>NC_091793.1:20519848-20822878 GCF_041296235.1 Equus asinus | reverse complement strand
GGTACAAAGTTCAGTATTCTGCCCAAGAGCCCTTGGGGACTCTTAGCTCAATCGTGAAAGAAAGAAATGTGATGTGAGCTCTTCTAGGACTGACTGTTGCTTTGCCTGGTTTAAACTGTCCTATAAGGCCCTCTCTTATTTATCTCTTTTATTTCTTACCAACTTCATCAATAAAAATGTAATTTTTTTGTATGTAGATAAATAAAACTTACATAAAAATTAATATTTTATTAGTAGAATGCGAACTACAGAATTTCCTGGAGAGATAAACTATGTAGAGATAAAACAACTAGACACTTCCAAAATAATCATCAACAGCTGAGTTATATGTGCTGAATGTGAGTACTAAGAAAATTCGGAGGTCTTTGATCCAGCAGTTTCTCTTCCTAGGACTATCCCATAGAAATAAAAGCACCAGTACATAGTGCATAAGAGTACCAGGATATAAGTACAAAGATTTTTATTATTAAAGCAAAAAGCTGAAAAATATGAGTGCTCACCAGTATGGAAATATATCAGTAAGTTATGATACATCACCCCAAGAAATGTTGTGGAGACATCAAGCAGAATGAATTGAAGCTATGCCAGATGACTTGGTGGGAGAGATCTCTGAGGTATTGTTGAGTTAGAAAATCAAGATACAGAGAAGAGTGCGTAGTATCCCATTTTTGTAAAGCACTAGTGACCCACAAAGCCCTAAATGCAGGTATATGTGTATATGATTATATGGGTATTGAGAAAAATAGGAAAAGATACATACTACATTACAAACAACAGCAAGGTGCTGATGTGGGTAGGAGGGAAGGGGAGCAAGGAGTCAAACAACGAAGGAAAAGAGGAAGAATATTTAATTATTGAAAGACTATAGGATGTATGTATATAGGAAATGAAATAGTTAATTTAAAATAATTCACAAGGACAAATCAACATGATCTGGGCTAATCAAGAAAGCTTTTTGAATGCGAAGAGTCTAAAAACCAACACATATTGAGCCCAAGATCTCGGAAAGGAATTGCTATGGAGGGAGAAGAAATTTCAGAAAGGGGACACATTGTAAGCAAGATAATAGGGAAAGAACAGGTTGGAGTTATGTAAGACATAAGAAGGAATTAATTTCAGAATAATTAGGGGAATGATTAGAAGAAAGTTGGCCAAGTCATCAAGCACCACATATTGTTTGATTTCATTCATACGAAATCTCTACAATAGATGAATCCGTAGAAACAGAAAATAGATTAGTGGTTACCAAGGGCTGGGGCAGATTGGGAGGAAATGGAGAGTGACCGCTAATGGGCATGGGGTTTCTTTTGGAGCGATGAAATATTCTAAAATCAGTTGTGGTAATAGTTGCAGAATTCTGTGAATATACCAAAAACCATTAAATTGTACACTTTAAGTGGATGAATTGTATAGTGTGTAAATTATATCTCAATAAACCTGTTAAAAAAAAGAGTTGGCTGGATAAATTGGAGTTACCTGGTAGAGAGCATTAAAATCTAAGCTTAAGAGTCTGAATGTGATCTAATGGACAACAGAGAGCCATTGTACATTATGAGTATAGAATGGACTGTCCATGGTTTCCCTTTTTTAGCCTCCTTTTCTCTTTATTTGGGATTTTAATTATAAAAGTATATACTCATTGAAACATCGTTCAAATAATGTAAAAAAGCGTGTTAAATAAAAAAATTCAGTCTTATCTTATTCCCGAGATTACCACTGTAAAAATTGATTCTTTTCTAAATTCTTTTCTCTCTCTCTTTTTTTTTTTTTGAACATAAACGGGATCATATTATCCATCTGGTTCTGTAACTATTCCAGACAGCAGTGTTTCATGGCTATCTTTCCATACTTGCATGTGGAGACTGGCTACCGCAGGGAACGATAATAGAGTCATAGAGTCATTGTAAGGATTAAATGAGTTGATACATGTAAATAATTAGAATGGTATCAAGCACATAGTAGGCGTTCAGTAGATGTTAGATGTTGTCTTACTATTATTATTACTAAGTGTAGGCCAAAGGATATAGATTTTGTGAGTGATTGTTTTAGTAATTCTTTTGCTTTGGAACCTGAAGTGAAAGCAGGCATAATTTCCATTTCAGAAGGGAAATATTCACCCAGTCATCACTGGGCCAGCAGCCAGGCAGTCTGCTAGGTACTAATATTAAGAATACATAACACTTCTTAACAGAGGTTCTTAATCTGGGTTTTTTGGGTAGGCTTAAGGGAATCACAGACTCTTGAAATTGTATGTCAGGGGCCGGCCCTGTGGCCGAGTGGTTAAGTTCTTGCGCTCCACTTCGGTGGCTCAGGGTTTCACTGTTTCAGATCCTGAGCGTGGACATGGCATCGCTCATCAGACCTGCTGAGGCGGCATCCCACATGCCACAACTAGAAGGACCCACAATTAAAAAAATATACACAACTATGTACCGGGGGCTTTGGGGAGGAAAAGGAAAAATAAAATCTCTTAAAAAAAAATTGTATGTCGGGGCTGGCCCCGTGGCCGAGTGGTTAAGTTCGCGCGCTCCGCTGCAGGCGGCCCAGTGTTTCGTCAGTTCGAATCCTGGGCGCAGACATGGCACTGCTCATCAGACCATGCTGAGGCAGCGTCCCACATGCCACAACTAGAAGAACCCACAACGAAGAATACACAACTATGTACCGGGGGGCTTTGGGGAGAAAAAGGAAAAAATAAAATCTTAAAAAAAAAAAAAAAAATTGTATGTCAAAAGCTTCTATGTGCCTACATGCACTTTAGCAAACAGAATGAATCCATAACTTTCAAAAGATTCTTTAGGGAGTCTTCTTTTTTTTTTGGAGGATTAGCCCTGAGCTAACTACTACCAGTCCTCCTCTTTTTTGCTGAGGAAGCCTGGCCCTGAGCTAACATCCATGCCCATCTTCCTCTACTTTATATGTGGGACCCCTACCACAGCATGATGTGCCAATCGGTGCCATGTCTGCACCCGGGATCCGAACCGGCAAACCCTGGGCCGCTGAGAAGTGGAACACGTGAACTTAACCGCTGTGCCACTGGGCCAGCCCCTCAATTCTTAAGAACCACATACTTCATCAGATTTGATTTTCATGACAGCGCAAAGAGGTAGATAATATTATTAGAGTTTTTGGAGAGTACAGAGATGGCCATGACCCTCAAGGAGGTTGTGGATACCCAGTTCACTGTTAATACAAAGTAGAGAGTAAAAAGTCCTATTAGAAAGGTATTATTATTCTTTGGAGATTCAGAAGGAGAAACTTATTCTAGTTCTTGAAATTGGGGAAAGCTTTTTGGTCTTAAATGCTAATATATTAAAAACTGCAGATTATTTAACAAATATTTATCAAGTGCCCACTATATTCCAGTTGTTATTGTAGGCACTGGGAATATAACATTGAGCAAACATATAAAAATCTGTGTCTTCTTGGAGCTTACATTCTTTTGGGGAAGTCATACACGGATAATGTGATTCTTCTCCTCACCTTACGTATTAAAATTTCAGGGAAACTTTGATTATATGCCTAACAATGCCTCCCACATATTAATGTTCAGTAAATATTTGATTGAATGAATAAAAGAATGAACCAAAGAGCTGGAAGAGATCTTAAGGAGTCATGATCCCAGTTTTCAGGTAGGACCACATTTAACTATCATTTTTTTCTGAATTTTTACAGTGGAATAGAAATTTGAAACCTGGGTTTTCTCCTTAATTCTTCCTGTGCTCTGAGAAGATTTAGCATAAATTGAAGAAATGAACTTGAGTGTCTCCGTCTAATATTAAGCTACCTTAAGTACGTTGGCACTATAGAAATGCAAAGTGTCACTGTTATTTGTCGTTTCTAGGGGAGGTGACGCCAGGACTATCCCAGGTGGAATATGCACTTCGCAGACACAAACTAATGTCTCTGATCCACAAGGAAGCACAAGGGCAGAGTGGGACAGACCAGACAGTGGTTCTGCTGTCCAACCCTACATATTACATGAGCAATGATATCCCCTATACTTTCCACCAAGACAACAATTTTCTGTACCTGTGTGGATTCCAAGAGCCCGATAGCATTCTGGTCCTTCAAAGCCTCCCTGGCAAGCAGTTACCAGCACACAAGGCTATGCTGTTTGTGCCTCGGAGAGACCCCAGTCGAGAACTTTGGGATGGCCCACGATCTGGCACTGATGGAGCAATAGCTCTAACTGGAGTGGACGAAGCGTACACGCTGGAAGAATTTCAACATCTGGTACCGAAACTGAAAGGTAACAAATGGGAGCAGAAGTCAAACCACAGGTCAGATTGCCATTAAGACCTTCCTTGCCTATTTAGACAAAGGTCTTAATTTTCTAAAATGATTGTCGTAGCAATGCTTCCCTGAACACCATGAAAGGAACGTAAGTCTTTTCCACAAGACTGCGCTACTTTAATGATTTCATTTATTCATTTGCTAAATCTTCATTAGGTTATTCATTCACAGAGACTGTTAACTATCCTAGTTTGAAATCCCAGAGAGAGAATTTCTTTTTATGGTGGATGATGGGCATGGGCCACTTCAAGATTACTGACCAGTCTATTTACCCTTGACCACTGCTTCTTATCTTATTGCTTTTGCCAACTCTTCAAAAGGAGGCAATACTCTCAAAGGGTGATCCATCATCACAGCATCAGAATGACCTGGTGATGCATATTCCAATTACAAATGCGTAATAGATAGTGAGACTGTAAAATCTCAGGCCCCCACTCCTACCTACTAAAGCAGAAACTGCATTTTCACAAGACTCTCAGGTGATTCATATGTGCAATTGAGTTCTTGCCCTTCAAAATAGTCACTTTCTCTATGTTTATTCTAGTGAATTATGATCACTCAGAATGTTTTGAATTCCTTTTCTGGAACTTCTCAGAACCTACACTATATTATAAACTGTCCTTAGTGATTCTTGTAAATCTACAGCTCTGGGAAGTGTTTTATTTTTTAAAGTATCCAAAAGTCACTTAGAGCCAAATTTGGTAAATAAGCTGCATGATCAAGGTGAAAAATACTGATTTTAGACCAAAATAATGTGAAATTTTAGCCTGATTTGCGTGATGTATAAACCATTTGTGAACTTAGTTTCTAAAACATAATTCCAAAATTGTTTACAACAATCAAATAGGACTTGTTTCCTACAAGGACTTCTTTGAAAGAAAATACTCATTTGAATTGTAAGTTCCAATATGTTTGAATTCTTTTACTTTATACTAATATTTCCTATTTTATAGAGATAAATACCCAACTAAACTAGTGGAACTTTCTTATATCTTCAAAGTCTTCACAAATTTGGGACACAGAATCATTTTCTTTGTAGCTTTTTTATTTCTTGAATTAGTTGCTGGCTGTCATGTTCTACAGTCTAAATTTCGTTAACCCAGTATTATTAAAATCTTACATAAAATGTATTTTTCAAAAGCAGTTCTCATTCACCATTCTTAATGTTAGTGGTTTATTAGATAAAAGCACTAAGCAAAGGAAAAGATTAATGAAATCATATTTATTTAAAAATTTAAAAACCTAGAAAAGGTGGGCTATGATTTCATACACTGATGACAGGTAGTAGAGGCTGTTTTACTTTTAAAAAATTACAACAGTTAAATTTATATTAAGAATAGAATTAATGTTTCACATGTAATGTACATTTAAAACCATTTTTATTTTAAAATGAAAATATTTAGGAGATTGTATCACTAATACATATCCAATCAAAATTTTTAGGATTCTTTTTCCCCTCTTCTGTCCCAAAGTACTTTGTGTAAAACATACAGCCCTTCAGACTTAGATTGTTGGGAATGCCCCTCGTAGACTACTGTCAGAAAGAAACTAAAGGAACAAATGGAGACTTGGTGTAAGTGCAAAGCATTTTCATGATGAGCCTTCTTATCTTATGTCTCAGGCAAATATAGACCGTTTCCTTGGGTCTCTAAAATTAAAAGGTGAACCGTGATTGTCTAAAATGATAATACATGGCAGATGGAAAAGGAGAGATTTCCTGGACAAGTGTGGATTAACACTTGTTATCGGCTATAGTGTTTCTAAAGCTATGAATAATTGTTCCTAAATAAGAGAAGAACCTCCTTTCACTTATACTGAAATTTTTTGTTAAGGGATGGAAAACTTTTAACCATAAGGTCATGATCTGAGTACTTTCTGTCGTTTTTTGTTCAATTAATCAGTAATGCCTCTAGCTCAATTGTGATGGGGAGAACAATTTTTATAATTGCTCTTTAACAGTTAATAAATAATACATAAAATCAAAACTTGAATAAAGCTTTAGTCCCATCTGTCATCTTTGTAAAGAACACTGAAGTTTAGGGGCAGAAAAGCTGTATATTCAGTCCCAGAAAATCTTGCCATTTCCAGAGAATGGCCTTCCAATGACTTATGATCAAACCCTTCAGTTACTTCAGCCCTGAGAGAGTTTGTGTTCAACCCTTTAGAGTTCCTCACTACAGGTTTTGTAGTTTTGACCCTTGTTAAGGTCATTGTGACAGGTGATATTTCTTGTTGTTGCTATTAGTTTTATTTTAAATTTATTTTTTGGCTTCTTATTTTAAGCTGAGACAAATATGGTTTGGTATGACTGGATGAGGCCCTCTCATGCACAGCTTCACTCTGACTACATGCAGCAGGTGACTGAGGTCAAAGCCAGGAGCAAGAACAAGGTTCGGGCTGTCCACCAGCTGGTACAGCGCCTCCGGCTGGTCAAATCTCCTGCAGAAATTGAGCGAATGCAGATCGCTGGGAAGCTGACATCACAGGTATATAGTCCTACTAAAAACTTGTTTCCAAATTAAGAGAATCTCAGGGGCTGGCCTGGTGGCGCAGCAGTTAAGTTCGAATGTTCTGCTTCTCGGCAGCCTGGGATTTGCCGGTTCGAATCCTGGGTGCGGACATGGCACCACTTGGCAAGCCATGCTGGGTAGGCGTCCCACATATAAAGTAGAGGAAGATGGGCACGGATGTTAGCTCAGGGCCAGTCTTCATCAGCAAAAAGAGGAGGATTGGCAGCACTTAGCTCAGGGCTAATCTTCCTCAAAAAAAAAAAAAAAAGAATCTCAGCTCTTAGGGTTCAGAGTGCACCTTAAGGTTGTGTACCCAATGAATTTGTCTCACAGCAGATGAACATCTGGCTTCTACCTCAGTGTTTAGTGAACATGTCTGGAGACTTGCTCAATACCTTACAAGGCAAAGTAAATCTGCCTTCTAGTATCTTTTACCCATGATCTTAGTTGTTTCTCCTTGTAACAGCATAAATTAATTTTATTTCCTTTCCTTATGATAACTGCAATAATAGTAGCAGTTAAGCAATTTGACTGCTAAAGAAGACTCATAGGACTCAAAATGACAATGCTGTAAATCTGCAATTTATTATAGGAAAAGAGTACAGTATAGCAACAGCATTAAAGTAGGAATACCTGTCACAGACAATGGCTGTCTCACACAAGGGTCCAGAGAAGCCAGGTGCAGGCTCCTCATGTCCCGTCTCAGTATGGGCTGGGCAGGATGCATTTTCTCTCATGGATCAGGAATCACATATACACACACAGAACACCTCAGAACCAGGGAGCCCAAAATGGAACCTCAGCTAGCGATTTTGGGGTTTTGGTCACATAGGCACATTCCTGCTATGTAACAGCAAATGCCTTCAGAGGTCTCACGGAAACCAAGTACAAGCCATTAATCTCACTGTTATTAATACTGACAAGCTGATATAAGCTGCTCTGACACTCCTCTCAACACTGTTAATCAGTATGTTTCAGGCCTTGACCAGAATCAGTGCCAGGCAGGAACTTTAGCAAAACAGCTCAGGCTAATTCCCGGCCTGCTGGATTTAACCTCACAGCATCACAGCACACAAACATTTGAAGGCTCTTCTGTGTTCTCCCTTTGATCTTCCCAAAGTGCAACATTCTTGTTTTCCTTAACTCTTCCTCATATGTTATGGTCCCTATTTTGGTAACCGTCCTCTGTATGTGCTCTGGTTTGTCAGGGTCCTTCTTCAAGTACAGTGTCCAGTGCTCCAGCCACAGCTGGACCAGCAAAGACTAATTGCAAATGTTATAAGCATATGTCTTTGTCTTCCTTCAAATCATTGATTTTTTTTTTTTTAAAGATTGGCACCTGAGCTAACTGTTGCCAATCTTCTTTTTTTTTCTTTTTCTGCTTTTTCTCCCCAAATCCCCCTAGTATTTAGTTGTATATTTTTTTGGTTGTGGGTCCTTCTAATTGTGATATGTGGGACGCCGCCTCAATATGGCCTAATGAGTGGTGCCATGTCTGCGCCTATCTGAACTGGTGAAACCCTGGGCCACCGAAGTGGAGCACATGAACTTAACCACTCAGACATGGGGCCAGCCCCCAAATCATTGAATTTTAAGATGAGCAAGAGAAGAAGCTAAGAACAGATCTGTGGAATAATGTTGAGGGCTCCAGAGGAATTGATCCCAGTCCAGTGATCAGATGTCTTTGGATAAGGTGCAAAATCAGTTATAAATCTACCTAGGGTTTTTTTTTGTTTTTTTTTTTTTTTTGAGGAAGATCAGCCCTGAGCTAACATCTGCTGCCAATCCTCCTCTTTTTGCTGAGGAAGACTGGCCCTGAGCTAACATCTGTGCCCATCTTCCTCTACTTTATATGTGGGACGCCTACCACAGCATGGCTTGCCAAGCAGTGCCATGTCTGCACCTGGGACCCAAACCAGCAAACCCTGGGCCGCTGAGAAGCATAATGTTCGAACTTAACCGCTGCACCACGAGGGCAGCCCTTACCTAGGAGTATTCTGATCCATACTTCTCTCACTTGTCCACACTGTTATCCTAAGACTATTTTAAGTGTTGTGCTAAAATTTAGAAGTATTAAGTCTATGATACTCTCTTTATCTACCAACCCAGTAATGACATCAGACAGGGAGATGGAATTTGGCCTTACTTTTCTTAATGAACAACTAGCTGCCAGTGATTGTGTTCCTTAAGTGTTCCCACTTCTGGCCAGAATGTTTCTGTAAGATTTTTGGATATTTGGGCAAAGTAATTTCCTTAAATTCTTGAGGAATTGAATAATTATTCAATTATACTGTAATTGTATTGTTAGCCCAAATGAAAGTTGCCCTTCTTTTAGGGGACAAGCCAAATATAATTTGTGCCTGTGTGCTACTGATCAATTGGATTTTGTTGCAGTCTGATTTGGTTTAAGTAAAGGACCTTGCCATCAGAGTTAAGTAACTCTTACAGGCATAGAGTTGGTAGAATACGTAGGCAGAAGGAAAAGTGAGGAAGGAGTCAGACTTTGTCCAGGTCGGATCTCTCCTATGGCTGAGCATATAGCCTACCTCCTGGACATCTCTACCTTAATTTCCCATGATTATCTAAATTTGTGCTCTGCCCTCAACCGGACCTGACTCTCCTCGCATATTCTTTTTCATGGTTAATAATAGCAACATTACCCAGCTACCTTAGATAGAAATATAGAAGTTATCTAGACAAATGCTTTTCCCCAACCCTTATATCTAATTAACCACCCCCCAAGTCCACTCCTGGGGAGGCAGAATAGTGTAGTGGAAAACAGACAGACCTGGGTTTACCTACCAAGCTGTGTTATTTTGGCCTGTGCCTAGCACGGTGGGCCACCTCCTATCCCTTTGCTGTTTCCTTGCTTCCATTATTGCCTAAGTCTAACTGTACCCTACCCAGAGTGATCTTTATAAATCTGACTGTCCTCCTACTTAAAGTTTTTTGTTGGCTCCGTGTTTTTAGGATTAAATTTCAATATGCTCATGTAAGGCCTTTCATGATCTGGCCTCTTCTGTCTACCGTTCTAGCTTCATCTCTTCTTCTTATTCCATATGTGCTTGACACTCTAGCCCTACTGAGCTTTCAAGATAGGCCATACTGTCATGCCATCCCTTTGCCTGGAGTGCACTTCCCCTCGTTTCCAAATGGCACAGTCTCCCTACTCTCACATCACGCCCATGTGGAGACACACATATAAAACCTTTATGAAATAATTCCTGAAATGCTTTTTCTCTCCACTTTCCCTTTTCTATAAGCTGTTACAGTATCCATTCATGATGTGTTCTGATTATGAGATGCACAGTGAAATGCAAAAAAAAACCCTTGTACATTTTTAAAGAATCAAAATACAAACATTTAAGTAGTACCTAGTTAAGTAAGGGGGTCAAGTGTTGATTGGGAGAGTATGGGGTACATTATGACAAGACAACCCCAGTAAGAAGTGGCAGTCATAAAGTCTGCCCATTGATCTTTAGTGGAAGGGCATCACACACATGGTAAGGAAAGGTGGCATTTGAACCATTACCATAAATACCTGAAATCATCTGTGAAGAAATGGGTTGATAGGAGGCACGTTCATAATGGAAAAAAGTAAAGCAAGGTCAGGCATTTGACCACCAGGAAGGAAGAGGAACTTTTCTGTCATATTTAGTCTGCATAGCAGTGTGAAAGGGCCTTGACTTCAAAAATTCTCTCTGCTGTTCCATAAAGGTTTGAAAGGAAATTAATAAAAAGACAAGTCCCTCTTTTAAGTGAATGAGCCTCACTAGAGCTACCACACTTTTTCCTTTTTTCTTTTTGGTCATTTTAGCTTCACGCTAAAAGTGTAGTGCAAACTATTTATCAACATTTGTATATAAGAAAAAATAAGTATCCTTTAACTAATTTTAGTTGCTGATTCATACAGCAGATATTTATTGAGTATCTACTATGGTGCCAGGCACTGCTCTAGGTTCTAAGGAGACAGTGGTGAGCAAAATAGGCTATCCATGTGTCCCTGCCCTCAGTCTAGTTGAGGAGAGACAATAAACCAACTTAAGCTATATAGTCAGGTGGAATTAAATGCTGTGAAGAAAAATGAAGCAATGGAAGGGGATAATGTGTGATGTGAAATGCTAATTTAGATAGAGTGGTCAGGAAAGGGCTCTCTACATTTGAGGGAGATCAGAATGAGAAAGGGAGCAGCGATGCAGGTGTTCCCGCTGCCACCCCCTTTGCTTTTTATTCTACTGAGCTTTGTGGTCATGTCATTATCTTGTATTGAGAAATGTTATTTAAACCACTCCTTCACGCATTCCATGCATTCACTCTCAGAATGTAGCAACTTGAGAGAAATTCCTTTCTAGTTATAGTATCTATAGTCATATCCCTGTGCAACTGATTTGTTTTTATCTCGCAGACTTGGAAATTATATGGCTGACAGGATTTCCCTTGTCACATTGGCTGATAGAAAACAGGAACAAATGTGTAGCCCATCCACAGTAGCCTAATAACTGTGAAGGGCAGTATGTGTGCACTTTTATTTTTTTGAGCTCCATTCACCCCAAGCCTTGCTTTTCTTTAACTCAACCGTGAATTTACATTCTCTTGTAATGGTTTATGAATCTGTGTATGCTAATCAACATCCTTTTGGTAACGAGGTACAGTGGTGAATTATAAACATGTATGCTTATAAAAATAGGAAAAACAGACACATGTAGTGTGGCTATCACAGAGAATTAATTAAAGTGCTTATGCTATAGTGCAGTGCTTCTTAACTGGGGGCAGTTTTGTCCCCCAGAGGACATTTGGCAATGTCTGATTATCACAATTTGGGAGTGCTGCTGGCATCCTACATTGAACAGGACACTTCCCCACAACAGAGTTATCTAGCTCAAAATGTCAATAGTGCTGAGGTTGGGACCATTCAATCCATAATTTGATACATTCCAGGGCAATAGAGACATTGGATTACATAAATGTGTAATTGGATTACAAATGTGTTTCCATGTAGCTTATTCTAGCATACAGTGTATATTCTGAGTGGGAAGATTGGGTACACTTCCACTAAATCTTGGCATCAAATATTCCTGAAAGCAGTATTTTTCCCTTCTGAAATCTATATTATCATGCCCACAAAGTCACAACTTAAGATCAACAAAACTGGGGAGAAGGGTGCTTTTCATTTGAGCTCCAGTATTTTGAATGTTTGAGTAAGCAATATAGTTAAGATGAGACTGTGTTCTTTTCATCCTCCTTTCTCTTTGCAGGCTGTCATAGAGACCATGTTTGCCAGTAAAGCCCCTGTGGAGGAAGGCTTTCTTTATGCTAAGGTGAGCTTTAAATGGTTGGAAAACTCTTGTTGGAGGCAAATGTAAAGTAATTTCATTGATTTGCAGATGGAGTCCACTTGGCTTTCATGGAAGTGACCAGGACATCTGTGCAGAGGATTTGGTTCTTAAATGTCACTGATAATTTATTGGATGAGTCTAAAACATGCAGGGCTACAATTAAATGAAGAAAATTGCAAAGTAGAACAGATGAAGAGGGAAAGTCTTAAACGAATATGAGATGAGAATACTAATACTGTTCAGGTAAATGTAAAGGAAGAGAATCTGGGGATCTGGGGTCGTGCTATAGGTAGTGACAGACACTCGCCAGTCTCCAGCTCCATCCTAGGACATAGTGAAATTAGTAAACTTACCATTTGCCTAGCTTCCTTTTTCACTTTTCCTAGGCACATAGGGTGGTAGCTTTTTGAAAGGTTGAAATTAGTAATTTAGAGCTGTTGTTAAAAATACAAGCCTTATGCCAGTGTTTATCTAAATAAGAATAAACGAACAGTAACTTTATATGACTGTATCTCTGTGGTCAGCCTTGATCGTGGGTTATCTCTGTCCTCTTCTGGGCTTAACTTTGAAAATCATAGGAAATTTAGAGCACTCAGAAGAAAAGAACAGATTTATTAGTAAGGGTGAAAAACTGGATTGGAATGAGAATAAAAGAAATGGACTGAAATTACAGCATAAAAAGTTTGGTTAGAAATTATGAATAATTTTCCACTAATGACTTAAGTACTTGAATGGAGGTATGGGCTGTTGAAGAAAGCCTGGGCTGAGGCTGCCCTAAGGAAATCTTGTGTTCAGTCATACTTTGGTGTTGTTTTTCAGTTTGAATTTGAATGCCGGGCCCGTGGCGCAGACATCTTAGCCTACCCACCTGTGGTTGCTGGAGGTAATCGATCAAACACTTTGCACTATGTGAAGAATAATCAACTCATCAAGGTACACAAATACCTTCAGTGCTGCTTCCTCTGAGTCCAGATGCCCTAGTAGAAAACTCACTAACCTCATGGTCCCCTGACCTTCAGCTTTCACAAAGTAACTGCCACTTATAAAGCACTTCATAGTTTATAAAATGCTTTTTACAGACATTATCTCATTTGGTCCTCACATTAGCACTGTGAGATAGGAGCAGTTATTAACATGCCTGTTTAATAGATGAGGAAAATAAACTTAAAAGAATTAGGCAACTTAGTGCAAAGCCAAGTATATCACTCTAAAGCCTCTGCCCATTTCATTTTATAACACTCCTTCTCTGAGGACTTGTGGCATCAGTGGGCCAAGCATATTTTGGGAGCAGACTGATTTTAAGAATACCGTATTAGCTATGAGGGAACGTATCTTTTATGGTTTTCTCTCCCAAGTGATTGTACAAGAATTGTGCGTTCCTTTATTGTCTACTCTTAATTATCTATTTCAATTTTCAGTAAATTCAAAAGAATAAATGTAACAAACATGTAAATTATACAGCGTAATTTCTTTTTACATGAATACCCATAAACCAATCCCTCAACTCCAGAACTAGAACATTACCATACCTTGCATCTACTTATGTACCCCTATGCTGTGCCATCCAGCTGACTCCCTCCCAAAGGTAACTTAACTGGCATCCTCAATTTTTTGTTTGTCATTCTCTTGATTTTTTAAAATAGTTTTGTCACATATACACAAGTCCCTAAACAATATTAGTTAGTTCTGCTTGTTTATGAGCTATATAAAAATTATATACTGCTATATGTAGTTTTTTGGAGCTTAACTTTTTTTTTTACTCATAAGTATGGTAAGTTAATACAAATTTTTCCCCAAGTATTTCTATCTGTTTGCACTCCTAGCAGCAGTGTATAATTTTGTTGACCACATCCTCTCCATCGTCTGATATTATCACACTTCTTAAATTCCACCATTTTAGTTGCTATAAAACAGTATCTCATTGTGGTCTTAATTTCCATTACCAGTGAAATTAAGCATCTTATCTTTTAGCACAACTAGTTTCAACTTCCTAAAATGTTGTTTAGGATATTCTGATCTGTGTTCATAAGAGAGATTGGCTTATAATTTTTCTCATACTGTCTTCTTCTGATTTCCATATCAAGGTCAAACCAAGCTCATAAAGTGAATAATTTTTTTCTTTAATATTGTGAAATAATTTGAATCCATTTCTTGAAAATTGGGTAGAACTTTTTGGGCCTGAAATTTTCCTTGTGGATTTTTTAAGTATGATTCAATTTCTTTCCTATACTAGGCTTTTTTTTACTTTTTTTTAACATTTCTTATTGTAAAATGTACGTACTACTGGAAAAGTACTTAAAATATAAAGGAACAGTTTAATGAGTCCTTATAAAGTGAACACCCGTGTAACATTAGCCAGGTCAAGAAATAAAACAGGTGTTGGCAAGTTGCAGCCTTCTGATTGAGATCAGTGGTTGCTTCTGATGGGGGCTTGACTGGGAAGGGGTATGAGGGTGTGGTTGCATGGGTGTATGCATTCAACAAAACTGGCTTAACGCTGTATACATAAGATCTGTGCACTTCACCGTGTATACATAATACCTCAACAACATTGGCTAAAAAAAGAAATCTCAAAAAGAAAAAGAAAGAAAGAGTTTTATTGGTTTTTATTAGTCTTTTAAAACCAATTTTCACATTATTAATGCTGTTTTGTCTTGGTTTACTATCTCATTACACTATACTCTTGTCTTTATTACTTTCACCCCTCTACTCTTTGTGTTTATTCTCTTGTTCTTCTTCTGGCTTCTTAAATTGGATTCTAAACTCATTAATTTTCATCCTTTCTTCTTTTCTAATTATGAGTATTTGAGGATAAATTTCTCATTTTCATTATATTCTACAAGTTTTTTAAGTTGTTAAATATATATTAAAAACAATAGCTGTAATGTACCATTTAAAAATAATAGTAATAATAAAATGAACAGCCATGTATCCACCATCAAGGATAAAAAGAACATTACTTGTACCTTAGAAGTTCCCTGGGCCATCTCAAGCACATCTCCCTTTCCACTCCTACCATCTTGACTTTTGTTTTAATCATTTTTTTGTTTTTCTTCATAGTTTTACCACCCATGTGTCTATTCTTAAACAATGTTCATTCTTGAAAAACTGGAGAGCAAGTGCAAATCTAGCTTTATATATAGAGAGAAAAGTATTGATATTTCATTACTGGATAAATGGCGCATAAGAAAGTAAGTTGAGAACTTCTGGGTCATGGTCTGGCTTTGGTTATCTGAAAGTTTATAAGGGCCCCTTCTACTGAAGTCAGTAGGCAAGGTCATCAACAAGTGGTGAGAAATGTAGCGTCCTATTGGGGCATCTGGAAGGGCTCTGGTGTGGACCAAGTAGTAGGCAGCTGGCAGAAGTGTCGTCAGAGAGTACAGGCTGCCCTGTGTTTCTGCCTCTAAGTTTCCTACAGCTATATGGAGTCCTCAGGAACAGGTCAAAGCAGAACCCTTCTGACAGCTTATTTAGATTTTACCCACATGTTCACCTTTTCTTCTTACATCTTAGATGGCTTTCTGAAGGGATCACCTTCCTTCTACCTGAAGAGCATCCTTTAGATGAAGGTCTGCTGCTGTTAAACTGTTTGTTTAGCCAAACTATCTATTTCATTTTCATTCTTGAAAGATGGCTATGCCAAGAAAACCATCCTAGATTGACAGTTATTTTCAGTCATCAGTTTTAATGTGTTATTCTCCTTTCTTTTGACTTTCACTGTTGCTGATAAAAACAAACAAACAAACAAAAAAACCCCACTATCATTCCTTAAGAGAAATCTCTTTTGTTTTGGCTGCTTTACTCTTTCACCCCTCTACTCTTTTTTTTTTTTTTTGGCTGCTTTAAGATTTCTTTGGTATTTCTCAGTATTTACTATATAAATACATATATTTTTATGTATTCTTATTATGATATCTTTTCCTTCCTGTATCTGTGGATTCATGTCTTCATCAGTTCTAGGAAATTCTCAGACATTATTTCTTTAGATATCATCTCTCCTACATTCTCTCTATTCAGTCCTTCAAGGAGGTCAGTTAGATGTATGTTAGACTTCTTTCTGTTTTGAGTAAGCTAACCTTTCTTTTGTATTTACATTTACTTGTCTCTCTCTCTCACATTCTAGGGGATTTTGGTAAGTCTCTCTTCCCGGAAACTTTATCTTCAGTTGTCTAATCTACCACTTCAACCATCCATATTGAGTGTTTTATTTCAGCAGTTGTTTTTCTATTTTCATTTGGTTCCTTTCAAATCTACATAGTTATTTTTGTTTTTCTCTTGTTGCTTATTAATCTTTGTGATTCCATTCTTTATCCCTTTAAACATTTCATAATTGCTTTCTATATCTGATAATTCCATTGTCTGAAGTCCTGGAAGATCTAAATTTGGTATTTGTTGTTCCTGTTAACTCTTCACTCCTAGTGACCTACCTCCTTGTGTGCTTGAAGACCTTTGATTATGAGCTTATGCTTGCTTGATGATTTTTTTGGAAATTGTGCAGGCCCAAATTTGGAGGAAATTTCCTCCAAAGGTTATTTGCATATGCTTTTGCCAGAAGCCAAATGTGTCCTAGCAACCTATGGTCCTTTTATCTCCTATGAGTGTCCTGGATTAATGTAGGGCTCTCCCGTTCATTTTCCCTACTTTGCTACAGGATCTCGGGGCAACACCTCCTTTCCTATATACTGTAACACTTACCTTATCACTACTCCCAGCTCTAGTTTCAGTTCTGGGTTGTCTTTTTTCAAGAGAGAAAAAGTCTTTAAGATATCTCTTACCTTGTGTAATGTCAGCTTTTCATAAAATATATTTTTTATCCAGGATCTAGTTGTTTTCTAACAGGAAATTTATTCTATCATTTTGCCAGAAACAAAAACCACATCCCTTCTTCAAGGTTGCCATTACTATATATGCGCTTATTTGACCATTATACTCCTGTGTGCCAAGTTCTGTGCTTATTTAGATAAAAATAAGATATGCCCTGTTTTCAGAGGCATAGATTGATAATTTCTATATAACATGGCAAGCAGTAAGATTGAAATTTACCCAAAGTTTTCTTTTTTCTCCACATGTATTTTGATGGGGAGCAGAAGGGGAAGTGATATTCTACAGTTAAATGTTTATGGATAATTGTAGTTGAATAAGGCCCTGGATACCAACTTATATAGGACTTTTTTAAAATTAATAGTGATAATGGTAACATTTGTGATGTGCTGATATTTACACCCAGTAACTCAAACCCAAGCAGTCTGGTTCCAAACTTAACCACTATGCAATGGTAGCTTTCTTGAACTAGTGTGAATTCATTTGAAAAATTTAGATGCTGTTTTTTGTGAGAAGGAACCAGGGAAGATTAGTCTCCTTCAAATTAGTGCCTTTTTAAAAAAAATAAAATGAAAGGCACAAAGAGCTTACCTTAGAAGAAGAAACAACTGACAATCATGAGATCACCTATTTTGACCTGTCTTCCTTTTGTTTCAGGATGGGGAAATGGTGCTGCTGGATGGAGGTTGTGAGTCTTCTTGCTACGTGAGTGACATCACCCGTACCTGGCCTGTCAATGGCAGGTAAGGCTTCTACAAATCCCACTGCTTCTTAGGAGTATGAGTTGGAATATGGATATATTTGGAAATTATGGATTATTTGGAATAAATGACTAAAGACATATACAGGTCCCCTCTAACTCAGGTTAACTGCCTTTGCAAAACTTCTGGTTCTTTTCTTCATTTTTTTTTGGTTTGAGGAAAATTAGTCCTCAGCTACTGTCTGCTGCCAACCCATCTCTTTTTTGCTGAGGAAGGCTGGCCCTGAGCTAACATCTGTGCCCATCTTCCTCTACTTTATATGTGGGATGCCTGCCACAGCATGGCTTGACAAGCAATGCATAGGTCTGCACCTAGGATCTGAACCAGCGAACCCAGGGCCGCTGAAGTGAAATGTATGAACTTAATCACTGTGCCACTTGGCCGGCCCCTGGTTATTTTCTAAAACTGTTTTATTCATCATGTCACAGGATCAGGCAGCTAAAAACACCCAGTTAACACACACACACACACTTTTTTTTTTTCTTGGTGAGGCAAATTGACCCTGAGCTAACATCTGTTGCCAATCCTCCTCTTTTTGCTTGAGAAACATTGTTGCCGAGGTAAGATCTGTGCCAGTCTTCCTCTCTTTTGTATGTGGGATGCCATCACATCATGGCTCAATGAGCAGTGTGTAGGTCCACACCAGGGATCTTAACAGCAAACCCTGGGCCACTGAAGCAGAACGTGCAAACTTAACCACTACGCCAATGGGCCAGCCCCCACATTTTTTTAAAAAATAAATTTGAAGTTTTTCTTTTCTTTTTTTTTTTTTTGGGGGAAGATTAGCCCTGAGCTGACATCTGCTGCCAGTCCTTCTCTTTTTGCTGAGGAAGACTGGCCCTGAGCTAACATCCATGCCCATCTTCCTCTACTTTATATGTGGGACTCCTACCACAGCATGGTTTGCCAAGCGGTGCCATGTCCACACCCAGGATTCGAACCAGTGAACTCTGGGCCGCCGAAGTGGAACATGTGCACTTAACTGCTACACCACCGGGCTGGCCCCTGAAGTTTTTATTTTCTAATCAAAAATAATATTTAGGCTGTGGTAGAATAGTTTGGCCAGGATTCATCCGCCACAGATAATAATTATAAAATCTGCATAAAATATTAAAAACAAGTATTTGAAGGTACCAGAGAACTTCCAAAAACTGGCAGAAACTGCATAAGTCTGTCCTTGAAAGAAGAACTATAATGGGTAAGATATAAGTGGTTAGGGTTTTTTGCCTGAGGGCACGCCCCAATCCACACAGCTTGGGCAGCAGAAAGCCAGAGCTTTATTGCCTTGAGGTTTCAGAGGACAGAGTTAGGTGCTGGCAGAATAGCCAGAAAGATGGGGGAAAATCTTGGAAGAGAGGTTGCTGCAGAGAGGGTGAACTCCAAAATCTTAATATAAAGTATTCCAAAATCCTTGGCTGATCACTGTGTTGAGGAGAGACCCAGGAGGCTCAGCAGGATACCAGCAGCTAGAAGTTGGATGGACTGAGCAGAGAGTTTAGTTGCTTCCCACTGAGAGCAGAGTTTGCAGTTTGAATCCAACCAAGTTAATAAAAATCGCTCTTCAGAAGAACATAACAGAATTCTAGAATCTCTACATTGTATCATTTATGATTTTCAATATTCAGTTAAAAAAATGACTAGACATGGGAAGAATCAGGAAACTGTGACCCATAATCAAGAAAAACATAGTCAGTAAAAACAGATCCTAAACAACCCAGATGTTCCAAGTAGCAGACAAGGGCTTTAAGGCAGCTACAATAGATATACTTAGGAGTTAAAGGAAGATATAAGCATAATGAGTGAACAGATGGAGAATCTCAGTAAGAAATAAAAAGAATCAAGGATTCTGGGGAAATGGCAGCAAAAAAAATAGGTTTTCAATCTCCAAAGTGTCAAATAAAAACAGCATTAGGTAGCAAAACCAAATACTACATAATAGGGTATGACTAAAACCACAAAATACAAACAATTATGAACATACTATGTACAACCACAAGGCCTGGATGGTATTAGTATGTATGTGGAGGGAAGCGGAAGGAAGCAACAATGGTGAGGGAGGCTATCTGACAAACTTGAGAATAGAAGAACCCCCAAATAACACCCAGCTGTTCACTGGAAAGGATAGTAAGTCAGTTTGAGAACAGAAGCTGAAAACGAGGATTTGCCACTCCAATGGCCTAAGGAAGTTTGAAGGTGGTGGGCTCCCTTCTAGGACAGGAGCTCACACTAAGGAGAAACTGCTTGAAGTAGAATCAAAATTGAGCAGGTTGGTTGCTTAGACTAAGGAAATAAGAGGCTATCAGAAAATGGACTATCTCATCTACAAGATCTTTGATACAAACCTCATGGTAACCACAAAACAAGAAATTAGAACAGAGATACAAATGATAAAGAGAAAACTGAGAAAACCATCATAGAGAACCACCAAAGTGAATTGGCAGTCAGAAATACATGGGACAAGAAACAAGGGAATACTGAACAACTAGAAAAAAAGTGATAAAATAGTAGTATTAAGCCCTCGTATAAATGTAAATGGATTGAATTCTCCAATCAAAAGATCTACAGAGTGGCTGGATGGATTATAAAAACAAGACCCAACAATATGCTGCCTCCAGGAAATACATCTCAACTCTAAAGGCAAACACAGGCTCAGAGTGAAGGGATGGAAGATGATACTCCAAGCTAAAGGCAAACAAAAGAAAGCAGGTGTTGCCATACTTATATCAGACAAAGTAGACTTCAAGATAAAAAAGGCAATAGGAGACAAAGAGGGGCAGTATATAATGATAGAAAGGACACTCCACAAAGAGGACATATCACTTATAAATATATATGCACCTAACAGGAGCACCAAAGTACATAAAGCAACTATTAACAGACCTAAAAGGAGAAATTAACAGCAACGCTATAATAGTAGGGGACCTCAACACTCCACTTACATCAATGGAAAGATCATCCAGATAGAATTTCAACAAGGAAATAGAGGAATTAAATGAAAAACTAGACCAGATGAACTTAATAGGTATATATATATATATATATAGAACATTTCTTCCAAAAAAAGAAGAATACACATTCTCAAAGATAGACCATATGTTTGGAAACAGGGCAAACCTCAATAAATTTTAGAAGATTGAAATCATATCATGCATCTTTTCCAACCATAATGCCATGAAACTGGAAATCAACTACAAGAAAAAAGCTGGGAAAGTGACAAATACTTGGAGACTAAACAACACGCTACTGAACAACCAATGGATCATTGAAGAAATTAAAGGAGAAATCAAAAAATATCTGGAGACAAATGAAAATGAAAATACACCATACCAACTGTATGTAGCAAAAGCAGTCCTAAGAGGGAAATTCCTAGCAATACAGGCCCACCTTGACAAACAAGAAAAAGCTCAAATAAGCAATCTTAAGCTACACTTAACAGAACTAGAAAAGGAACAAAGCAAGCCAAAGTCAGCAGAAGGATGGAAATAATAAAAATTAGAGCAGAAATAAATGAAATTGAAACCAAAAAAAAAAAAAAAACAAAAGCTTGTTCTTTGAGAAGATAAACAAAACTGACAAACCAGATTAACTAAGGAAAAAAGAGAGAAGGCTCAAATAAATAAAATTAGAAATGAAAGAAGAGGGGGCCGGCCTGGTGGCTGAGTGGTTAAAGGTTCCGCATGCTGCACTTCAGTGACCCAGGTTCAGGGGTTCGGATCCTGGGTGCAGATCTACTCCACTCATCAGCTGTGCTGTGGAGGCATCCCACATACAAAGTAGAGGAGGACTGGCACAGGTGTTACCTCAGGGCTAATCTTCCTCAAGCCAAAAAAAAAAGATTGGCAACAGATGTTAGCTCAGGGCAAATCTTCCTCACCAAGAAAAAGGAAAAAGAAAAAGAAATGAAAGAGGAGAAATTACAATAGATAACACAGAAACACAAAGGATTATGAAAGAATATTATGAAAAACTATATACCAACAACTTGGACAATCTAGAAGAAATGGATAAATTCTTAGACTCATAAAACCTCCCAAAACTGAATCAAGAAGAAATAGAGAATCTGAATAGACCAATCACAAGTAAAGAGATTGAAACAGCAATCAAAAACTCCCAAAAAGTGAAAGTCCAGGACCAGATGGCTTCTCTGGAGAATTCTACCAAACATTCAAAGAAGATTTAACACGTATCCTCTCAAATTATTCCAAAAAATTGAAGAAGACAGAACACTTCCTAACACATTCTAAGAGGCCAGCATCACCTTGATCCCAAAGCCAGACAAGGACAACACAAAGAAGAAAAATTACAGGCCAGTATCACTGATGAACATAGATGTAAAAATCCTGAACAAAACATCGGCAGACCGAATATGGCAATACATTAAAAGGTTTGTGCACCATGATCAAGTGGGATTTATTCCAGGGACACAGGGAAGGTTCAACATCTGCAAATCAGTGTATATGATACACCACATTAACAAATTGAGAAATAAAAACCACATGGTCATCTCAATAGATGCAAAGAAATCATTTGACAAGATTCAACATCCATTTATGATAAAAACTCTCAATAAAATGGGTACAGAAGGAAAGTACCTCAACATAATAAAGGCCATATACAACAAACCCACAGCCAATATCATACTCAACAGGGTAAAACTGAAAGCCATCCCTCTGATAACAGGAACAAGACAAGCGTGCCCAGTCTCGCCACTATTATTCAACATAGTACTGGAGGTATTGGCCAGAGCTATTAGGCAAGAAAAAGAAATAAAAGGTATCTAAATTGGCAAGGAAGAAGTGAAACTCTCGCTCTTTGCAGACGACATGATTTTATATATAGAAAATCCTAAAGAATCCATCAGAAAACTATTAGAAATAATTGACAACTACAGCAAAGTTGCAAGGTACAAAATCACCTTATAAAAATCAGTTGCATTTCTATACTCTAATAATGAACTAACAGGAAGAGAACTCAAGAACACAGTCCCATTTACAATCACAACAAAAAGAATAAAATATCTGGGAATAAATTTAATCAAGGAGGCGAAAGACCCATACAATAAAAACTCTAAGACATTTTTGAAAGAAATTGATGATGACATAAAGAAATGGAAAGACATTCCATGCACATGGATTGGAAGAATAAACGTAATTAAAATGTCCATACTACATAAAGCAGTCTACAGATTCAGTGCAATCCCAATCAGAATCCCAATGACATTCTTCATGGCAATAGAACAAAGAATCATAAAATTCATTTGGGGCAACAGGAGACCCCAAATAGCTAAAGCAATCCTGAGAATAAAGAACAGAGCTGGAGGCATCACAATCCCTCACTTCAAAATATACTACAAGGCTATAGTAATCAAAATAGTATGGTACTGGCACAAGAACAGACACACAGATCAATGAAACAGAATTTAAAACCCAGAAATAAAACCATACATCTATGGACAGCTAATCTTTGACAGAGGAGCCAAGAACATGCACTAGGGAAAGGAAATTCTCTTCAGTAAATGGTGTTGGGAAAACTGGATAGCCACATGCAAAAGAATGAAAGTAGATCATCATCTTTCACCACATACAAAGGGCAACTCAAATTGCGTCAAGGACTTGAAGGTAAGATGTGAAACCATAAAACTCCTAGAAGAAAGTATAGGCAGTATTCTCTTTGACATCAGTCTTCGAAGGATCTTTTCAAATACCATATCTACTCCAGCAAGGGAAACAAAAGAAAAAGTAAACAAATAGGACTTCATCAGACTAAAGAGCTTCTGCAAGGCAAAGGAAACCAGGAACAAAACAAAAAGACAATCTACCAACTTGGAGAAAATATTTGCAAATCATATATCTGACAAGGGGTTAATCTCCAGAATATATAAAGAACTCAGACAACTCAACAACAACAAAAAAAGAGCTCAATCAAAAAATGGGCAGAAGATGGGGCTAGCCTGGTGTAGTGGTTAAGTTTGCATGCTCCAGTTCAGTGGCGGGGGGTTCACAAGTTCTGATCTAGGCACAAATCTACACACTGCTTATCAGGCTATGCTGTGGCAGCATCCCACCTACAAAACAGACATTAGCACAGAGGTTAGCTCAGTGACAATCTTCCTCAAGCAGAAAAAGGAAAATTGGCTACAGATGTTAGCTCAGGGCCAGTCTTCCTCACCAAAAAAAAAAGAGGGGGGGAGAGGATATGATCAGATATTTTTCCAAAGAAGATATACAGATGGCCAACAGGCACATGAAAAGATATTCAACATCACTAATCATTAGGGAAATGGAATTCAAAACTACAGTGAGATATCACCTTAACACCTGTTAGAATGGCTGTAATTACCAAGACAAAAAACAACAAATGTTGGAGAGGTTGTGGAGAAAAGAGAACCCTCATACACTGCTGGTGGAAATGCAAACTGGTGTGGCCATTATGGAAAACAGTATGGGGATTTCTCAAAAAATTAAAAATAGAAACACCATGTGACTCAGCTATCCCACTACTGGGTATTTATCCAAAGAACTTGAAATCAACAATTCAAAGAAACTTATGCACCCCTATGTTCATTGCAGCATTATTCGCAACAGCCTAGACGTGGAAGCAACCCAAGTACCCAACAACTAATGACAGGATAAAGATGTGGTGGGTGTGTGTGTGTGTATGTATGTATATACACACACACTGGAATACTACTCAGCCATAAAAAAGACAAAATCCTCCATTCGCTACAGCATGGGTGGACCTTGAGGGTGTTATGTTAAGTGAAATAAGCCACACAGAGAAAAAAAGACACCATATGATTTCACTCATACATGGAAGATAAACATACAGACAAAGAGAACAGTTTAATAGTTACCAGAAGGGAAAAGGGTTAGGGGTTGGGCATAACGGATAAGGGGCACATAAATACGGTGACTGACAAGTAATAATCTACAACTGAAATTTCACAATGTTATAAACTATTGTGTCCTCAATAAAATAAAATAAAAATTGAATGAATTAGAGACAGGAGAGGAAGGAAGGAGATGATGTAAATCAAAGTAGGAGATGAACTGAACCAGGAAAGCAGAAAGTCAGCTGACAAATTTTCTTACCACTACACCAAAACAACAGAAGAGTGCACTCTGTGAAGTTAACAAATCTTTTCTAAATCCTGCCTCATTCTAAAAGTTCAGGAAAATTAATTTCACATAAAAAAAAGCAATAAGAAAAGTATCTAGGTTAAATCTCATACACAGTTATTAAAAGCAAAAAGAATAAGGAGCAGAATAACATCCCTACAGATAATGAAAGCGTGCCTGAAAGGCGTGGCTACAAAATAGATCAAAATAGTGGCCTACTATTTTAAAACAAGCTAAAATTTTTTAAGCAAATCGTTGAAGACACAAAAGAACAATATAAATCAGAATTAGAAAATCTTGGAAGTGAAGTGACAGAACCCAGGAAAGAATTAAAATAAAAAATCATGTCAGGAAAAAGACTTAGACTGAAAGATACCAATGAAGCACAATAAAGACATAATAAGAAATAGAAGATGAAAGGGAAGAAAACTTTGAAAGTCAAAATGAAATACAGAGAAAAAAGATTAGAGGAAAAATGGCAAGCACTAAAGACAGGCAAAGAAGTTACAACATACACATACAGGAAGCCCTGAAGAAGAAAACTGAAGTGAGGTACAGGACACATACTGAAAACTATAAATCAATAAAATTTTCCTGAAATAAAAACATTTGAAACTACCTTGAAAGAGCACATGTAACACCAACCCAGAAAAAGCAACACCAAGACAAATTCTAATAAAATTCTGAACCTGCAAGAAAAAGAAAAATTCCTTCGGGGATCAAGAAGAAAAGAACACAGATTTATAAAGGAAAGAAAATTAGATTCTCAGCAGACTTTTCAAAAGCAATGCTTTATGCGAGAAGAAAATAGAATTTAACATATTGAAGATGCTCAGAGAACAAAAGTGTGAGCCAGAGATTTGATAGGCGGCAAAAGCAACTTTCAACTGTAATGGGCACAGACAAATTGTTATGTAAAACTCAAGGAACATTGCTCCCACTAGAAGTCTGCTAGAGCTTTGTGATCCAATATAAAGCCGCTAGTCCCATGGGGCTATTTACATGTAAGTTAATTAATATTGAATCAAATTTACACTTTAGTTTTTCAGTTGAACTAGCCACATCTCAAGTGCTCAGTAGTCACATGTGGCTAGTGGGTACCATATTGAACAACACAGATACACAGAACAACACATCATCACAGGAAGGTTTATTGGTCAGTGCTGTGATAGGGAAGGAGCTTCTGATGACCAAAATGACTAGAGACATTGATATAAGGACCACTGTGAACATTAAAAACAATTAATTGTAGAACCAAGACTAGATGAAGCTAAGAGGAAGAGAGTATAGTATGTAATAGCTGTGTGCTCTGATCATGAGAAGAGTACAATATCTTTTTAAATGGGAGAGAACAGAAGGAGCATATTCAAAAAACTCAGTATTTTCAAAAATATATTGGTTATAGTATTTGTATTGTTTTCCTGAGACTCTTGTGTGTATGATATGGAATAAAACAAAGAGTAAGAGATATTTTAATCCTGTCATTCCCTGTGTCCTTGAGAACCAGGATGCATGGTATGGAAGAAGATAACAAATGAAATGTAGAGAGGTTACATAAAAGCTGTGGTCTCAAATGTGAAATGAAGTATCAGTATGAACTCACATGATGTTTCTTCTCTATATGTTTTTATTTTTCCCTTCCCCTAGTCCGTCTACTGAAAAGGCTAGAAATTATGACCAACTTAGTAGCAATGAACATCACTAGTCCCCAGAATGTCATCTTGAAATTCAATTTTTCCCTAAAAGAAATGAGAACTTCTTGGAGAGTTGGCTAATTCCAGACCTGGGTCAGGAAATTTACAAGATAGGCCTGGAACATCTTATAAGCTAAATAGCAAGGAAATTAACAAAAACCACTAGAGTCCTGTCAAAAAGACTTGGGGGTCAACTTGAAGAGGTCCCACAGGTCAAAGATGGGACACTTTGAGCTACAATAATTTAAAGCCATCAAATATATTTAAATCCAAGAGTTCATAATGATAAGGTGGTCATCTTCAGCGCATGATAAGAACCAATTTATTATATTGAAAACTGGTAAGTAGAAGAAAGAATCATTTATCCTACCTTTTTTATATAAACTATCACTGGATAACCAAATAGATGAGGGGAAGTGTCTCTCTACAAATATTCCAAGAAATGAATGAAAAAGAAATTATAGAATTAAAATTATTACCATTTTGCAAAACCCATGAATGAATAGATATAAACATTAAGCCTTAGTGGCTGCTAAGATCACAAAAAGAGAGACCGTCAGATATTAGATGCCTCCTGTAATTTTGCCAGTACTACATATAGCCTTGCCAAAGGAATTCAACCTGAGTCTGATTCATTTTCTGGATCCAGCTCCCAATTTGCAGAAAATAAAAAGACGAAGGACTATGTTGAACTGCACCAGGGGTATATGTATTCATCAGCTCTGGCTGCCATAACAAAATACCACAGACTGGGTGGCTTAAACAATAGAGATTTATTTCTCACAGTTCTGGAGGCTGGGAAGTCCAAGATCAAGGTGCTGGCAAGGTAGATTTCATCCTGAGGCCTTTTCTCTTACCTTGTAAGCAGTCGCCATCTCACTGGGTGCTCACATGACCTCTTCTTTGTGCCCACACAGGAAAAGGTGGGGGTGGGGGGGAGGCCGGCCTAGTGGCGCCGTGGTTAAGTGCGCACGTTCCGCTTCCGCAGCCTGGGGTTTGCCAGTTCAGATCCATGGTATGGAAATGGCACCACTTGGCAAGCCATGCTGTGGTAGGCATCCCACATATAAAGTAGAGGAAGATAGGCACAGATGTTAGCTCAGGGCTGGTCTTCCTCAGCAAAAAGAGGAGGATTGGCAGCGGATGTTAGCTCAGGGCTAATCTTCCTCAAAAAAACAAAGAGAGAGAGAGAAGGAGGGAGAAATCGAGGTCTCTGGTGTTTTTCTTACAAGGACACTAATCCTATTGGATCAAGGCCCCCACCCTGATGACCTCATGTAAACCTTAGTTGCTTCCTTAGTGGTCCAGTCTCCTAAGACAGCCACACTGAGGGTTAGAGCTTCAACATATGAATTTGGGAGGGGGGCACAAACATTCATTCTATGGTTGCAATCAGCAAAATCCAGACTGTGATAAACATTCTATGTCAAACAGCCTGGATTCTTTAACACATAAATTATAAGGAAATGAAAAGGGGTGGAGGAGGAACCTGTTGACTAGGAGAGACTTAAAAGCATTTCAAATTTATTTAAGATATGTAGGAAGAAAATTGTCTTGGCTTGCATATTTGAGTGACAAAATATTTTTTAAAACACAAGAAATGAGGAGTGACTGCTAAGGGATACAGGAATTTTGTGGGGTGAGGCAATGAAAATGTTCTGAAATTAGATAGTGATGATGGTTGCACAGCTTTGCAAATATGCTAACAACCACTGAGCTGTACACTTTTTAAGGTGGGTGAATTTTATTACGTGTGAATTATATCTCGGTAAAAAGGTTAAACGTACATACACATAAAAACCACAAGGAATTGATAACTATAACAGGATAATGGTTACATATTGGAGAAGTTGTAATTGTCATGAGACACATAGAAGGGGCTTCTGTGATAGTTAGCCAAGATCTGTTTTTTGATCTGGCTGGTGTCTACCTTATAATAATTTCTCAAGGTATATATTTGGTTTGGCTTTCTCTATTTCTCTTTTGTTTTACAATAAAAAGATTTTTTTAAAAAAACCAAGTGGAAATTCTAAAACTGAAAAATACAATAACTGAAATGGAAAATTCACTAGATGGATTTAGCAATTGGAGGTAGCAGAAGTCAGTGAACTTGAAGAGAGAGAGAAATTGTCATCTGAAGAACAGAAATATATTGTAGAAAAATAAATAAAACCTCAGAGACCTATGAGACATTTTCAAGGAATCTAACATATATGTAATTGGAGCCCCAGAAATTGAAAAGAAAGAATGGGGAGGAAATAGTAGCTAAAACTTTAACAAATTTGGTGAAAGACATCAGTTTATGGGTGGGAATGACACTAGAGTTATGCGTCGCTTAATGACAGGGATATGCTCTGAGAGATGCATTTTTTGGTGATTTTGGTGTGTGAACATCATAGAATATACTTAACACAAACCTAGATGGTATAGCCTGCCATACACCTAGGCTATATGATACTAATCTTATGGGACCACTATCATATTTGTGATCTGTCATTGACTGAAATATTGTTATGTGGTATATGACTGTATAACCACCTTGATTTTACTAACATTTGTAGAATGCTATGCCTGACAACTGCAGAATACACATTCTTTTCAAATCTGCATAGAACATTCACTAAGATCATTTGCTGGGCCATGAAACAAGTCTCAATCAATTTCAAAAGATTGAACTCTTACAGAGTATGTTCTCTGACTACAATGGAATTGAATTAGAATGTGATTACAATAAGATATATATATATATTTTTTAAAGATTTAATTTCTTCCTTTTTCTCCCCAAAGCCCCCTGGTACATAGTTGTATATTCTTTGTTGTGGGTCCTTCTAGTTGTGGAATGTGGGACGCTGCCTCAGCGTGGTTCGATGAGCAGTGCCATGTCCACGCCCAGGATTCGAACCAACAAAACACTGGGCCGCCTGCAGCGGAGCACGCAAACTTAACCACTCGGCCACAGGGCCAGCCCCAATAAGATATATTTTTAAATCTCCAATATTTGGAAATTAGTGAATACATTCTAAATAACCTGTAGGTCAAAGAAGAAACCACAAGGGAAAGGGAAGAAATCACAACGTATTTAAAATTGAGTGATAATGAAAATACTACATATCAAGATGTGTGGGATCAGCTAATGCAGAAATGTATAGCTTTAAATACTTGTATTAAAAGGAGGGAAGGGGTCTAAAGTCAATAATGTAAGCTTTCCACCTTAAGAAGCTATTAAAAAAATGAGCAAATTAAACCCAGAGTAGATATGAGAAAGGAAGGAAGGAAGATAAGACCAAAATATCAATGAAATAGAAAAAAAGACACAGTAGAGAAACACTCAACAACAAAAGGTTGTTCCCTAAATAAATTAATCAAATCAATAAACTCCCTAGCAAGAGAAAAGGAGACAAAACACAAATTATCATAATCAGGAATGAAAGAGGGGATAAATTCTACAGATACCAAAGGATAGTAAGATAAAATTAGGAAGAACTATGTTTATTCATCATTGTTAGTCATTGAGGAAATCCAAATTAAACCACTACACATCCACTAGAATGGCTAAAAGAGATCAACCATACCAAGTGTTGACAAAGATGCAGTGCAACTGGAATTCTCATACATTGCTCTTAGTAATAGAAAATGCCACGATCACTTTGGGAAAAAACTTGGCAGTTTCTTATAAAGTTAAGTAAACACTGGTCCTTTGACCTAACAAGTTCACTTCTAGGTATTAAGAGAAATGAAAACATATGTCCACAAAAAGACTATGTTCATTAAAGCTTTATTCACAATAGTCAAAAACTGGCAACAACCTAAATGTCTATCAGCAGGAGAATGAATACACAAATTATGGTCTGTTCATACAATGAAATACCAATCAGCAATAAAAAGGAACAAATTACTGACCAAAATAGCACCATGGACATTATGTTCAATGAAGGAAGCTGAACACCAAAGAGTACATACTGTATGATTCCGTTTATGTGATGCCCTAGAATAGGCGACACTAAGGTGAAAATAGAACAGCATTTGCCTCTGAATGTGGGAGTATTGGTTAGAAATAGATATAAGGAACTTTTAGAGGGATGACAGTGTTCTACATCATAGGAATATGGATGTGGATCAGTCAGAATTCTCTAGAGGTGCTGGCCCCGTGATGTAGACGTTAAGTTCTTGTGCTCTGCTTCAGTGGCCCAGGGTTCGCAGGTTCACATCCCGGGCATGGACCTACACACTGCTTATCAAGCTGTACTATGGCAGCATCCCACATACAAAATAGAGGAAGATTGGCACAGATGTTAGCTCAGCAACAATCTTCCTTACCAAAAAAAAAAAAAAGAATTTCCTAGACAAACACGACCAATAGGATATATTATGTGTGTGTGTGTGTATATATATATATATATATATATATATATATATATATATATATATATATGTAGGTAGGTTGATTGATATTGATTGATTGACTTTAAGGAGCCGGCTCACAAAATTGTGGGGGCTGGCATGTCTGAATTTTGTGGAGCAGGCAAGCAGGCTAGAAACAAGCAAAAGTTGGTGTTGCAGTCTTGAGGCAGAATTCCTTCTCCAGTGTAGCAAGGCAGTTCTGACATTTGAATTCTTTCAGTGTAGGCTACTTTTTGTTCTGTGTTTCAGCCAACCAACCAAATAGACTGTTAGAGCCTTTCTGGCCCCTCAAGCTATAACACTGAATCCAGGATCTCTGCTCAGTGGACCCATATCAATAAATTTGGCCTGATCCAACTTTATGTTCCTTCTACCATTATCCCACATGTTAATATTCATTCCCACACACCTTCCTAGATTTTTGTCTATATAAATAGGAAGAATCATTCAGTCCTTTTGGGATTGTAGTGCACCTCCTCGTGGGTCACACTTTGTACCTAACCTTTCAGGACCTGCTAGGAGTAGTCTAGTTCTCAGTCAAAACAGGGTTTAGCTCAGACAAGGGTGGAAGGGCTGCTTCTATTGGCAAAGAACACTGAGCAGAATTTAGGGGTCAGGGTCCCCAACTTCATCAGTATCGGTACATCCATTTGTCAAAATTGTACAGCTCAAATTTGTGCGTTTCCATGTATGTAAGATTTATATTAAAAAAAGAACTTAAAAATATTTAGTAATTTTGTGGTGGGGTGGAATATAGGAACACTCATAGATGATACAAACATAACAATGTTGATAGTGGCTGAACCTGGGAGATGGGTATGTAGGTGTTCATTGTAGCATTCTGTTGTTATATTGAACCATTCTTATTTGGGGATTTAGATTGTATCTATTTTAATTATTAAAAAATCACAGTGTACCCACTCACATCAATGGACAGATCATCCAGACAGAAAATCAACAAGGAAATAATGGAGCTAAATGAAAAACTAAAACAATTGGACTTAATAGACATATATAGATCACTTCACCCTGAAAGAGCTGAATACACATTCTTCTCAAGTGCACATGGAACATTCTCTAGGATAGACCATATGTTGGGAAACAAGGCAAGCCTCTACAAATTTAAAAAAGTTGAAATAATAACAAGCATCTTCTCAGATCATAGTGCTATAAGGCTAGAAATTAATTACAAGAAAAAAACTGAGAAAGGCACAAAGATGTGGAGACTAAACAGCACACTACTGAACAAGCAATGGATCATTGAAGAAATTAAAGAAGAAATTAAAAAATACCTGGAAACAAATGAAAATGATAGCATGCCATACCAACTCATATGAGATACAGCAAAAGCTGTATTAAGAGGAAAATTCATCGCAATACAGGCACATCTTAACAAACAAGAAAAATCCCAAATAAGCAACCTTAAAGCACACCTAACTGAACTAGAGAAAAAAGAACAAATGAAGCCCAAAGTCAGCAGAAGGAGAGAAATAATAAAAATCAGAGCAGAAATAAATACTATTGAAACGAAAAAGGCAGTAGAAAGGATCAATGAGACAAAGAGCTGGTTTTTTGAGAAGATAAATAAAATTGACAAACCACGAGCCAGACTTACAAAGAAAAAAAGGGAGAAAGCTCAAATAAACAAAATCAGAAATGAGCGAGGAGAAATAACAACAGACTCTGCAGAAATACAACAGATTATAAGAGAATACTACAAAAAACTATATGCCAACAGAATGGATAACCTAGAGGAAATGGATAAATTCTTGGACTCCTACAATCTCCCAAAGCTCACTCAAGAAGAGGCAGACAATTTGAACAGACCAATCACAAGGAAAGAGATTGAAACAGCAATCAAAAACATCCCAAAGAATAAAACCCCAGGACCAGATGGCTTTCCTGGGGAATTCTACCAAACTTTCAGAGAGGATTTAATACCTGTCCTTTTCAAGCTATTCCAAAAAATTAGGGAAGATGGAACACTTCCTAACACATTCTATGAGGCCAACATCATGCTGATACCAAAACCTGACAAGGACACCACGAAAAAAGAGAACTACAGGCCAATATCACTGATGAACATAGATGCAAAAATTCTAAACAAAATTTTGGCAACCAGAATTCAGCAATTCATCAAAAGAATCATACATCAGGATCAGGTGGGATTCATACCAGGGACACAGGGATGGTTCAACATCCGCAAATCAATCAACGTGATACACCACATCAACAAACTGAGGAATAAAAACCACATGAGCATCTCAATAGATGCAGAGAAGGCATTTGACAAGATCCAACAGCCATTTATGATAAAAACTCTGAACAAAATGGGCATAGAAGGAAACTACCTCAACATAATAAAGGCCATATACGACAAACCCATAGCCAACATCATACTCAATGGGCAAAACTGAACGCCATCCCCCTGAAAACAGGAACGAGACAAGGATGCCCTCTATCACCACTCTTATTTAACATAGTACTGGAGGTCCTGGCCAGAGCAATCAGGCAAGAAAAAGGAATAAAAGGAATCCAAATAGGGAGGGAAGAAGTGAAACTCTTGCTGTTTGCAGACGACATGATCTTATATATAGAAAACCCCAAAGAATCCATTGGAAAACTGTTAGAAGTAATCAACAACTACAGCAAAGTTGCAGGGTATAAAATCAATTTGCATAAATCAGTAGCATTTCTATACTCCAGTAATGAACCAACAGGAAAAGAACTCAAGAATACAATACCATTCACAATTGCAACAAAAACAATAAAATACCTTGGGGTAAATTTAACTAAGGAAGTGAAGGACCTATATAATGAAAATTACAAGGCCTTTCTGAGAGAATTGGATGACAACATAAGGAGATGGAAAGACATTCCATGTACATGGATTGGAAGAATAAACATAGTTAAAATGTCCGTTCTACCTAAAGCAATCTACAGATTCAACGCCATCCCAATCAGAATCCCAATGACATTCTTTACAGAATTAGAACAAAGAATCCTAAAATTCACATGGGGCAACAAAAGACCCTGAATTTCTAAAGCAATCCTGAGAAAAAAGAACAAAACGGGAGGCATCACAATCCCTGACTTCAAAACATACTACAAAGCTACAGTAATCAAAACAGCATGGTACTGGTACAAAAACAGGTGCACAGATCAATGGAACAGAATTGAAAGCCCGGAAATAAAACCACACATCTATGGACAGCTTATCTTTGACAAAGGAGCTGAGGGCATACAATGGAGAAAAGAAAGTCTTTTCAACAAATGGTGCTGGGAATACTGGAAAGCCACATGTAAAAGAATGAAAATTGACCGTTCTTTTTCACCATTCACCAAAATAAACTCAAAATGGATCAAAGACCTAAAGGTGAGACCTGAAACCATAAGGCTTCTGGAAGAAAACGTAGGCAGTACACTCTTTGACATCAGTATTAAAAGGATCTTTTCGGACACCATGCCTTCTCAGAGAAGGGAAACAATAGAAAGAATAAACAAATGGGTCTTCATCAGATTAAAGAGCTTCTTCAAGGCAAATGAAAACAGGATTGAAATAAAAAAAACAACCCACTAACTGGGAAAAAATATTTTCAAGTCATATATCTGACAAAAGCTTAATATCCATAATATATAAAGAACTCTCGCAACTCAACAACAAAACATCAAACAACCCAATCAAAAAATGGGCTAGAGACATGAACAGACATTTCTCCAAAGAAGATATACTGATGGCCAATAGGCACATGAAAAGATGCTCATCATCGCTGATCATCAGGGAAATGCAAATCAAAACTACACTAAGATATCACCTTACACCCGTTAGAATGACAGAAATATCTAAAACTAATAGCAACAAATGTTGGAGAGGTTGCGGAGAAAAAGGAACCCTCATACACTGCTGGTGGGAATGCAAACTGGTGCAGCCACTATGGAAAACAATATGGAGATTCCTCAAAAAATTGAAAATAGAACTACCATACGATCCAGCCATCCCACTACTGGGTATTTATCCAAAGATCTTGAAGTCAGCAATCCCAAAAGTCCTATGCACCCCAATGTTTATTGCAGCACTGTTTACAATAGCCAAGATGTAGAAGCAACCTAAGTGTCCAGCAACAGACGAATGGATAAAGAAGATGTGGTACATATATACAATGGAATACTACTCAGCTGCAAAACAGCACAAAATCATTCCATTTGCAATAACATGGATGGACCTTGAGAGAATTATGTTAAGTGAAATAAGCCAGCGAGAGAAGGATAATCTGTGTATGACTCCACTCATATGAGGAATTTAAAATTATGGACTAAGAACAGTTTAGTGGATACCAGGGGAAAGGTGGGGTGGGGGGTGGGCACAAAGGGTGAAGTGGGGCACCTACAACATGACTGACAAACATTAATGTACAACTGAAATTTCACAAGATTGTAACCTATCAATAACTCAATAAAAAAAAATCACAGTGTATATTTTTGTACATTTAGCTGTTTTTTGAGTTTCAATTATTTTCTTACGGTGGATTCTTAGAGCAGAATTACGAGATCAAAGTTTATGACTATCTTTAAGGCGTGTGATTTAATTGTCTGTACTAATTTATGCTCCCATCAATGGTGTAAGAAAATACATATCGTGTATGACCCCAGCTTAACTTTTCCCCATCATTGCTAAAGAAATTATTCTTCTAAGGACACATAGAAACTAGTAAATTACTAGTAGCCAAAGTATTCTCTAGTTTATCCCATGGCGTCTGCTTTGCCTGTAAGAAAATGGCTTTGCCTTTTTTTTTTAATGGTAAAAAAAATGGAAAGGCTCAAGGGTGAGCCTGGTATGGCCCTCCATTCACGTGCATTCATGGCTGGGCGGGTCTTCTAGCCTCACCTCAGGGGTATCTGCTGACCATTTGAAGGAGAGGCTGTTGCTGCCCCAGCTTGAAGGAGTATTGCTCTTGCTGTGAAGCATCTAGAGCATGATTAAGGTTCTGTCAGTAATGATACATTGGTATGGGTTAAATATCAGCAATGCCCCATCATCACCTCGGAGTCTTTCTAATCAAATTTAGAAGCAAACTCGCAATATCAGATAGTTCCAAATTCAGATTCTCTGGTTTTCCTGTACACAGGTTCACGGCCCCTCAGGCAGAACTCTATGAAGCTGTTCTAGAGATCCAGAGAGGTTGTCTGACCCTCTGCTCCCCTGGCACAAGCTTGGAGAACATCTACACCATGATGCTGACACTGATAGGACAGAAGCTTAAAGAATTGGGGATCATGAGGAACATTAAGGAAAATAATGCCTTCAAGGTACTTCACTTCTTTTGATGCCAGTTCTCAAGAACACCTGACATGCTGCTCAGTTCTTATCCTATGTAAAGCTAATTAGATTTAGAAATGGTCTTTGTGATTCTTTGTCTGTAAGAGGGCCTTGGGTTGAACATGGATTAAAACAAAAGGAGTCAGTACTTATTTCTCCCAGAAGATGGCAGCACATTCTGGTTCATTGCATACTGTATAACTAGCTCAATAGTCAGAAAACATAAAATGAAGACTGGTGCGGACAGGATGGCAAAGGACACAAAAAGGAGGAGAGATTAACTCTTAGTTCTTTTTTTTTTTTTTGAGGAAGATTAGCCCTGAGCTAACTACTGCCAGTCCTCCTCTTTTTTTTTTCAGCTGAGGAAGCCTGGCCCTGAGCTAACATCTGTGCCCATCCTCCTCTACTTTATATGTGGGATGCCTACCACAGCATGGTGTGCCGAGTGGTGCCATGTCTGCAACCAGGATTCGAACTGGCAAACCCCGGGCCACCAAGAAGCAGAACGTGCGCACTTAAGCACTGTGCCACCAGGCAGGCCCCCTCTTAGTTCTTTTGTGATTTTGAAGAGGTAGAGGTCGAAGGGGAGGGTGTTTGTTGCTTCACTGATCTTGAGACCTTAACAGTATTCTTAAGGGCCACGCCTTCAGTGAGTTTCATCTGCATCCAAAATGTGATGGTGTTCAGTAAAACCTGAAACCTCAGCTTTAAATTAAGACATCGGGTGGTCAAGCCAAACAGACCATTAAGGCATCTGCCATCTCCAAGTTTAGGCTGCCAGAGTTTCTTTTATCGGTAGGACAGAAGCTATAAATTCCTCCTGCTCCGGCCAACAAACCTTTAGTTAACAGGTAGAACTATCCAAGCTGGTAAATGCCTAATAATTACTGTGTTATTTGGTGTTTCATGTCTACTCTACAAGTTGCTGTGAGATACTTAGGGTCTCCAGAGTAGGCTTCCTGAGGGATGTGTGAACATTGAAAAGAGAACTGTTCTGACATAATCATCCTCCCTCCCCCAAGAAAAACGATTTTCATTTTCCATAGTCATTACTGGGGTTACCCAAGTCAGCATGTGTGTAGTATATTAAATACTGGGAATGCAAATGTGGATTAGTTGGAATGCCATTGGCAGAATTGCATACAAGAGGTGGTAGTTTATCAGGCCTCTTAAGCATTAGCCCAAGGATAGGTTAAACATAAGTGGCAGAACCTTGGGGAGGCATTAACACATATCTCACTAATTAATACATGCCCAACTTTCCCCTTAAGGGGTCATTGCTCCAATAACACTGTGGTAACTATCTTTTCCAGGCTGCTCGAAAATACTGCCCTCATCATGTTGGCCATTACCTTGGGATGGATGTCCACGACACTCCAGACATGCCCCGTTCCCTCCCTCTTCAGCCTGGGATGGTGATCACAGTGGAGCCAGGTAAGGGAGGTGCGAGCAGCCTCTGACTCCTTGGGACATGTAGTAGTCGTGTCAGATAGAACAGTAAAATAAACATGGTTTATTTTTACCTGAACCATTATAATTAAATTAGTAGAGACAGGAAAATGAATCTTTCCAGTGTAGAAGGGAACTTTATTTTAGATTTTTCTTGAGCTTTCTTATTTAACATCACACAATTTGTTTAATTTGACTTCTCCAATAAACAACAGATGGGGACTACTTTCTATAAGTAGATATTAAGAAATAAATCTTTTTTAACCCTGCCTTTGCCAGGGCCAAATTATACTAGTCTCCCATGTAGTAGGGGTGGCTGCTCATGCTTCCGGCAGCCCCCAGTGCTTTCCTGCAGAAAGACCCTCAGACTTGCCGTGTTCTCAGTTGCAACTCCTCTGCAAACTGCATTGAAGTGCCTGCATTATCCTGCTTGTTAGTATTAAAATCTTTCTCCTCAGCTTCAGAGAAAGCTGGCAATCTATTGGCCCTCTGGCTGGAATGATGCTGGCATTGGGCAGAATTCAGCAGAGAAGTGGTAGCCACAGAGGAATGTGAAGACTGATATTCCAAGAGTCAATTTTTAAACACTGATACTGTTTTTATCATGAAACTGGATCTCAATCTTATATTTCAGGTGTTTTCATCTCTAAATTATGGCTGGGGCACATCTTTCATGGCACCTTTTGAACCTAGTCATATGTTGCTCTCTGTGGCCTTGTGTGCTATTTAGTCCCATCTAGTTGGTGCATGGGGGCTTCGACTCCATTTTCCTTTGCTGATCCCTTTCTTTTCATCCCACAGCGCATCTGTGAGTGTAGCAGAGGAAGTTCACAGTTTCTTTAATATGAAAAGACCTGTTGTCTGTCTGACGTCATGATTAGAAAGGGTACCTAAGGGGTCTTAGAATTTTCCAAATGTTCATTAAAGTCATCCTGTTTCTCTCTTACTTTACATCATGTGTAGCAATTACATTTATGACTTGTTTGAGAGGGCTTATTTGAGTATTTCCTCAACTTCTGGTTGTTCTGGCTAATAATCTCTAAGTAAGTGGGGTTTTATTAGTACATTTTAAAATACCTATGTCTTTATTTTAGGAAAGTTCCCTTTTTCCAGGGGCCTATTAGGCAGAGAAAGAATGCATTTATATTATCTGCTGGTTCCAAGCATATACTGATATGCTCATAAGCTAAGTAACTTTAGTGATCTGCTTGAGCCACTAAAATATAACAGAATCATGATCAACACTCTTGCAGTTGTATGGAGCCTGTAGTCTAATATACAAAATATAATAATCGTTCTAGTAATGATAGCCAACCTTTATTGACCATTATGTCCCAGACACTTTTATATGTATTATCTCATTTAATCTCCCAAACTCTTTAAGATCCCAATTTTACAGATGATTTGAAACAGAGACATTAACTTACTTGCCCCAAATCATCCAGTTCCTGCCATTTATGAGCAGCACATTCTTTTTTCTACTTCTCAGGCATTTATATTCCGGAGGATGACAGAGATGCTCCAGAGAAGTTTCGTGGTCTTGGTGTGCGAATTGAGGATGATGTAGTGGTGACTCAGGACTCACCTCTCATCCTTTCTGCAGATTGTCCCAAAGAGATGAACGACATTGAGCAGATATGCAGCAGGGCTTCTTGACCCTCATGGCAGCCCACGTGCATCTCAGGTTTCAGAGGGGTGTGTGTTGGTGTCTGTGCACATGTGCTTTCTGAGTGTCTCTGTGTGTGCATTTATACTCACGTTCCACTTAGGAGTGAGACGGCTGTATGAATGTATGTAATTGTGTATTTGGTATTTTTTTGTTTTAAGTAGCTAGACATCTGAAAAATTGAATTTTTGAACTGTATGTTATTGCAACTTTAGTATCTTTAATTCTGTAGAATTAATGACCCACGCAAGTTTAATTTTTAAACGTAAAGAAAGTTCTTGGTTACATATGTCCATGCATTCCAGGTAGCAGATTTAAACGTACAGAAAATTCTCTCCTTCTCTGCAGGTCTTTCCCTTTCTGCACTTTTGCTGAGATCCACCTGATATCAGAAGATGTTTGTGTGATGCTTATATTTTGAGCTAATCACCAAGGGCTCTGCCTACACTAAAAGTCACCTGTGAGTGATTGTTGGTGGCCAATATATACCTTCCGTAACTCCTACCTACCTATTCCAGAGCCTGCGTATCTATTGGAGCCACATGATCCCTCATGGGCACTGGTGCCCTGCAGTCCCACCATTCAGCCACAGTCCAGATCCCAGCAACACTAACTATTGAACAAAAAATTTTGAGCCTTTCTGGCTATTTGATTCCCTGGGCCCTAGAAAGTATTTAGATTCTTGATAAGGAAGGAAATGGAAGAGAAAGAAAAGTATATATATGTCTGCTACAGATCCAGACCTCCATCTGTCTGTTCTCAGTCTAAAGACGATCCTTTCCCAGACATCCATGCTTGCTTTATAGATTCTTAATGCACTAACCCTCATAACACACCCTTGAAGGTGCTGCGCTGGCCAAGGGCAGATCCTCTACTTAACCCGTTAAAGTCAGAGGAATGGTACACAGTATTCAGAGAGACACCCCTCTTATCCTTCTGTGATTTCCTCTAGGTGCTGATAAAACAAACTCTGGAATGCACCAAGTACCTGTACACGTCCTGTGATCCTTTTCTTTCTCTGACCTTCGCACTGCAAGGGCGGTGGTAAAGAGTCCTATTTCCCTCAACCCAGCGTTGGATGCAGTTCTACAGCAACTCAGTTTGCAGAGTGAATGGGGCTAGATTGTTGCAGACGGTTTATTCAGAAGCTTCTGTCATAGAGGGAAGCTTTAAGAATTAGTGTGTTCACCTCCTTTAAACCTGGCTATGATGAGCCCCAGATGTATAAAACATGCTGATTGTTAAAGCATGAATTTGAGGGTTTTTAAGAAAATTTTTGTAATAGGGAAGCACAGGCTAGGGGATTAATACTCCCTCTAGTGCTAGAGCTTTGCCCATCTTCTCAGGAAAACCCAAGGTACAGAGCCCAAAGCAGGCAGGCAGTGACTTCATCAGGAGACAAAGACAGTGTTGTAAACCAAAGTGATACAAGTTATGTCCTGACAGTGCTCACTCACGAATGCTTGGCTTCGCTGACCTTCTCTAAGCAGCTGTGGGAATGGATGGCTGCACAGCTGGAGTCATCATCCCCGTGCCTGCCCTCGCCTCCTCCCTCTAAATTCTCAGTCCTGTGCTACTTTCTAAGAGAAGGGGGCTGAAAATAAATCCACAGCTGGCTTCTCACTCCCTGGTCTCTGTGGCCCCAACCACCCTTTCCTTGGATTGAGTTTCCTTTGTTCATTTACAATCCTGAAATAAGGAATTTCCTTTTCTTCCTGCAAATCATTTTCTGTGGTTTTCAACTTTCTAGCTAAAAGCCTAGGTGGCTTTTATGTATCGTAGCATACTTGAACATGAAACAGATTTCTTCTGGTTAGATTCCAGTCAAGTTCTGCAGATGCTGTAAGTAGTACTTGGAATCTAAGGCTGTGGTGGAATTCTTCTGGTGATTTTCAGTTCCTGACCCAAGTATCTGGTCCTTTGAGTCCCTGATTAACCACAGCAGGTAGGCATTTGAATCAGACTATAGAACCATCAAGAGATGACATGGTGAACATCTCAGAGCAACATTTTAGGGGCTGTCTGAAATTTTCAGGATTTGTTGAGCAGATAATTGTGTACAGTGCAGGAATCTCAGTCATTCTTAGCCATTGCACAGACATGTCCCACTTTTCCCTCCATGTCTAAGTAAAATAAATACTTCATATGTTTACAGGCTCTTCTAATGAAAACCTTAATTTAAGGAAAAACCCTTTAAATGTTACACTGGAATTTTTCTTCCTGAGTTGGAGAGAGATGGTTGAATCATTAACGATACTATCTAAATGCTTTTTATGTGTTATTTCATGCTTTTATGTGTTTATTTCAGGAATCACTGTTTTTCCCCATAATCAGGAAACTGTGACTGTGATTTTTATTTGAAACACAGCAGTAGAAATACTGGAGTAAAAGCTCTTCTCTTCTCATACTCATAACATCCAAGCTAGGAAGGTACTCCTGATGGTGGCTTAAAGTTCGCTGTGTGTATCTTCTTTCAAAATATTGTTATTTTGTTGCGAATTTTTATAAGGTCAGACAGGGAAAATTCCTACCATAGACATCATATCTTCACTGAGATTAAGCTCCATAAAACAAATTAAATCCACAGATAAAGACATTGTAACTCATCAAAATAGAAAATGTTGAGCTTGGTGATTTTTCCAAACATACATAACCAATACTCTCTTTAGCTTTTTTAATAATAGAAAGATTCCAAATCTGAAGCATGAGGCCTGCCTCCCTCTCCTGTGCCCACGTCAGAGATCATGAGTAAAGCATAGTGACTGTCCCACCAGTCTGGCTATGACCTCGGAGTCCTTTGTAACACACTGTTTCCGATAACTGCTACCAATGAAACAGAGTTGGGATTTGAGGTAGACCCTATCTGCCATCCCTCAATTGGCATGTGATAGATGATAATGTAACTTATGTCTGTATGTCAGAGACCAAGTGAGGGCTCAGGACAGTGGCAGCATGAAGGGCCCTGCTTGGAAGAGGTTTGTATGGTAGGGTTAATTTTAAATTTTAGTTTCCTGAGGTAGGATCTATAGTCTAAAACTTAAGCTGATAGGGTTAATTTTTAAGCCTGGGCAAATATACTTCAAGCTGAAGTGTTTAATGCTTCTGGTATAGGGAGAAGGTGAACACATCATTAAACCCTAACATTAGAGCAGAATTTCACTGTCACAAAGCACGTGGGCCCTCCTGGCTGCTCTTCTTACCCTGCCTGTGTGTCACCGAGGAACCTGGGGTAAGCATGAGTATTGTTCGGATCAGGGGTCCTCACCAAAATCAAGGCCTCTTGGGGTGTGCTTCGGAAAGATCTGAGAGAACTGCAGTCTTTGTTAGCATTTCTTGAAGCTTTGTGTGACTTTTGTGCAATTACAGAAGTTCACTTTGGACAAAACGCTGTTACTTTTTAAGGCTCCATGCACAGAAAATAGATATGTCATTCCCCAACAAGGGAAAACCATTTGTTACTATCATTTTAAAAATAAACTATAAAACAATATAAAAGTGTATAGCGTGTATGTGTTATTTTGAATCTAGAGTCTGCAGCTTTAAATGTGAGAACATTTTGTCTTACAAAATATTCTATTTTACAAAGTATTTATTAACTGCTGTCACAGAATCATGTAGCAAACTTGAGATGGTCTTTTCAGTCATAGAGGGAAAAACCAGCAGATGAGATCCAGGCCATTAAAAGATTGACTCTTGAGAGCCAGCCATGATGGCCTAGTGGTTAAAGTTCAGTGCTCTCACCGCTTCAGTGGCCTGAGTTCGTTTCCCGGTTGAGGAATCGCACTACCTGTCTGTCAGTAGCCATGCTGTGGCAGTGGTTCACATAGAAGAACTAGAAGGACTTACAATTAGGATATACAACCATGTACTGGGGCTTTGGGGAGGGGAAAAAAAAAGATTGGCAACAGATGTTAGCTCAGGGCAAATCTTTCCTAGCCAAAAAAAAAAAAGATTGACTCTTGAGGATCTAATATATAACATGGTGGCTATAGTTGATAACACTGTATTGTGTAATTGGAATTTGCTAAGAGAATAAAATTTACATGTTCTCATCAAAAAAACATGTGAGTTGATGGATGTGTTAATTAACTAGATGGGGGACATACTCTCATATCAAATCATTACAGTGTACACTTTAAATATCTTACAGTTTTGTCAATTATACCTCAATAAAGCTGGGGGAAAAAAGGTTGACTCTCCATAAAACTGACCTTAGGTCTCCAGACAGCCCCTGTAGCACTCAAAACTAAACTATAGCCATGAGCATTTTATGAAGAATGAATTTTGTGGGAAAGTAGGATTGATTTGTAAAATTGTAAGTATGTGAACTTTCTCTGTGAGGCATATAAACAATTCTAAGTGTAGCCATCTCTCCGTATTGGGAATCCTTTTTAAAATCTGAGGCTCTCTCTCTAAGGCATGCTTTCCAACGTTTTTCACATCCTGGCACATATAAAGATATTTTTTGTATGGCATAATGGAATAAATGTGAGGGGACCTAGGAATGTGTACATGGGACTTGAAGGAAAAAAATTCATTACATATCCTTTATATAATTATGATAAGAAAAGAAAAATAATATATACAGTTTCATAGAAATTTTTTAATTTGTATAACACTTCCAAAAAAATAATTTTTAAAATGTCAATGAAAGACTTAGCTTACTTCTGGGAACATGACTTTTATGATATCAGGGTGAAGCATCTATACAACTCCTGATCCAGACTGTTTAGTGGTAATGTCCAGATTCTTCATAATCACTGTCTACAAGAAACTTGTTTGCACAAGGAGGTGACAAAAAATTTAAAACCAATAGGTGGAAGTTAACATATAGACAAGGAAAACTGATCGGTGGTTACCAGGGGAAAGGGGGGGGTGGGGGGAGGGCACAAAGGGTGAAGTGGTGTACCCACAACATGACTAACAATAATGTACAACTGAAATTTCACAAGGTTGCAAACTATCATAATCTTAATAAAAAAAAATTTTAAACCATTTTTATGATCATTCAAAAATTTATGCTTGAACTGATGAATGGATAAACAAAAAGTGGTATATCTATACAGTGAAATATTATTTCAGCCATAAAAAGGAGTGAAGTACTGATTCATGCCACAACGTGGATGAACCTTGAAAACATGCCAAGTGAAAGAAGCCAGACACGAAAGGCACAGTGTATGATTTCACTTATATAAAATGTCCAGAAGAGGCAGAGCCACAGAGACAGAAAGTAGATTATTGGTTGCAAGGGGCTGAGGGCAGGGGAAATGGAGAGTGACTACTAGCAGGTACAGAGTTTCTTTCTTAGGTGATGAAAATGTTCTGGAATTGGTGGTAGCTGCACAACTCAATATAATATTGAATTGTATATTTTTAAAGGGAATTTTGTGGCATGTGAATTAAATCTCAATAATTTACAATTGAAATTTAAAGAACCCAATACTCTTCCTTTCATCTACTAATGTGAAATTTCTTATAATGTGGATTTCTAATCAAGTTGAAATCATTTATATCAAATATCTCAAGATAATGATGCTATATAATTCACTGACTGTATTTTTAGAAGTCACTCTGCACAAAGCTTTGACCACAAAGATCAGACGTATCCAGTGTATGTGAAGCAGAAAGCCAGGCTGCCTAGAGCTGCACCTGCAAGGAGCCCCGGCCCAGTCTTCAGCCCCATGACACTCATGGCCAGCAGCACCTTGGATATCTGAAACTAACTGCTCCAGCAACTCCATGGCTCCCTTGTCTTTGCTGAGCTACAGTGCACTCAAGAGCTGCTGCTGAAGTAGATGACCAGGGGACAGCACCCCTCCTTAGCCATGTTTCAGTGAGTCCAGGGCTCCTGGTGATAGGTGACAGGTAAGGGGGCTCTGGCTGCCCCAACGTCCATCCATCTGGCCATCCTGAGGACAGAGGGGATCAGTATCTCCCAGCACACCAATTTCAAGGCACATTTAGGGTATTTAATTTAGGATCATAAAATCTAGAATTATACTGACCAGAGCTTACTTCGAACATAAAAATTCATGGCACTATGTAAATATTGATCCAGATTTCCACCAGTTTTTAAACCCCTGGATAGTAGCCACTAAATGCCATCTTTCTTTTCCTAGGAAGTTTGAGACTGGGAAGCCTACAATGGTTTATCAAAAATGTTTGTAGGAATAGTCATCTCAAAAAATGTTATTCGCTATCTTATTGCTCAATGTTTGGGTATGCTCCTCTGCATGTTACATAGATTAAAATTGCTAATAAACTATAGCCAATCCCTGCACTGATTATAATCTGGGCAGTGCACTATACATTATACTTGAGTGATTCTCCTTTACAATAGGGATCACTGTGCATAATGAATTGTACTGGCCATTCATCACATAAACTAGCTAGAGCGGGCAGAGTCCACCTGCAGAAGCCTGAAGAGTCTGCTCGTGACAAAAATATTGATGACAGTAGGGCAGTTCCTCAAAAAATTAAACACAGAATTATCATATGATCCAGAAATTCCACTTCTGAGGATATATCCAAAAGAATTGAAAGTAGGAACTCATACAGATATTTGAACACCCACGTTCACAGCAGCGCTATTCACAATAGCCAAAAGATGGAAACAACCCAAATGTTCATCAACGAATGAATGAATAAACAAAATGTGATGGATATATACAAAGGAAAACTATTCAACTTTAAAAGGGAATGAAATTCTGATACGTGCTATAATGTGGATGAACCTTTAAGATATCATGCTAAGTGAAATAAGTCAGATACAAAAGGACCAATATTGTATGATTCCACTTATATGAAGTGCCTACAATAGTCAAATTCATAGAGACAAAAAGTAGAATAGAGGTTACCAGGAGCCGGGGGGAGGGGAAGGAGGATTAGAGAGTCATTGTCTAGCGGGCACTGAGTTTTAGTTTAGGAAGATGATAAAGTTCTGGAGATGGATGGTGGTGCTAGTTGCACAATAATACGAATGTACTTAATGCCACTGAACTGTACACTTAAAAATGGCTAAAATATTAAATTTTATGTATGTTTTACCACAGTAAAAAATTTTAATTAAAAAAAAGAACTATATTAGCATGTGGGCAAAGGAAAGAGGAGAGCTAAAGGCAGACTGAGGTTGACAGCATTTAAGTAGTTAAAATAAGAAGAAAAATGCTAAATCGGTATCACCGAATAACAGGAGTTTGTGATCTTATGGTCCCTGTGATATTCAGACTATGTTTGAAGTATCATGTGTATTTTGGGGTACCTATTTTTTAAAATACATACCCAAGTGAGAGTTACCAGGAAGTAGTGTCATGAAAAGTAGTTGAAAGAGTGGAGGCTATTTTGGGTGGAGAAGAGAAAGGTAAGGGGAAGCATGACGGCTGGCTCCGAATATCTGAAAACCTATCATGTAGAACATTTCATGTTACGCTGCTGTATTAGGCAGAACCAGAACTGGTGGGTAGAAGCTAGCACTCTTATAGAATCAGAACTTTAGAAGTAAAAGGGATGTTAGCGACTTTGTCCAACCCCCTTACAGATGAGTCTGAAAAGATAGTGACTTGCCTTAGATCACACAGCTGGTTAGCACAGTTGGGTTTATAAACAGGTTTCCTAGCTCCAAGATCAGGGTGCTTTTCACAACAGCATGCTGCTTCCCACAGCCCACTCCAAACCATGTCCAATCATTTCAAGATTTCAGTACCTTTACCTTCTCAGACTCAGCTAAATTTGTACACCGCCCCCCCCCCCATTTTCAATGAAAATATCAACTCATTGTGACCTCTCTCCTTCACTCTCTTAGAGGTCAATATGCCCGTTTCCTCCTGTCTCACTCATCTCTCTTCTGCCTCTGTCCTTGATCCAATCTCTCTCCATCTCCTCTATGACTCTACCCCCTCAATAACGCTCCTCCTCCTTTCCCTCAAAGACTATTTCCTCCCCCTACTGAAATCCACAGATTGATGCATTCTTCAATTTCACTCAACCTCTCTAGACTCCATACTATTTTGTTGCTCTCTTTGTAGTCACATTTCTTGAGTAAATCAATGGATTCTCTAAGCTATTAACTACAACTCTGAAACCAACCAGGGTGACAAAAGGCATTCATTATCCTAATGTTTAACCTCTGAAGTCTTGGGGACGTATGTATCAGTCGGAGTCCAGTCAGGAAAATAGAAGCTACAAAACAAAAAACAGAAAATGTAATATCAGGAAAGGTTTCACAGGAGCTGAAGGAACAGCCAAAAGGGACAGTGAGGCATCCTAAAGATTAGCAACAGCTGGAAGCTTCTACCAACCCCAGGCTGGAGGACAAAAAAACGAAGTGGAGCTTCTCAAGTCTGGGAGCCAAGGTCTACTGCTGAACCTGGGCCACAGGAGGCCTGCCGGCTGCCAGGGACTGAGATCACAGACTGGGCCGCGTCCAGGGGCAGCACCTGATGCAAAGAAAGGGCGAGAACTACCCTGACTCTCTGTTCATGCCGTCCTCTCCTCTCCCGCCAGTGCTTCCCACTGGCTGAGCTGAAAGTCAGCTGACATCGACCTCTAGGTCAGCCCTGCCCCCACCCCTGGACGTGAAGCAGCTCAGGGAAAGGGCAAGGAATACAGCTGAAGGCAAACAGATTTTGTGATTTTATGAGTGTGTATATAATAAAGTTACAAAGTGTATGAACCCTCTTCCAAGAAAATCCATGAGTGTTTTCATTAATATGCAAGCTCAGAAGATAAATCTGAAGATCTCCTGATATAGAAGAAAATAACAAGGTTTGATACCATTCTAACTGAAATTTAACTTCTAAAAGTTAACAGCTTTTCCACCGCTTTATTGTTTTACAGCAAGTTGCTAATTGATGCAACACACCTTGGAAAGGTTAACTTACAAAAGGTCATCCTGAAAACGAAATAAGTTCTTGGTTGAGTTCCTTCTCCAGTTTCTTCCCGCCTCTTTGTTCTGGGACCGTTTAGAATCCATCTTAGATCTGATTCAGGTCCTGGGCAACCAATTTGACTATATTTACCTAAGTCATTTGTAGACAACCAAAACACTCCCTGATAGACTAACACACAACCAAAACGCATCTTCATAAGTACATGAGTGACTTCATGTACATGTGTTTAAAAATGTATATGGAGAGGATCCGTGACATCTGTAATCCTAAAGAACAAACAATCCCCAATTCAATTGTTTTTTACTTTGAAATTTTTTATGGGATGATATCATTTTATGTTGAGATTATATTCCAGGAAACCTCCACATTATAGCAAAAAGGGGAATTATTTTCATAAGAATTAATATAAAAAGCCTAGCTGTGTTCCTAGACAGCTACCATCCAATATAATACTTATAAAAATTGTCCCCAAACTCTCTGAATGACATGATCGTTCTTAATTTTAAAATGTTGATTCTGGCCTTGAGAGAAGATTATGCAGATATTCTTGGCATTGCCCCAAAGATGACTGCCCAAGTGTCGCCCCAGAGCAGGGTGAATTAGGTGAAGGGTGAGGAGAGAGGGGAAGAGTGAAAGAGCCGCCTTGGGCAACCCCAGGTCCACACCCAGGAGACAGCTCCACAGGGAGGGTGAGAACATGCAGTTGACTGAGGGCCTGAAAGTCCTCCCTCTTTGTTCAAGATAATGAAGAAGTGTCCATTTCTCTCTATAATAAATCTCAGCCTGGAGAATCTCACAATAACACACATAAGTACAACATAACTACAAAATGCAATAATTTACACCCAAATGTATCCCTAATAAATAAACATCTCGGTGCAAAAGGAAACAACATAGAAAGGGTCAGCATAGAACTCTGTAGATTTGCTTTTTTAGTAATAAATGTGGTTTTGTATTCTCTACAAACAGCTGGCAGAAGAGAGAGGTGGTGCAGATGTATACTGCTGGGCAACAGGAAGCAGCCCACCTACAATTGAAATTTTGCCGTGAGTGAAATATGCGAGGGCAGCTCAGGACTGACTGAGCAGCCACATGAAGCTGCTACCAGAGGAGGACCAGAGCACAGTGCTCTATGGGGCGGACACACAGCGGGCAGGGCCCATACTCATCGTCAGTCGCTCAACCTATACTAGGCTGCAGCTCAGCTAGGTGGTAGGGGTACAAAGGTGAAGAGGGAACACACAGTCCCTGCCCTCCAAGAGCTCTTGTCTGCTAAGAGACACCGGCTTGTAAACCATTACAAGGTAAAACCACATCAAAGTAGAGTTGCGGCGTCAGCACCAAGGAGAAGGCATGGGCTGCATTTGGGAGGGGAGTCGGGACCACTGGTCAGAGAAGATACTTCCTGAGTTTTACAGTAATATTGCCACATTTGGATAGCACTTTCATTTACATTATTATCTCATTTATACTTACGATGACCCCACGAGGCACGTCATTATCCCCATTTTACAGATGAGGAAAATAGGCTCAGGGAAGGTGTGACTCACCCAACGTCATATGGTACGTAGAAGATCTGGACGGCATTCAGTTCTTCGGACTTGAAACTACAATTTGTAAACCTAACACTCACTGAGCGCTTAGTAAAGGCGTGATGTGCTGGGCCAAGCATTCTGTGTGCATTGTCTCATTTAATCTCTGCGGCAACAATTCTTATTTTATCCTCATTTTATAAATGAGAAAACCAAGACTTACAGAAGTGAAAGTAACTTGTCCAAACCAGGATTTGAATTTAGCTACGACTCAGAACCTGAGCCCTTAAGGACTCTACTACAAGATGCCATTTCCCATCCTTACGGGAGTTAAGTGCTTAAATCTTCAGTTACCCAAACTGGCATGGTGCAATTGGTGTCAGACACACCTGGGTGAGAATTTCTCTTTGGCCATTTAGCAGCTCTCCAATCTTAAGACAATTTACTTAACCTTCTCTTACCTTTACTTTTCTCATCTGTAGAATAGGAATCGTATATATCTGGCCACTCCAGTTATTTTTGCTTACAACATCTCCATTTATTCTTTTATTTTTTATTTAACCCAATTTGTAACCCATTGCTGTTATCTGCATCTACCTGTGGAATATAAGGTACGTGAAGTCTAGGACACTCTATACGTGTTTTGCTCACCACTGTATCTCCAACATGTAGCACAGGGCCTGGCACATGGTGGGTACCCAATAAATACTTGTTCAATAAATAACTCATCCCAGAGGAAAAAGAGAGTTCTCTCTCTCTGCCTGCTTCATTATATATGACTTCTCTGGAAGGATTCTAGTAGAAATAACCAGGGTGATGAGATACTATGAATGACCACTCCTGGGTAATTTAGGACCACCTCCTGCCAGGGAGGTGAGATGGTGATTGACACCTCTACCAGAATCACAAGTACGGCCAGCATCACAAGAGTGTGACCTGTGAAGTCACACAGGGCTCTGAGTTCAGAAGGGCCTTGCATGTGGGTTAGTGTTCTACTGTTGCTGTCTTGACAGTCTTAATAATTTTTGAACAAGGACCTTTCATTTCCATTTTGCACAGGGTACTGAAAATTATGCAGCTGCTCCTGATCACGTGGAATGGGCGGTGAGGGAGGAGAAAGGGGAACAGGGGGCAACGTTTCTACCAAAATAAAGTCAGGGGATGCTGGAAAGTCCAAAACTGTTAATGCTGTGTATATTGAGCAAAGCAGCTATGTGCCCAGCTCCTCACAAGACAGACTGTGAGCTCCTTGAAGGCAGAAATAATACCTTATTCAGTGCTGTCTGTAGCTTAAAATGGTGCCTAGCACTTTCTTTTAATTAACCTTATTATTTTGAAATAATTGTAGATTCTGTAGGCAGTTGTAAGAAATAATACAAAGAGATCCTGTGCACTCTTTGCTCAGTTTTCTTCAAAGCTAACATCTTGCAAAATGATAGTACAATATCACAGCCAGGATATTGACATAGATATGGTCAAGATACCGAACATCTCCATCACCACAAGGACCCTCATGTTGCCCTTTTATAGGGACACCGACTTCCCTCCCACCCCCATTCCCTCCTTAACTCCTAGCAAGCACTAATCTGTTCTCCATAAATTCCATAATTTCGTCCCTTCAAGACTGTTAAATAAATAGAATCGTACAGTACGTAACCTTGTGGGACTGGCCTTTTTCACTCAGTGTAACTCTCTGGAGAGTCATCCAGTTGTTGCATGTATCAATAGTTTATTCCTTTTTATTGCTCAGCAGTATAGATGTACACAGTTCAACCATTCACTCATTGGAGGACAACTGGATGTTTCCAGTTTTTTGGTTATTACATATAAATACAGCTACCAATACCCATGTATGGATTTTGTGTGTGTGTGTGCATGAGGAAGATTGGCCCCGAGCTAACATCTGTTGCCAATCTTCCTCTTTTTGCTTGAAGGAGATTGTTGCTGAGCTAACATCTGTGCCAAACTTCCTCTATTTTGTATGTGGGACGCTGCCACAGCATTGCCTGATGAGTGGTGTGTGGGTCTGCGCCCAGGATCCAAACCCATGAATCCCTGGTTGGCCACCAAAGCAAAACGAGTGAACTTAACCATTATGCCACTGGGCTGGCCCCTTGTGTATGGATTTTTACGTGGCAGAGGTCTTCGTTTCTCTGGGATAAATACCTGAGAGTGCAATTGCTGGGTTGTATGGTAGTTGCATATTTACTTTTTTTTTTTTTTTTTTCCAGAGTGTTTACAGCATTTTTTTTTTTTCTTAAAGATTGGCACCTGGGCTAACAACTGTTGCCAATCTTTTTTTTTTTTTTCCTGCTTTATCTCCCCAAACCCCCCCTGTACATAGTCGTATATCTTAGTTGCAGGTCCTTCCAGTTGTGGGATGTGAGACGCCACCTCAACGTGGCCTGATGAGCGGTGCCATGTCCGCGCCCAGGATCCAAACCCTGGGCCGCCGCAGCGGAGCACGTGAACTTAACCACTCAGCCACGGAGCCGGCCCCACATGTTTACCTTCTAAAGACACTGCCAAACTGTTTTCCAGGGTGGCTGTACCATTTTGCATTCCCACCTGCACCGTATGAATGTTTCAATTTCCCTGCATTCTTGCCAACATTTGGTGTCATCAGTTTTTTTATTTTAGCCATTCTGATAGGTGTATAGTGATATCTCATTGTGGTTTTAATTTGCATTTCTCTAATGGCTAATTATGTTGAACATCTCTTCATGTGCTTATTTCTCATTTATATATCCTGTTTGATGAAATAGCTGTTTGTGTCTTTTGCCCATTTTCTAACTGGATTGTTTGGTTTTTGACTGTTGACTTTTAAGAGTCCTCTCTATATTCTAGGCATTAGTGCTTTGTCAGATAGGTGGTTTGCAAATACTTTTTCCCATTTTGCAGCTTCTCTTTTCATCTTTTCGACAGAGTCTCTCACACAGCGTAAGTTTTTAATTCTGATGAAGTCCAATTTATCAATTGTTCCTTTTACAGATCATGTTTTCGGTGTCAAGTCTAAGAAGCCTGGCCCTAAATCTTGCAGATTTCCTCCAACGTTTTATTCTAAAAGCTTTATAGTTTTATGTTTTACACTTAAGTTCATGATGAATGTTGAGTTAATGTTTGTGTAAGGTATGAGAATAAGTCAAGGGTTTTGTTTGTTTGTTTTGTCTTGTTTTGTCGGCCTATGGATGTCCAAGCGCTCCAGCACCGTTTGTTGAAAATGCTGTCTTTCCTCCACTGAATTGCTTTTGCATCTCTGTCAAAATTTAGTTGGGCATTTGGGTGGGGCTTTTCCTGGGTTTTCTGTTCTGTTCCATTGACCCACATGTCTATTCCTCTACCACCACCACACAGTCTTGATTACTGTAGCTATGTAATAAGCCTTGAAAGCAAGTAAAGTGATCCCTCCCACTTTAGTCTTCCTTTTCAAAATTGTTTTAGCTATTATAGTTCCTTTCTCTTTCCATATAAATTTTAGAATAATTTCGTCTATAATTACAAAAAAAAAAAAAACCTGCTGGGATTTTGACAGGAACTGTGTTAAACTGTATATCAATTTGGAGAAAACTGACATCTTTGCTATGTTGAATCTTCCAATCTATGAACACGGTGTGTCTCTCCATTTATTTTAAAAATTTTATTTAGTTTCGCTCATCAAGGTTGTGTAGTTTTGTTTGTTTGTTTTTGCTGAGGAAGATTTGCTCTGAGCTAACATCCATTGACAATCTTCCTCTATTTTGTATGTGAGCCACTGCCACAGCATGGCCACTGACAGACGAGTGGTGTAGGTCCATGCCCGGGAACTGAACCTGGGCTGCTAAAGTGGAGCATGCCTAACTTAACCACTAGACCACTGCGGCTGGTCCCAGTATTGTGTAGTTTTAAGCATACAAGTCCTATACACATTTTATTTGGTTTATATCTAATTATTTAATTTTTTTGATGACTATAAATGGCACATTATTTTTAATTTCTATGTCCACATTCATAACTAGTATTTACAAAAAATTGTACAGACAATTTTTGTCTGTTTATTTGTATCCAGCGATCTTGCTGATCATACATATTAGTCCTAAGATGGTTTTTTTTAAGATTCCTTGAGATTTTCTACATAAACCTAAAAATGGGACAGTTTTATTTCTTCATTTCTCATCTGTGTGCCTTTTACTTCCATTTTTTTGTGTTTGGCCTTATTGCACTGGCTAGAACTTTCAGTGCCATATTGAATAGAGTGATAAGAGAAGCCTCCTTGCTTTGTTCCTAGTTTTAAGCTTTGTGAAGAAGGGATTTAGGGACACAAGAGAGGAAGCAGCAACAATTTGCAAGTTGTCTGCTTTGTACAGGGCTACAGAGGGGAGATCATGGGGCGGTTCCATTCAGCTATGAAAACCTCATGTACTGATCTCACATTTGGCAAGAAACCTTTAGATTCAAGAAACTGAGTAAACTCTAAACAGGATAAACCCAAAGAAATCCACGCCAAGAAACACTGCAAATAAACTTTTGAAAACTAGAGACAAAGAAAAAAATCTTGAAAGCAGCCAGAAAGAATAACACCTTACCTATTGAGGAAAAGTCATTTGAATAACAGCAGATTTCTCATTATAGCCCACAGAGGCCTGGAAGAAGTGACAAAATATTTTTTCAGCTCGGAAAAGCAAAAACTGTCAAGCCAGAATCCTATACCCAGTGAAATACCCTTCAGCAATGAAGGGGCAATCAAGGCATTTTCAGATGAAGGGAAACTCAGAGAATTTGTCACTAGCAGACCTACCCCCAAAATGGCTAAACTTCCTTTGGCTAAAGGAAGTTCTCTAAACAGAATGGAAACAATAAAACAAGGATCCTTGGAACATCAGGAAGAAGCAAGAACACAGCAAGCAAAAACACGAGTCAACGCAATATGCTTTTCTTCTCCACTTGAGTTTTCTACATCATGTTTGACAGTGGAAGTAAAAATTATAGCACTGTCTTATCTGCTTCTAAATAAATGTGGAGGAAATATTTAAGAAAATTATATTATAAACTGAGGAGGGTAAAGGAACATACAGGGAGGTGAGATATCTATACTTCATTCAAACTGGTAACATGACGACACCAGGAGACTGTCATAAGTTATGTATATATAATTTAATACCTAGACCAACCACTTAAAAATATACAAATAGATACACTCAAAAACACTATAGATAAATCAAAAGGGAATTCTAAAAAATGTTCAAGTAACTCACAGGAAGACAGGAAAACAAAAACAGTAAAATGGAAAACAAAGAGAGCAAATAGAAAACAAAAAATAAAATGACAGATTTAATCCTTAAGATATCATTAATTACACTCAATGTAAATAGCCTAAATATACCAATTCAGAGACAAAGACTGACAGTTTATTAAAAAATATAACTCAAAATATGCTGTGTACAAGAAACTTACTGCAAATATTATGATATAAGCAGGGTGCAAGTAAAAGGATGGAAAAAGATCTATCATGCAAATAATCACAGGAAAGCAAGAGTGCCTGTATTAATATTAGATAAAGTAGACTTTGGAGCAAAGAAAATTACCAGAGGGCGGGGGACATTATATAACGCTAAAAAAGTCAGTCCACCAAGAAGACATAGCAATTCTAAATGTATATGTACCAAAAAACTGCACCACAAAATGTGAAGCAAAACCTGATAGACATGAAAGCAGAAACAGGCAAATCCACCATTATAGTTGGGGTTTTAACACCTCTCTCTCAACGATGGACAGAACACCTAGACAGAAAATCAGCAAGAATATGGGACTCAACAACACCATCAACCAATGGGATCTGATCAGTTTTTACAACATTCCATCCAATAACAGCAGCATATATATTCTGTTTAAAGTGCCATGGAGCATATACTAAGACAGACCATATCCTGGGTCATAAAACAAAATCTTAAAAACTTTAAAAGACTTGAACTCTTACAGTGTGTTTTCCAATCATGAGGAAATCAAAGAAGTAATAACAGAAAAATAACAGGAAATTCGGCAAACACCTAGAACACATGAAGTTTTAAGGAAAATAATATATATATATTCAACTGAATGAAAAATGAAAATGAAAAATGAAAAGCTTAAACATTTTTTAAAACTTCAGTTATGTCACTGGTAGTCCCCTCCCCTACTTTATCCCTCCAATACCTTCTCTCAACATCTGCAGTGAAATCCTTACCTGATCTGGCCCCTGCCTGCCTATCCAACATCTCTTACCGCACATCCCCTGCTCAACAAGCTTCAGATTCCTTCATTCAACACAGCCTGAGCACCTGCAACCGACTGGGCACTGTTCCAGGAGTCTTTGTTACCAATAAACACCACAATCAAAAATCCCCTCTCTTGGTGAGGACACACAAAAAACAATAAATCTAACAAATGAGTAAATGAAAAAATGTGTTAGAAGGTACATGTACTATTAAAAAAAAGAAGAAGAAAAGCATAGTAAAATGAATGGATTACAGAGCACACAGGACTCTCAGGCCCTGGTAAGGACTTTAGCTGAACTGTCACTTCTCACAGAGGCCTCACCGAATCACCCAATTTAATGTTGCTTCCATCTCCCCTCAATCTCACAAGCTTGTTTGTCTGCTTCATAGCACTTGATATCTGAGATTTTTCTGATGTATTTATTGACTTACACATTATTTCCCTATTAGGAGTTTGACTCCATCACTGTGTCTCTCCTATTTATAACAGGACTTGGTACACACTCAATGAATTTGTTGAATGAATAAATATGCCCTCACTAACTTAATTTACTATGGGTTTCTAGTATTCTTGTAGAAACACACGAAATTAGATGTCAGAAATCTTAACACGGAATCATTAATTTAACAAAACTTGGGCTAAGAAAAACTTTGTAGGGTTCCTATAACGCTTGAAGGTTTCACACAACTTTTTTCTTTCCAAGTGGGGTGAAAGCTGTGGTGGTGTTTTCACGGATTTGTTGTTCTTGTTTATGACTAAGACAAGGAAACATATCGAAGTTCTGGTTTATCAACGGCGTTAGACTCCATCACTCTCCGATTTTCTTTTAAGAGAAAATATGAGATTTTAAATAGGCCAATACAAGATTTAAGAGTGATCTAGGGGGCTGACCCCAGTGGCCCAGTGGGTAAGTTTGGCGCACACCGACTGGGCGGGCAGCCCAGGTTCGGGTTCAGTTCCTGGCGTGTACCTACACCACTTGCCTGTCAGTGGCCACGCAGTGGGGACACCCACATACAAAATAGAAAAATCTTGGCAACAGATGTTAGCTCAGGGCCACTTTTCCTCAGCAAAAAATAATAATAACGATGCTCTAGCTGAGTTATACCTCTGCAAGGTGAGAGACGCAAAAGGGGGCCCTGGTCTAGAGATGGGAGGGTGACATAAAGTACCGGAGCTTTGGCTGGGAAGGAATGACGAGTAACGCCTCACACAAATTCAAGAAGTAAAGCGACTGCAGATGTGACTATAGCACAAGGAGCTGGAAGACGAGGAAATTAGGGAGAAAAAACCCCACAGTTAGATGACCACTTGAGGAACGGGGAATGTGTGCTCAGCGGGGAACGTGCGTGAAGTTGAAATCGTGTACCTTAACCAAAGGCCATTCTAGGACGGACTGGTATTTGGGGCGGCCTGGAGATGGCATCTCCCAAGCCTCCTCTACTTATTCCAGGCGAATGCAGGGCTGGAGAATGCCTGCCTGTTCAGCCTGGCCGTGGCGAGGACATTGGGGAGCTCCTGCCTCCCCGTCGAATCCCCGTCGAATCGGATTCAGGAAACCAGACGGGGCCTGGGCCCCGGTCCCAAGCCTCCCCAGGACGCTGCTGCACCTCGGAAGCGGGTCGGGATCTGCGAAAAGCCAGTGTAGGGTCTGGGGTTTCGGCCGCAGGAGGCGAGGCACCCACCCTCGCCCCCTCCCCGGCGGAACGCGGCGGGGCGGGGCCGGGGCGGCAGGTCGCGGCCGAGGCGAAGGAAGCAGCCGCCGCCCCAGCTGAGCGAGCGCGGCCGGGGGCTTCCCCGGGGAGGGCGACAAGAGCGAGTCCTCTCGTACGTTTCCACCCGGCTGGCTCACGTCGGCTCGGCCCCGCCCGGCCCCGCCCCAGCCCACGGGGGGTTGGGGGGGGGACCCGCGCCAGCGCCTTTAAGAGGCGTGGCCACATGCTCCGCCCCGCCTGCCCCTCGCGCGCCTGGAAGGGGTGGGGTGCGGGAGGAGGTGCCGGGGCGGGACGGGGAACGAGGCGTGCGCTGGTGCGCAGGCGCAGTGGCCGGCCGACAGACCGTGTGTTTCCAAAATGGCGGCAGCGATGGATGTGGATACCCCGAGCGGCACCAACAGCGGCGCGGGCAAGAAGCGCTTTGAAGTGAAAAAGGTCGGGTCTCGCCAGCGCCTTCCTCAGGGAACCTAGAGAGGCGCGGATCTGGCTGGCAGGCCCGAGGATGAGCGAGGCGCAGAGGAAAGGGCTTCATTTCAGGGCGTTCCTGGGACCGGGTACCACGAAAGGAAGCCGGGGGGCGGGTCTTAGGGTTGATCGGCGTGACTGCGGCCCACTGTCATTTGCAGTATTGGTTTCGCTAGGAGGCTGAAGGGCCAATCACGGACGTGCTTATTGAGATACGCTGGGTTCCGACTTGGCTGCAGGAGCCAAGCGCTTGAGCTGTCACTGGAGTGGTGGAGGGGTGGGGAAGCAGAGGGTGGGGTGGGTGGAAGGGGGAGTCTGAGCGGTGCAGTGGGTGGAGGATGGGGCAGTGCGGCGAAAGCTGGGAAGCTGAGGTTTTACCGCATTGGAGGTCTCGGAGGAGCCGGGCTGGCGATCTCCTTGCCCCGCCCCTTTCCTTAGCTTGGGGTCCCCCCGACCCGGTCCTCACCTAATCGAGGCCTCCATTAGCCGTCTCTTTGGCCCTCGCCCTCCCCGAGTTAGTGTCTCGAGTGTAACTCTTGGCTCTTTTGAGAGGTCTGTTGGTTTGTCACACAGCCGCCCCAGTCCCACGGTCATATCCAGAATCCCCCTGTCCAAAAAAAAAAAAAGCATGGTAGAATTTGTTAAAAAGAAAACGTAAACCCAAATCTTGTGTCATTTAACGAGGATTGAGTACTAGTTGTGAACGATCTGGTGGAAGTAGGCAAGCAGAAATGTGGAACGTGTCTCTTTGCATGAAATGCCTTGGTGGTTTGCCAACACTGGGAGAAAAGTGCCGATTCCCACCTAAGATAAAGTAAATATGTTCAAAATGAAGACTCTGAAATAGGAAAAATGTTATTCCTGGGACATCTGGCTGAACACTGACAATATTCTCCCTCCTAGTGCTTTTTGGCGTTTCATTGTGGGCACTGCATGCTCACTTATTAGAGCCAGCAGCCATATTGGGGAATAATAGAAGTAGTTTTTTCCTTCAAGTTGAGAAGCTGTCGTGTGAAAAGCGCTGAAGAAGTTACTAGACTTTGAGAATTGGGTTTGAAAGAGATGTAGGTTTAGGAAGTGGCACCCAATTAGTGGATGAAAAAGAAGTTTGAGACTATTTATAATTGCAGAAGCCCGAAGGTTCAATTACTTAAATACCACTTTTAAATAAACTCTCAATGGGATTATTTTAACTAAATTTAAGAGTCTGAGCATGTAAAAGTTGAGAACATCAGTTTATTTCATGTTAGGAACTAAACAAAATTCTAGTGAATTCTAGAGTTTGTTGTGAATTAATCTTCTAAGAGCCAAGCGATGACCTTGTTCTCTGCAGTGATACCGGGTAATTTGTTATCCAGCTTATCCCACGATTACCCATTTTATGATCCAATCATCATCTTAGTTCATTCTGTTCCTAGCTCTCACGTCGCCACTCATGCCTCCAAAGCTGCCTTGAAGAGCAGATATTTATGCAGAAATTGAGCTCTTCTGCACATGTCTGGGGAACCTGCACAGTAATTCAAGTTTGTGCTTATTAAACCTAAAACAGGCACTTACAAATTATTCCTGATTTGCTTCCATTGATATGGCTGACTAAATTATTTAAATCTGTAGGAAAAAATAAAATTAAAAGATGACTCATTAATTTCTGTATTTATATGCTCAACTCTTCGGAGAATGGGTGAGCATATGTGTAGCCTACTGTTGCCCTTGGAAATAATAAATAAGAGTAGTGTAATATCCCCAAACTCTTGTTTGGTGGTCCTTCTGGTCAAAGAGATGATAATTGCAGCTGCAGCATGAAATCCTAGAGTGTGAGTGTGTGTGTGTGTGTGTGTTACAAGGAGAGTAGAGTGCATTGTCTTTTTTCTCTTTGCAGTGGAATGCAGTAGCCCTCTGGGCCTGGGATATTGTGGTTGATAACTGTGCCATCTGCAGGAACCACATTATGGATCTTTGTAAGTAATTGGAGGAGGATGGGAGGGAGTTGAGAAGGTTACAGAGATTGTGGCTATCCTGATGTGACCAATTTTCTTCTTCACGAGGAGATGTAAAGTATAGTCAGAAGACTTGGGCTCTTCTGCATGTAGTCCCTTGGTATGTTTGAAATAGAGTAGTTTTTTATGATGTCCTGGAGGCATACCTTTCTCTCAAATAAATCTACACCATCTAAAGATGGCAAGGCCACATTTAGAATGAATTATGGACACAGAGGCACTGTTGGTTATTCCTTTATATTTCCCATCTTATACCTGGACTCAAAGGCAGAAATCGAAAGAAGGGCCGGCCCTTTGGCCAAGTGGTTCAGTTTGCACTCCACTTGGGCGGCCCAGGGTTTCACTGGTTTGGATCCTGGGCGCAGACCTAGCACCACTAATTAGGCTGTGCTGAGGCGGCAACCCACATAGCTCAACTAGAAGCACCTACAATTGGGATACACAACTATGTGGTGGGGGGCTGTGGGGAGAAGAAAAAAAGAGGAAGATTGGCAACAGATGTTAGCTCAGGGCCAATCTTTTAAAAAAAAAAGTTTGGGGCACCTGTGATCCATCCTGTTGGTGAGTGCCAGGCGTGGCTGGTGCAGCAGGGAGACCTCAGAGGGAGGCCCCATTTGTGAAAAAAAAAAGAAAGAAAGAAAGAAATAGTGAAAGAAAGAAAATAAATTGAGCTAAAATATTCTCTCTAGAGCTAGTTTTTGCTGGACAAGATTTATAAAGAAAATCCTAGGAAGGAAGGATTTTCAGTGTTAGCTCCAGACAGAGTTAAGAGGGCATCACTGCGAACATCTAAATAGGCAATTAATTGCACTAACGAATTTTCATTTAAATTTCCACATATTTCATTACAACAACTGTAGCTGTTGATGGACTGACCTAGCATCCTTGTAGTACTAGGGGCAAGAATGACCACACCAGGAACAGTTGAGGTACTAAAATGGTTTGTTATTGAGATCAGAAATGGGGCAAAGAACTTTCGACTTTCTAGAATTGAAACAATAGGCGCTTACTTTTTAAATCACTCGGCTCCCTCTCCATCTTCATCTTGAGCCACTCTCCTGCTCACTCTGGCAGTGTCTCTGGCTTTCTTTCCATTCCCGAAGTGTCCATGCTCTTTTGTAGAGCCCTTGCATGTACTGTTCCCTCTGCCTGCAATGTTCTCTGCCTCTTTTCCCTGCTACCTTTGTCTAAACAAACACTGCCTAATCCAAATGTGAGCCATAAATGCGAGCACGTATGTAATCTAGAATTTCCCCATACCCACATTAACGAAGTAAAAAGAAACAGATGATTTGTATTTTATTTTTCCTACTGTATCCAAAGTATTTTCACTTCAGCATGTAATTAATATTTTGAAGTGAAATATTTTACATTCTTTTTTTTTGTACTGTCTTTGAAGTGGTTTTTACACTTACAGCACATCTCAGACTAGACACTGGAAATGTGGCTAGTGGCTACTTTATTGGGCAGTGCAGAACTAACCCATAGTTGGTCTTCAGGCCTCACCTTGAACCTGCTCAAAGGTGTCTTCCCTGACCATGCTTAGACACACAGACGCAGGCTATGACCGTTCTGTTAAGTATTCCCAAGACATCCTCTAGTTTCCTTTGTAGCAGTCATTTCACTTAGTTGGTTCTCTCACGTCCATGTTATTTACTGCTGTATTCCCAGCATCTAGCATAGTGTCCAGTACATAGTAGGTTCTCACTAAATATTTTCTCAGTGAATAATAAAAACACAAAATGGGGGAATAGGCTGATCATGGAAACTCGAGAAACACAAATCAAGCATTTGAGGTTGGAAAGCAATCATGGCATATGTCCGGAGTTTATTGCTCTTGGTTTCTTTGAGTTGGACACTGTTTACCTTTTCATGCAACAGTCAAAGCAGATCAGCGGCTACCATGATGTTTAATATGGATAGAAGGAACTCATCACAGAAAAACACATGTGCAGTTTTAAATGTGTTTGGGTGGGGTCTTTGATTACGTGTTGCCAATTTCTTTACCGTGCATTCTCTCAAGGAGTTGTGCCCAGAGAAAATTGTACTTTCTAGAGGCTGTCTTCTGTAAATAATTAATTATTTTATATAACGCTGATTTTTTTTTTACCTCTATATTGAAGTCATTGTGTCTCTGGATGCAAGAGAATGCACTTCTTGGGAGGACCACGACAGACAAAAGCCACTGATATAGTGTCTTCTCTTAGAGTTGAACGCTTGAGGGATCAGCTTAGCCTTTCAGTTAGAAACCTGCTTTATCGTATGTTTTAAATGTCAGATGAAGTAGTAGAATATTGAACTCCTATAACAAAGAATTTCGGAAGCATTTTCAAGTCACGTCTTTTATTCATTCAGTGAATATTTATATCCTGGGCATTTTGCTAGGCACCGGGATAAAATGATGACTGAGATCAAGTCTTTACCCTCAGGAAACCTACCCTGTTGTTTATTGTAGACACTAAAGAGAAGTCTGTTTGCTGCGCTGGGCTTGTCTTCCTTTTAAAAATAAATGGATTATGATTCTTGTAAAGAGATTTTTTGTAAAAGATGAAAATAAGAATTGGTTTAGCAATGGCCATTTCTAATAAATTCTGGTCTGGCATTAAATGAATAGTTATATACATAGCTGTAAATAAATAAGAGTGACCAGGGCTGTGCCCCAGGTGGACTCGCCTACGAAGCATTGTTGGTCTGCAGACTTACACTTCTGAGTCCAGATTAATGCTCCGTCCCCTACTGTAGCTTCATATGTATTCTCCGTTGCCCCATTTCTTGCTTGCTTTAAAGAGTTGCTGAAATACACACTCTGCAGGTGTTATTTTCTCCGTTATCTCAGTAATCTTGTTCCAGATGAAGAGGACATTCAGAAGGGCTTAGGTCCAGCCTTTGGCCATGAGAAGTTAGCCTCTTCCTAGAACCACAGGTCCACCAATGTGTTGAAAGTGAGAAATCTGTCCTCCTCTGAGATGAAGCTCTTGCTTCCTTAGCAGTGCTTTGGGGGTACTGAAGTTTAAAAGTCCCCAAGCTGTATCCATCACCTTGAAGTAAGCTGCCTTTGCGTGGGTATGACAGCAACCTTTATATGCTGCTTGTCTGTCTGCTCTAGGCTGACGTGAACAGTTCCTTCCCCTGTTTAACGACTCAACCCCTGTACTCTCTGCACCAAAAGCTTGAAAACGTTATATTTGAGAACACTTTATACTCACATTTAATAATTTTCCATGCCATATCCCTTCTTATCTTGCATTCTAGATTGTAATCCTATTCCTCCTATATATTTTTGTTGTTCATTAGGAACTTTCTGGTAAAGAATAAGTATATATTTGGCTCCTATTCTCTGTTTATGGAAGTGGTTTTTATTTGCTTTTTCAAGCACTAAGAGCCTCCTGTGCACTTGACATAGACAGCCAGAGTCCCTTAAAAATACCAAGACCTAGACAAGTTTAAATGTGATAATGTACCTTGAAACAATTTTGTTATTTATTTAAATAATAATAATTGTGCCTCATATTTAGCTAATTTCATAATATGCAGTCCTCCTCTGAGTAAGAGGATCCAACTTGAAAGACATCAGATTTTATTTTTTCTGCAATACCTTTGAATGTGGTAGTGCATTCATAGCCCCAATAAATTTTTTAATCATTCTTGCATAAACCCTAATTCTCCACTCTTATCAGAAGAAAAACCTAGCTCTTCTCTTTGTAGTGTGAATCTGGGTAGCAAAAACAAGTTCTGTGATTTCAGATCCTTTGCCTTTCATATTTTTGAAGATTGGGGGAAGAAGCCCTAAACCTTATCGTATATCTCTTCCCCTAAGACCAAATATACCCATTAACATCTCAGCATTATTTTCTTACAATTTCACTGTTTCCACCTATGGAAGTCTGAAGTAATTGTCTCCTATTAAATAGTCCTTCATGAAGCTTTTATTCTTCAGAAGGGAGACTCCCACTTAGTTACCACCTTCAGAGAAAGCAGATTATACATTGGTAATTCTTGCTCTTTGAATATTTATCCCCCACAGAGCTTTACTCATCAGTTCTCGATCTCAGATTTTCATTCTGTTTCGGTTCCCCCCTGTTCCCCCTCTGTGAAACTGATATTTGGATACATTTGCAGTAATTTGCTCCATTCACCAGACGGAATCACCTCGGGCGATAAGCATCATGATGTGGTGGGCCCCAAATCTCTAATGCACTGGCTTAACAGATTGTTTTTGTTTGACAGTGTTTTAAAAACTTTCAAGTTTTGATGCCTTCACATGGCATCCCCTACAGTTTGCCACAGATCTCTGCACCCTCGTTTGTTTTGCTTCTGTGGCAGTTCACATGTGTCTGCCCGCCCATTTTAGGAACTGGAACTCGGTGCCCGGCTAGACCTTCATGTGGGCGAGCCTGGGTGTCCTAGGGCCTAAGAGGAAGCACTCACCAAGAATAGGGAGAAGACGCCAGGTCTCAGAACAGTGAGCGTTCTGAGGTGGCTTCAGGAATTTACTAAATTTACCGAATTAGGAGAAAACACTTTCATTTGGACAAGGCAGGTTACGTTCAGGATTAAGAAGTGCCTTTTCCTTCCTTGCTCTGCTTTGATCGAGGATAGGAAGTCACTGCAGAGCCTCCTGTTGAGCCCCATCCCCACCCCTCTGCTCTCTACCCCTTTCCCTGCTCAGTAGAAAGCGATTATGACTAACGCACCACTTGAGATTTTGTTCAGGTGTACACCACCCCACCCCACCGCAATCATGTCATGGTGTCATTGTGCAGGTAGGGCTGCTATAGATGGAAAGGTGGTTGCTCCTGAGGTCCAGTCATCTTGTTCTTATTCTCACAGGCATAGAATGTCAAGCGAACCAGGCGTCTGCTACTTCTGAAGAGTGCACCGTTGCGTGGGGAGTCTGTAACGTAAGGAAACACCTTTCCCTATCAGCATGGCTTATAAACACATTACCACTTATCCTGCTTTGCCCGTCTTGAGAATAACTAGGAAAAAAATGACTAGGCCACCTTTCTCCCAAAAGGTACACAAATTGTAAAAAAGATTTTAAATCTTTGTGCTATTCATCTGTTAGAGGGTAAAAATTATTAGATATTGTAGAGGGACTAGTTTGTCTTAATTATAAAGTGGACTTTTAGCAACATTTTGGAGATTCATCTTTGGGAATTACCTTCTAAGTCTGTGGCCATCTTTGGAATATTCTCCTGTTGATGGAAATCTTTACCTTCTTAACAGATTTCTTTTTAAGGCTAGAGGTCTTGTGGAACTAAGTTTGGTGAATAAATTGAGTCTTCAAGAGTGTGTGTGTGTGTGTGTGTGTGTGAGTGTTTTAAGTGTGGCAAATGTAGTAAGCTAGGATTTTTAATTTTTTTTTTAACGTGGCGCATGCCAGAAATGTGTGTGTGTGTTTTAAGTGTGGCAAATGTACTAAGTTGGGATTTTTTTGTTTGTTTTTAACATGGCTCCTGCCAGAAATGTTTTGTACAGCATCATTGGACTGAATGTACAGCCTTGCAGGGTGTGACAGCTGAGAAGGATAACGAACGTCAAATATGTTATTTCTAGCATGTGTTAAAAATTCATCCTATAGCATTACAGTCCCAGTCACGCGAGCTAAAATTGTCCTGTCCGGGCCTCCTGTGCCAAGGGGACAGAGGACTCACGGCTCCCGACATGGTACAGGCCTGAGAGGCGCTGGGGTCGGCCCACCATTCCCTGTCTCTGTGACTGACTTTCTGAGTGACTTTGGGCAAGGGATTTCACATCCCTAATTCCAGGTCCCCTCGTGTGAAATAGGGCTGACGGTAGACTGCATGGAGCTGTAATCAGGATGAAATGATTTTGTTTAAAAGTGCTTGCAGTACCTCCTGGCGCATAGTAGACGTAAGGGCTTTTTAAAATAAATATGCATAAATACAAATTTGGGGGGTGGGTGGTGCTTACTGGGGAGATAGTAGCTATCAGTACCTGCCCCATCGGGCTGAGGCGCTCTTCCCTCCCACGCTGGGGTGCGCCTTCCTGATTCCGTCAGGGCCCTTTGGGCAGTTTCACAGTAGCACGTATTGGCCAAGGGCCAGCTTTTGTCATTTATGGGGATAAAGAAATAAAATATGTCGGGCTGTTTGCTCTCCCTGGCATTCAGGCATGTCCTAAGACCCGTGTTACTCTGTGGTGGAAGAAAAGGGAGTGAACTTTCCTTTAAATTTGGCTAAGGAGAGACTACCTCCGAGAGCCCACCATAAAGAAGAGCTGGCGTGGTGTGGCACAAACCTTTGGACTAGTCCCAGGTCTCGTTTTGGGTCTTTTGCTAACCAGCTCCATGAACTAGGCGAGTCACTTACCTTGTCTGGGTTTCAGTTTCCTGTCTATACAGTGAAGATGATGATACCTGTCGTGCTTGCTTGCCAGGCTTGCCGTGCGGCTCAGATGAGGTAACACGTGTTAACGTCTTCTGTGAACTGGACGGCACTCGTCAGGGTGCTCTGAGACTGCTAGATAGACCCAATAATGTAACTTAGATTATTAACGGGAGGAAAGTGGGGGTCAGGAGTGTCAGGGATGCTGTCACCTGTCCTGCAGCCTTGTCTGCAGCCCCTCTTTCCCTCCATCTTCGGAGGTAGTTAGGGTACACAAAGACCCGGTGCTGCTGCGGAGCGCCCAATGGGCTTGGGGGGCAGTGAAGAAGGGTACCTTGAATACGCTTAAGTGAACCTGTCCCCACCCCCTGGTGAGTGAGAAAACTGCCTGAGCTTTCTGCCTCTGGGAAGTTTTGTTTTTCTCTCTTTCACTGTGAGTTGCCTGAGAGTCAACAGGAGAGGGGTCTTCCACATGCTGGGAGGATGTTTGTCCTGTTGAGAGGCGATAGTGTGTTAGCTGTGGATTCCACTCTTCATTACTGAATTCTGTTTTTGTCTTTCTCAAAAGACAGTTCGCAAGGTAACAGTCCACACCATGATTCTTCTTTCAGTTCCATGCATGTTTTGGGAGACATACTGACTGAATTTCAAGGCTGTTATTAAACCAAGCTTGCAAAAACTTTCATAGTTTGGTTGGGGTGTCAGCGTTTCTCCCCTGTCCCCACCTCCACCACCCATCGCAGATTAGATGAGGGGGAACACTCTCTGCTTCTGTCTTAATACTCTCCTCATACGAGCAGGGGGAGGAGAATAAACATATTGCAGAGCTATTGTGATTCGCATCGCATGTCATTAAGTCATGTCGGGAAACCAAACACAGGCTTTCCTTTCCCCAAATCTGCAAGCCAGCTCCTAGCTCCCTGTCAGTTACCAGTGTTCTTGGGACTCTTGCCTTTTACCTCCTCTCTTGCTCATGAAATAAGCCCTTTGATGCTCTTTCAGCTGCTTGTGTGCGGTTTGCCCGTCGTGATACTTCCTTTTACCCTAATTTTTTATCTCATTCATTTTTAAGATAAAGTCCCTCACCCATTAAAGGCTTACTGAGTACTGTTCTCTTGTAATAGCAAGACGTCTTTGAACAAATCTGGAGATTAAGTCCTTTGAACAGAGTTGAGCTGGGTGTGGGAAGGTTGGGGAAGTGCCTGTCTCAACTCTGGGTGGGTGGCAGTGCCAGTGCACCACCAAGGGCTGAGGAGGCTCTTCTCCAGGGGTTCCCGTTCTCCAAGGATTGGGGGAGGGCAGTTGGGAACCAAGAATGGGAAGTTTGAAATCTGCGTGTGATTAAGGGCATGTGTCCAGGGAAAGTAGAAGCACTCCCTTACAGGCCGAATCGGACCAGGAGCCACATTGCATCTTCCCTTAAGAGAGGGGAGAGCTCCCTGCCAGAACCGACCTCACGCTTCCTAAAGACTTTCTTCCCTTAGTGCTGACGACACTTCCAACAAATGTTTCCTTGGAAGAATCCTTGTCCCTGACCAAGGTGTGATCAGTTGTTGACCTTTTGCCTCTCCTGTTGTCTCCCGTTGTTCTCTGTGTAACCACTCCACTGCCCTGGAGACATACTGTCAGTAGATGGCTGAGCCTGCAGAGTCAATTTTAATAAAACGTATCTTTTCTTTCAGCATGCTTTTCACTTCCACTGCATCTCTCGCTGGCTCAAAACACGGCAGGTGTGTCCGTTGGACAACAGAGAGTGGGAATTCCAAAAGTAGGTGTCTGGCTGTTCTGACGTAAGACTGGGTTTTGTGATCGGTGCCATTCTCTGACTTGCCTCCAGCTGGAGAGTGCATAGTCTTGGAACATGGAGACACAGAACGTGCCTTGTTTTATAAACTAGTTTTTGATTAATTAAACAAGGACTCACCTATCTAGAAAATGCATAAAGTCGTGGCCAACTTTAGAGGTTTGCAGCCTAGAGTTTCCCAACTGTCTGGGGTCTATGAAAGTAGAAAATCTACAAACTATTAAATATTTCCAAAATCCATAATAAGCCTCTATAGGCTAACAATGTCAGGTATCTTTGCTTTGGGCTAGAATTATATCCACCTATCATGTCTCCTTGGTTTATCTCAGGCCGACTAATTCTGATAGAGCATTTATAGTTATCTCAACTGAATTATTATTATGTAAATAAAACATATAGTAAATTTTTAAAATTCAAATAGTCAAAAAGGTATACCAGGGGCCAGCCCAGTAGTGCAATGGTTAAGTTCACATGTTCCTCTTCGGAGGCCTGGGGTTTGTGGGTTCGGATCCCGGGTGTGGACCTACGCATCACTTGGCAAGCCATGCTTTGGCAGGCGTCCCACATATAAAATAGAGGAAGATGGTCGCGGATGTTAGCTCAGGGCCAGTCTTCCTCAAATAAAAAGATATACCAAAGAAATGAGTCTCCCATGTTAGTCTCCTACTCTCACTTCTGGAGGTAACCGTCAACAACAGCTTCTTAGTAGCTTTCTTGACTGTCTCTTTATATGTCATTGCACATATATGGGTGCATGTGTGTATATATGTGTATATATATAATTTTTTTCTGAACATAAATATGAGCGTCCTATAGAGTAGTTCACCTTACTTTTTCATTTCATACCTTTAGAGATTTTCCATATCCACATATATCAAACTACCTCCTTTTTAATTGTTGCAGAGTATTTTTTATGGAGATGTACCATAATTTATTTAATCTGTCCCTGTTGATAGACATGTCAGTTTCCAGTTTTTCCCTGTTAAAAACTGTGTTGGGGTGAACATCCTTATACATGAACCTTTGTGCATATGTGCAAGTATATCTATAGCAGTAATTCCTGAAAGAGGAATTTCTGGATAAAGAGTATGTACACTTTTGGGGCTGGCCTGGTGGCATAGTGGTTAAGTTTGTGTGCTCCACTTCAGCAGCCTGGGGTTCACAGTTTCAGATCCTGGGCACCAACCTACACATCGCTTGTCAGGGCATGCTGTGGCAGCGTCCCACATACAACGTAGAGGAAGATTGACACAGATGTTAGCTCAGCAAGAATCTTCCTCAAGCAAAAAGAGGAAGATTGGCAACAGATGTTAGCTCAGGCCCAATCTCGCTCACCAAAAAGAAAAAAAGTGAACATTTTTATTTTTGATAGTGTCAGATTTTCCTTTCCCAAGAATATGTATTAATTTATACTCCCTCTGAACAGCAAGGCAGAATGGCCCTTTCTTCATTTCTTGCCAAGGCTCCATTATCAAACTTTTCCATCTTAGCTACTCTGATAGGTGAAAATTAGTTGCATTTTTTGAATTTTGAGTGAGGTTGGGCTATTTTCATACGTTTTTATGCCTCATATTTTTCTATGAAACACCCTTTTTTTATCTGTTGAATTCTTGGTCATTTTCTTTATCAAATTTTTTATGGGAAGGAAGATTTTTATTTAAATATGTGTTGATTAATAGGATATTCTTAGGTTTAAAAAAACAAAAAATCGTGTTCTTTAGTTTCTGAAATAAATCCCTTATTGGTACAGTTATTTTGCTTTTAAACTTGGTTATTTTGGTAAAGAATTTTGGAGTCTCATCAAATACATGTTCATTTTTTAAGAAACCTGCCAATACTCAGTACCTAACTCCCAGCATTGTGCACCATTCAACAAAATGTCTGCTAAGTAATGTGTGAGAGAGAAAAACGTGAGACTGGCCTTCCCTTCCCTGGGGAGCTTGCTCTCTGAGTGGAACCATGACAGGAATCCATGTCAAGGCAGAAGCAGTTTTCTAAGTTCCCGCGAGTTCTTTGTAATTGGCCCTGCCCTAGAGCAGGCTCAGGGTTCCGTTTGGGACCAACACTGTCTCGTGTTGCCCTTTAAATATGCCCAGGGCTGAGCCTAAGAAGTTGGGGGTGTGAGGAATTCCTCCTGCTGGACTTTGTCACTACCGCTTTATCCACCCGGTGACTTTGCCAGGCGGTGTTTGTCAGCGTATTGGGAAACAAATTCGTAAGGAACAAATTACAGCATTCTTTACTCTGGTAGACAACTTCTGGGTGGTTCTGCAGCCCCCTAACACTCTGGAGCTCTCCCCTGTGTGGAATGTTTTAGACAACATTCAAGTGGATTCCCTATGAGAAGTGCTTATAGGATGACTGAGGCAGTGATCCAGAGTTCTAGTGCCCCGCTTTCCATCCCTATAACAGAGTATTTTAATCGGAGGCTAACTGCCCCAAAAGTACCTGGACAAAAGATTAAGTAAGATAATAATGAAGGATTTTGTGTTCAAGAAATCTTTTTTATATGTGGAAGAAATTTCCTGGCCTTGTTTATTTTTATAATCTTGTTAGAGCCAAATTTTGGCTTCTGGGAACATCAGAAACCACCTGAAATCCATACCTCGTTTCTCCACAGTTGTCTTGCTGTTACGGTGAATGTAAGCAGGGCTGTAAGTGGAACTGGTGATAGGTTTTGGAATTGAGGGCTGATTACTGTTCTCTGTATTTGCCTCACCCCCAACTTGCCTGAGTCCTGGAGTTCAGGTAGAAATAGGTAGGGGAGGCTGAGAGCTCGAACTGCGTCTGAGCCGCTGACTGGAGCCGACAGATGGAGCTCCCTTTCCCAACCACCAGCTCTGACATTTCCTCTCACCTCCCTCATACTGCCCAGCATCTGTCTGGCAACTGGAAGGAGAGTCCGGTGGGTATGGTTGGGTCCCAGGGAGGGACTGTCACTTAGAATTGGGTAGTAGATAAGATGTTACAAAGGATGATAAGATGAAAGGGGGAGAGGCCAGTGTCATAACCCAGTCTCGGAGCACACTGTGGTCACTTACATCTTTTAAAGTTTGATTAAATTTGCTCATATGTTTCAGCAGGTTTTATGGTCTCAAACAGGAAATTACTAAGGCACTAATAAAGTGATTTACTTTATTTTTCAGGTATGGGCACTAGAAAAGGAGAATTCTTCCATCAAGCTCAACCCTTTTGTTATTCATTTAGTGAGTTGCCTTCTTGTTAGTTATAAGTTAGTTAGAACCGTGTCTTTTCTGCTTTGTCTTTTCAGTTTGCGATTCCTGCAGCCATATTGTATCCTGTGTCAAATAAAATCCAGTTGGATTCTAGAACAGATGCTGTCTCTTGTGTATGTGAGAAAAGTGACCATAAATAGAGGGTCCCCTTCTCCTGGGTTGGAAAGCCAGCTTTTGAAAGTGAGATGTTTGCTCGTAGAGCCAGAGCAGAGTTGTCCTGCGAGCGACTCGCTTGGTCAGGAGGAAGCTGGTCCACAGCCTGGTTACTGATGGCAGTCTCGGGCAGGTCACCTCTCTGCTCCAAGCTTTCCTTCGCTATAAAGTGGCTTCTGAGGACTAATTGGCATCATGTGGGGGACAAAAACTGGCTTTGTAAACTGTAAAACCGCTATATAAATGTTAACTTTGTGTATGATGGTGTTTTCTCTTCTTAGTTTAGAAAAGTAAACATGAAAAAATCCAATATGCAATCTTGGCCGGCAAGAGCATAATTTATGAACTTAAGTTGAAAATTGGTGTCGCTTAAAACTGAATTAACAGAAGAAATTCAAGTTTCCTTCGCCACCGCCACAATTTGCAGTTTGTTTAAAATGACTTGGCCATGGAAGGAACTGCCGGTTCTAGCACTAATTCAATGGTTATGTAGAGTCTTTAACTGAGAGGCAGTATAGTCTACTGCATGGTTCTCAAAGTGTGGTCTAAAGACTCCTCGTAGTGCCCGAAACCCTTTCAGGGGGGACGTTCATGGAGTTTCTTTTCCGACGGCGTGTCTGTATGAGGCCAGCTTTTTTCAATATACTTCAACCACAGCAACGTATTGAATGAAGAAGCAGGCATCAGAATCCAGCTGTCTTCTATTAAGTCAGACATAAAAGAGATTTGCAAAATTGTAAAACAATGCCACTCTTCTAGTTTTTTTGTTTTCAAAAATAATTACTTTTAATAAAAATATTTATGTTAACATGTGATGAGTTTTTGTTCTTTTTAAATCTTTTAAGTTTCTTGGTCTTGATTTCCATTATGGTAAATAGCTATAGCTATAACCTGCACAAACAGAATTCTTTGAGATATTCCATTTTTAAGATCATATGGGATCCTCAGACTCAAATATTTGAGAACCTTTAGGTTAGTAATTAAGAACTTTGAAGTCTTGGGGCCGGCCCGGTGGCACAGCTGTTAAGTTCGCACGTTCAATTCTCGGCGGCCCGGGTTTCACCAGTTCGGATCCCCGGTGTGGACATGGCACCGCTTAGCAAGCCATGCTGTGGTAGGCGTCCCACATATAAAGTAGAGAAAGATGGGCACGGATGTTGGCTCAGGGCCAGTCTTCCTCAGCAAGGAGAGGAGGGCTGGGGCTGGCCCCGTGGCCAAGTGGTTAAGTTCGCGCGCTCCGCTGCAGGCGGCACAGTGTTTCGTTGGTTCGAATCCTGGGTGCAGACGTGGCACTGCTCATCAAACCACGCTGAGGCAGTGTCCCACATGCCACAACTAGAAGGACCCACAACGAAGAATATACAACCATGTACCGGGGGGCTTTGGGGAGAAAAAGGAAAAAAATTTTTAAAAATCTGAAAAAAAAAAGAGGAGGGCTGGCAGTAAGCTCAGAGCTAATCTTCCTCAAAAAAAAAAAAAACACTTGAAGTCAACAAACCTGAATCAAACCTAGCTTCCCCACTTCGCTCCCACACAGTACCTGGCACGGAGCAGGCACTCACATGGGGTAGCTGCTCCTACTGCTGTTATTTTAGGGCTACCACCCTTGGCAGAAATCTCCTCTTTTAAACCCCTTTCAAGTGGTCGTTGAAACTGTACACAAATACTCTCGGTAGCGAAGAACACGTTACTTTGGCACAGATGACAACACACGTTTGGAGAGTTCTCCTTGGGTGTTAATCAGGACTCTTGGTTGCAGGGTACAGAAACCCAGTCTCTGCTCAGGTAAGGGGAAATTTATCGGAGGGCTGCGGGGCTATGTAATGTAGTTGAAGAAAGGGCTCGGGACACAGCTGGCCTAGGAAGGAATGAGGGGACCCAGGGACTTGCTGCGGGGATCCTCACTGCTGCTCTTTCAGACTCGCTTCGTACATGGCAGGAAAATCCTGGATGCTGACACTTCCTCTGCCATCTCTTGTCACACGGCTTCTTGCCATGGGAGAGAAACTGACTACAAGTTCTGATTCCAAAAATCCCAGTTGGGTCAGGCGCTGGGCTAATTGGTAGAATCATGTAGAAAATAGTGACTGCCTTGAGCACCTCGCAGTTGGAACAGTTCCCGGAAGAACGAGAGTGATGTGGGACAGACAACAGGGTGTCTGCTTAAAGACTTGCTAGGAAGTTTTTCTTAGTTGAGCCAAAATATCTCTTTGCACATGTATATCCAGTTATTCTTGTGCTGCCTCTGAAACTGGTGGACATAAATCTTCCCTGACATAGTGGAATTATTTGCTGAGTGCCTACTGTGTGCTATACCTAGAGGGCACAGCTGAGTTAGAAAAAGTCTCTTCCCTCTAATAGTCTAGTAGGAGATTGCTAAGTGAATGAATGAAAGATGGAAGCTAGTTCTGGAGAGCTTGACAGGTCCCACGTCTGCGCTTCATCTTGAAGTGCCCATTCTCTTGGTTCTCCTTCTGACAATGCCTGTGCCCTGTCGGGGCTCCTCGTCTCCAGTCTGCCCCTGAGGATTCTGTTCTTGGGGTTCTGCTCTGTCTGGGAGAACTCATCCTCACACAGAGTCATGATAGTGTGCCGGACCCTCCAGTGGGCTCCTGATCACTGATTGTGCGCGTCGCCTCCCAAATCCACTTTCAGTAACCTCACATTGGTAGCTTGAAATTGGCCATAGTGGGTGTATTTACACCACAGAAATAGGGAAATGCTACAAATCAGAGCTGCTTTGCCCTGAAGACCCTGTTAGTCATTTACCAGCATACCACTGCATAGTTACCATCTTGAGGAAAATGGCATCCGAACGTGTCCATCATCTATCCCAGGCTGTGTGTCTTTCTGACACTTGAAACTCAGCATGTCAAAAGTGACTGACCTATCATTTCCCCAAAACGTACTCCTCCTTCTGGATGACCTAATCTGGTTAACAGCGTTGCCACTCATCCAATTTCAAGCCACAGGCATCCAAAAGGCATTTTAGATACTCTCCTCTCCTTCACCTCTGCATCTAATTCATCATTAAACTCTGTTCGTTCCACTGTTACACTCTCACTAAAATCTGTGCCCTCTTCATTCCCACGGCCACTGACAGAGCCCAGGTCCTCTTCATTTTTCTCTAAAACGATCACAGTTCCCACTGACTGGTCTCTCTGTCATTAGTCCCCTTGCTGCAACTTCGAGTGAGTCTTTAATTTGGTCTGATGCCCCTTCCACTGGTTGAGAAGTTCCCCACCTTGATGGAAGTAGAGTTCATTTCCCATCATAGACTTTGACATCCCTAATCCCGGCTCCTCCAACTTCCTTGCAGTTGGATCGAGGTAGGTCACCTTACCTCCATCAGAGACACTCACAGTGCCATCCGTCATGGCCGTGGGCAGCAGCACTGGCGCACCCAAGGCCCAGTGCGGGTGGCAAAATGGGTTATGACATCCGGCACTTAACAGCTTCAACAGCCAGCACTTTCCCAGACTAGCTTTGTAGCATAATTTTGGCTATGGTCCTAGTTACTGGCCATTTTCTGAGCCTGATTCTCCATCATCCCTAGTGCCTCTGGGAGCTCTCAAACGTCCTTCCGTATCCACTCTGCTGTAGAAATCAGCCAGCTCTTTGGTTCTCAGCTCTCATCATTATACCCCACTGTCCCTACCAGTGGGCCCACATCTTTTCCTTATTTGTTTTTAAAACCTTCCTTAAAAGCCTATCGTTTTATTGTAATGTCATCTGACATTTCTCTCTCATTTCATCAGCCAACAGAGCACTCTTCTAAGTCTTGTCTTTTTTTTTTGCAGAGGAGGATTTGCCATAAGCTAACATTTGTTGCCAATCTTCCCCTTTTTGTTCCCCTTCCTTTATCCCCCTCAAAGCCCCAGTCCGTACTTGTGTATAGTTATAAATTCGTCTGGTTCTTCTATGTGAGCTGCCGCTACAGCATGGCTACTGACAGACGAGTGGTTTGGTTCTGTACCCAGGAAACCGAACCCAGGTCGCCGAAGCAGAGTGCGCCCAACTTTAACTACTAGGCCATGAGGGCTGGCTCTGCCTGTCTTTTCTATTCCTTATTTTTGTCCCATGTTTTGATCAGGTTCTTTTCAAATCAGAACTCACTAGAGAGTCGATTCCCTGTGTCATGACATTATTTTCTTTAGCAACTGCTTCTTTTCCTCCAATTTGGACCAATTTTTGACCTACTGTTGGAACACTTTTTGAGGGCTCTTGCTCCAGCTGACCCCACTGCCCTGTCCTCTAAACTGAGCCTTCACCCCATGGTGTGCAGAGCCTTACGTGGCCTGTACCTTGACAGCGTATCCCCATTTCTGCTCATCTCTTTCCAGCCTTACTTGAGTCCCTCTGACCCCATCACAGTGCTGTGTTGTAGCTTCAGCTGGTCTTGTTTGGCCCTCTCTACTCCTTCCAAGAATACCTCCTGCCCGATCCATCAAGCTCCCCAGTCCTTCACCTCGGTGTTGGCCCTGAGAGGCTAGTCCTCCCCAGCCTCCTCCAGATAGAGCCTGGGCACCTGCCTCTCTTTAGGGCCCCCATCATGGAGGCTTCCTCTTTTCTTTGAACTTTGTGAAATCTCTCACAAAGTGAGGCCATATTTCTGCCTACATCCCAGCTATGATGGAGTCTGCAACAGCATGGTCACTTTTGCCAAAGCGTCCCCTTTCTTTCACTTTAGTAACCCCAGAAGTAACCCCAGAGCAGCAATTTTTCAAACTAATTGTGTCCACATTGTGCATCCTGAGACATGAAACCATCTATTACACAAAAGTAGAACCTATCATCCTATACTTACAGGAGAATTAAACTTTTTTCAGATGTCTTGATAATTAAATATTCTATTTTCTGCCGAACTAACTCCTCCTCCTGTAACTGATAGCCTCTATCTTGCTGAAAGATGCTGCCATCCAGTCAAACACGCTAGAAACCTTCAAGCCATCTTTAACGCCACCTTCACGCTCAAGCCTAATATCCATGTGGTCCATGTCCATGTACCATCTATTCTACTTCAATTTTTTTTTTTAAAAGATTTTATTTTTCCTTTTTCTCCCCAAAGCCCCCCAGTACATAGTTGTATATTCTTCGTTGTGGGTCCTTCTAGCTGTGGCATGTGGGATGCTGCCTCAGCGTGGTTCGATGAGCAGTGCAATGTCCGAGACCAGGATTCGAACCAACAGAAACACTGTGCCACCTGCAGCAGAGCGCGCGAACTTAACCACTTAGCCAAGGGGCCAGCCCCTATTCTACTTCAATTTTACATCCCTTAAATCTGCTCTCTCCCCTCTACCCAGTTTAAACCTTTACATCACCTGGATTGTTGAAATGGGTTCATTAATCCCCTCACCTACAAGCTTTAGGAGCCCTAATGATAGAAAGTATCATAAAAGAGTAATCCAGAAGGCCCAGTTCTATAGTAGCTAAAGATGCTGCCCCTACAGCAAATTCACGTTCCCTGACTCTTCTGAGCTATTCTCAAGAGTCTGCAGAAGGAATGTCCGTTCATCCAAAGCTACGAAAATGGTGAAGACAGTGGAAGAAGGAGGTTACACCTGCCAGCTATTGTTTTAATTCCACTAATGTTTAAATCTCACCGAAGTTTTGAGCTTCTCAAAAATCAATTACCTGAAAGAGAGAACAATATGAAAACAATCTAACACTAATCAAATGATATAATAATTAGATGGTGGAACTTCAACAGGGTGGAATAATTATTTTTCAAAATCATGAAAACCAATAAGAAACACAGAAATGTGTTTATTATATGATGCCAAGACGAAATAGAATTATCATGGGTATAGTGATTGCAACAATATAAAAAATATACAACAGGCAAAAATGAGATTGCAGTTAGACACATGAAATTATGGGTCATTTATAACCATTTTTCACCTATTCTTGCTATGTTTTTTCTTGCATTTAAAATGAGAAAAAAATAATCCCCCTAAGAAGCCAAACTGTCTACAGTCTCCAGAAGGCTCCACTTACCAAGATCAGTGACTCAACCACTTGAAGGTTTATCCTCGGGACTCACCACTTCTGTAACACTCTCCTATAGACAATCTCATCTGATCGCCTAATTGCTCCTCCTAGCAGATCTTTGCTTTTGAACAAAGCCAATTGCTGGGCTCCTCGTCCCTACTCCCATCCCAGCTCATCTCAGAGACACCTGAGACTATATTTAGCTCCTTGTGTCACATTGTCAACCTCACTCTGTTCGTTCCTCACCCACTGTGTGTTGCAATAAAGATGGCAGAAGCTATAAGTCTTTGGAGTCCTCCTCTCTCCTCGTTTTACCTGAGTTTCCAAGCGTCTCCTCTGTTATCAATATATTTCACTTTGTAAACCCTGTCCTCCTGAGCATCCAGCATTATCTATGTATTTTCACACTCCTACCCAGATTTCCTCCTAAGGCCGTCTTGATCCCCAGTGTCCCCCCTGCTGAGGTTAGGTTGAAATCCTGGCTCTGCTACCAACACATGTGGTGACTCTGAACAAGTTTCTGAGTTTGGGTTCCTTATCGTAAAACAGGGATGAGAATAAAAATGGTATACCTGGGATACTATGAAAAGTGAGAAATAAAGAAAATTAGATTGCCCACTGAAATTAACATCAAACAGATCAGAGCTGGGATTCCGAGTCGGCAGACAGAGGGAAAGTGGATCCCAGGCAAGCAAGAAGGAATTGTAAACGGATTGAGGGTGTTAATATAGCCAAATAAATAATGTGTTGACTTCTAAAAGGGATTAATCTTGGAAACCCAAAACTGGAGCATCACTGAGGCAAAAATAGGCAGCACCCACCCCTGCTCCCTGCAGAGGCGGCAGCCTTGGCCAATAGACTTTGACTCTTACCAGCCCATTGGCAAAGCTCAGTTTGCAGATCTTAGCCTGATAACTTTAAATATTTGCATCATCTAACTAACTTTAAAGAACCCACTCTGACATCCCATTGTACTTAAAATCTAAACTTCTCACCAAGGCCAATTCATCTCCACGTGAGCTGGCCTCTGCCTTCCTCCCTGATCTCATCTAAGAACGCCATTCCCTCCTGTGTTCGCAGAGCTCCAGCCGCCCTGGAGGGAGTCACATCCGACCTGTGGCCTGGGCGTCCCCACACATCTGTGCACGGCTGGCCTCTTCAAGACTCAGAACTCACCTTTAGTGTCACCTCCCCAAGGAGGACTTCCCTGCCACTCTGTGGAAATGGCCACCCAGTTCACCCATTTTAACGTCTCCACAGCACTTAGTGCTCTCTAATTGTCTTGGCCACCATTGTGATTACTTGTTTACAGTCTGTTTACCCTCCTGGTTCTGAAGCTCCAGGAGAGCAAACACCTCATCTGTCCCGTTCGTCCCTGAATCTCCAGCACCTACCATAGTACCTTCATTGGCTGGATAAATAAAATGAAGGAATGAACAAATGAACTGCCCTTGCTTTCACTGTGCTCACACGGACCAAGCCAGCCGTCTGAGCAGGGTTTGGTGGTCCACTGGAAAAGAGTCTTAAACTGATGGTGTAGATGTGAGCACTTTTTCTGATCCCTGTAACAGAGTGGTTCACTTTGAAATTATTTTTGTGTTATTTTTTAATATATAAGACGAAGAGCCTGGCAGTTAGTGTTAGTGTTATTATTATCATTATCTACTATTCATTGACTGTCAATGATGTGCCAGCCACAGATGGGAACTTTATCGTCCACTTAATGATCACAAAAATAGAATCTATGAGATGAGTGCTGTTACTGCCCCCATGATACAGATCAGAAAACTGAGGCTCAGAGAGCTTAAGTGACTGTGTAAGTTCTCGTTGTAGGACATGGCAGAGGCAGAATTTGAACCAGGGTCTGTCTGACTCCAAAGCTGCTGTGCTCCTCCCTAGGCACACGGCTGACACCAAGCCCTCTCCCCCTTTCCACCCAGAGGATTCGGCTCACCCTCTCTTGGTCCTTGGCGATGATGATTCCACCTCAGCCCATCCCTTGCAGAGGCCTGCCCACCCTGCAGCGCCACCATCCAGATCCAGAGTAGGTAATTTTTTTATTTCAAATTGTGGCCAGATATTCCTTTTCAGATCTTTTCTCCTCAAAAGACATGACCTTTATAGGGAAAGAGAGAAGACACCACCTGTTGTTTCTTGTTTGTTGGTTTGCTTACTTTGTTTTGTTTTGCTTTTTAGAACCTCAGTTCTTAATATATTGAAGGTCAGAGTTGAGTGTACGAATCAATAATAACACTGTTCATTAAATTGGGCCTTGGAGGAAGAGCCAGGTTCCCTGATTAATAAGGAGGCCTGACATTTGTATAGCCCTTAACTATTTACAAAGAGCTTTCACTCCATTATCTCATTTTTCCCGTACTCTAGGCCTCGGAGAGGCGGGTTGGGCCGATGGAGAGGAGGCAACGTGGAGGGAGATGAAGCTGGGTCCACATCCCGGCCTACCACTGAGGAGCTGTGTGACCTTGGGCACGTCACTCCCTGTGTCTGAATCTCTCACTTATCTTTTATTTTAAACTATCATACGATGAACTTGACTTTTAAAAAAATCTTAATGAAGAGCTTTATAAATTTTAACGTATATACAAATAAGTGTAATCACCACCACAATGAGAGGCTAGAGCAGTTCCGTCTCCCATAAACCCTCCCTCGTGCTCTCTCTTTACAAACATACTTTCCCCGACCCCTAACCCCTGGCGACCACTGATCTGTTCTCCGTCCCTATAGTTTGGTCTTTTCGAGAATGTTATATAATGAAGTCATACAGTATGTCACCTTTTGAGACTCGATTCCTTCACTCAACATATGCTTTTGGGATTAATCCACGTGGTCGTGTGTGTGGCTCGTTTGTCCCGTTCTGTTCCATCATACGGATGCACTGCAGTGTGTTCATCCATTCACCCCTGGGAGGACATCTGGGTTATTTTCTATCTTTTGAGTCTCTTTTTTGTTGTTGTCTGGTTTTTCTTTTTACAAGTTTTTAAAAATTGTGGTGAAATACAACATAAAATTTACAATTTTAAGTATACAGTTCAGTGGCGTTAAGTACATTCAAAATGTTGTAGAACCATCACCAACTATTTCCAGAACTTTTTCATCATCTCCAAGAGAAACGCTGTCCTCATTAGACACTAACTCCCCATTCTGCCCGCCCCCCAGCCCCTGGTAATCTCTATTGTACCTTCTGTCTCTGTGAGTTTGCCTACTCTAGGTGCCTCATATAAGTGGAATCATACAACATTTGTCCTTTTGTGTCTGACTTACTTCACTTAGCACCATGTCTTAAAGGTTCATCCATATTGTAGCATATGTCAGAATTTCACTCCTTTTTAGGCTGAATAGTATTCCATTGCATGTATATACTACATTTGTTTGTGTGTTGATCTGTTGATGGATGCTTGGGGTTTTTTCCACCTTTTGGCTATCGTGAATGCTGCTGCAATGAACATGTCTACAAATATCTCTTTGAGACTCTATTTCCAATCCTTTTGGGTATATACCTAGAAGTGGAATTGCTGGATCATATGGTAAATTCTATATTTAGCTTTTTGAGGAATTGCCAAATTGCCTTCCACAGGGGGTGTACCATTTTACACTCCCACTATCAAGTCATTCTAATTTCTTTACGTCTGTGTCAGTTCGCTTGGGCTGCTATAACAAAATATCATAAACTGGATGGCTTAAACAACAGAAGTTTCCTTCTTACACTTCCAGACACGGGGAAATCCAAGATCAAGGTGATAGCAAATTTGGTTTCTGGTGACGGCTCTCTTCTGACTTGTAGTTGCCCAGCTTCTGGCTATGTCCTCACATGAACTTTCCTCAGTGTGTGCACTCAGTGAGAGAAAGAGAGCGAGGTCTGATCTCTCTTCCTCTTCTTGTAAGGGCGCTAATCCTATTGGACTAAGGCCCAGTCCTTATGACCTCATTTAACCTTAATTATCTCCTATATCCAAATACAGTCTCATTGGGGGCTAGGGCTTCAACATATGAATGGGGAGGTGGGGGCAGAGACACAATTCTATCCATAGCAACATCCTTGCCAACACTTAATATTTTCCATTTTCTAAATAATAGCCATCATAGGGAGTGTGTAGTGGTATTTCATTGTAGTTTTGGTTTGCGTTTCCCTAGTGATTAATGATGTTGAGCATCTTTCCATGCACTTACTGGCCATTTTTATATCTTCTATGGTAAACTGGCTATTCAAGTCTTTTGCCCATTTTTTAATCGAGCTGTTTGTTTTTTGATGATTTGTAGGAGTTCTTTATATAATCTGGATTTTAAATCCTTCTCAGAAATATGATTTTCAAAAATTTTCTCTCATCCTGTGGGTTGTCTTTTCACTCTCTTAATAATTTCCCTTGATGAACAAAAGTTTTTAATTTTGATGAAGTCCAATTTATCTATGTTTTTCTTTTGTTGCTGGTGCTTTTGGTGTCATATTTAAGAAACCATTGTCAAATCCAGGGTCAAGAATATTTGCCCCTGTATTTTCTTCTAAGAGTTTTATAGTTTTAGCTCTTAGATTTAGCTCTTTGACCTATTTTGAGTTACTTTTTGTATATGGTGTAAGATAAAGGTCCAACTTCATTCTTTTTCATGTGGATATCCAGTTTTCCCAGCACCATTTGCTTGAGAGACTGTTCTTTCCCCATTGAATGGTCTTGGCACCCATGTCAAAAATCAATTGACCATATATATGAAGGTTTCTTTCTGGGTTCTCTATTCTAGTCCATTGGTCTACATGTCTGTCTTTACGCCTGTACCACACTGTTTTGTTTGTTAGTAGAGGATATTACCTCCCTCACAAGTTGTCATGAGGATGAGAGATAATGCAAGTGAAGTGCCCAGCCCAGAGCTTGGATCATAGGAGTTGCTTAACAACCAGTAGCTCTCTTTAGGAGGAGGCCAGCTAGGTGCAGATTGAAAGGACCAGAGACTCATTCAGGTTCCTTCAGACACACTGGGAAGTTCGGCTGACAGGAAGTCCTCCCCAAGCGCGCAATCAGCCTGGGGAGACTGGAATGCTGCTCAGGAGCCAAGAGGCCTTCATCTGGTTGTTCCTGAGCAAGTGTCCACTGCCTCTCAGCACCTGAAATAGATTTTCCATTTCTGCTTCTCTATTCTAGTGCTACTGTCTAAATTCAGATTCCCCCAAGGAAGCCCCTGAGACAAGAACTTGGGAGTTTATTTCGGAGGAGATTCCCGGAAGCACAGTGAGGGAGAGCGAAAGTGAGACAGGAAGTGAGAGGCAGAGGGAAGTGAGGAAAGCCAACAAGTGCTTTCATTGCCTCTGTGGGCAGCTGGCTCTCAGTCTCACTGGCGGCTGGCTGAGGGACCACGCAGAGCACACTGCAGCCCTGGGGATCTATCCTCTGACTCCCACTGCCCTGGAGGTTTGAAATCTCTGGCCTTTCCAGGTTACTCTGCACAAGGGCTGAGCAAGTTGCCACAGCTCCAGAAAAAACCCTCAGGCTGAGAAGCAAAGCAATGAAGGTACTGGAGGTGAAAGCCGTCCATGTGCAGGGAACCACCTCCTGCACCTGCAGGTGGACTAAGAAGGACCAAGGGGATACGGGACGGGGCACCAACGGCCTGTGCTTAACAACAGCTTCGCCGCCTTACTACTCACGACTCCTGCATGCTCAAAGCTTCTACTGCACCAGACTTCTTCTTTTGGCCTTAATCTCTGCATATCTCTGGGTTTCTGTGTCACTCTGCTGCCCAAGTCTCCAGAGAAATCTTGCATTTAATCCGTCCTTGAGAGAAGCTTGGGTGGCTGGTTGAGTCACCATCTTGATTCAGCAGGGCTCTTCACACTAGCCCAAATGCCCTTGCCTCAGGCCCCGATCTTCCTTTGGTCCACATTTCTGAGGTCCAAAGAATAAAGCACAACAACTTGCTCATGAGAACCATTTCTGACACCTCCAGTAGGGGCTGTGGTGTGGCAACACCCAGGGTCTCCCAGATTGCTCATCATTAGGAGTACAATCGTCCCCCTTTACAAATAGGGTTCACAGCATTTGAGAGACTTGCCGAAGGACACATGGTTAGTTAAGGGCAAACTTGGACTTGAGCACAATCTCCTGACTCCAAATTTCGTGTTCTTTCCACTCAATCATTTTACTTCTTACACAGGGAACAAAATCTGGAAGTGTTGAGCGCTATGAGGATATTCCTATTTGGTGTGTTATCTCACCATTGAATGAGATCTGCCTAGGAATCCCAGACTTTCAGGGCTCTGGGTTCCTGGATGGCAGAGCACGAGATCGAGGGTAATACTACACTCAGGATAAACTCGCACCTTTTGTGGCAGACCAAATACCACCTTTTGTGAAATTCTAGTTGAAGCAAGTGGTAGCAGACATCAAAGATTTCAGAACAATCTTTTGGAAGAGAAACATCTTTTGTGGTAGAAAAGCATGAGCTTGAGAAGGATTCTGTCTATTGCCTTCAATGTTCCTGAGAACTGGGGGAAAGCTGCTTGTATCAGCCACGTTTGTGGCAGCAAACAGCAGGAACCAACTGGCTAGCTTGTGCGGGAAAGAGATTTATTGGTAGGCTATCAGATGGCTCACGGAATGGCAGGAAGACTAAAGAAGCAGATTAGAGAACAGGCTGGAACCAAGAGGAGCAACAGGTAGCCAAGACCAAACCACAGGAATGGTGGCTGGTATGCCACCCCTGGACACTCATTACGCCCTGCTGGGCTGGCGGCTCTGGGACACCTACTGCCCACTGCTGGGCTCTAACTCCACCCTCAACTCAGGAGCCTAGGACAGGCCTGGCCTGGGTCACGTGCCCGTGCTGGCTGCCCAGGGTGAATGGAAGGGACTGATGTCTGATCTATCTCTGCTTCTGTGATGGGAGGTGAGGGCTTGAGATAATGTCCCAAACTGGAAGAGTGTTTAGAGGCTGGGCAGCCAAAAAGACAAATATTTTCAGAATTGCTGTTATTCAGCCTCAACACTGGGTACTCCCTGGTTCTTTTTCCTTGACACACTGGTTCAAGCTTCTTCCTTTTAAAAACACTCTCCCTCATGAGTCTTCCTCCTGCAGCTCATCACCCTTTGCAGCCAGGTTTCCTGTCCCCACTCACAGTCCCCGCTTTGTCACTGTCCCTCCCAGTAGCCTGCCATTTCTTACCCACCACTCTACAGAAACTGCCCACCAAGGTGACCAGGAACTTCCGGATGACAAACTGACTTGTCACTTTCAGTCCTTCTCTGTAAGAATTCAGACACTGCACTTGGTGAAACGCTCCACTCTCTAGTTATCTGTCTCATTTCTTTTGTCACTGTTGTCACGTGTTATATAGTATGACAAGGGCAGATTCAAGTTTTACGGGGCCTGAAGCTTATGCATTTGGGAAGAACTTCTTCAAGGAAAATAAGATAAAGTTACATAGAGAAATTGTTAGAGCCCCGCCCTGAACATTCAAAGGAGCTGATGCAAGTGAGGGGCCCTGACACTTAAACTTCATAAACTTCACAGTGAATCCTTCCTGAGAAGAGACGAAGCAGCTGATGTAACCATTCTCTATCAATGGACATGACTGGTTTGTTGGCTTTTTGCCAAAGTACTACAGAGAACATTCTTGTACACAATTCTTTGAGAACCTGTGTAAGTATTTCTCTAGGATAGACAGAAAGAACTGGAACCTCTGAGTTCTAGGGCACGGGCTCTTTTCTTCTTGATTGATGGTATACTGCCAAGTTGCCCTCCAAATAAGTGTCACTAAATCCCCATCCAACCAGCAGTTGCTGTGGGAATTTTCTCGCATCCTTGCCAGCACTGGATATCATAATCTTTTTGGGGTTTTGCCAGGCTGACAGGAAAAATTAAAAAATCATCTCAATATTGTTTTAATTCATTGTATTAGTTTCTAGGGCTGTTGTAACAAAGCACCACAAATTAGATGGCTTAAAAAAAAAAAAAGCAGAAATTTATCTCACAGTTCTGGAGACTAGGAGTCCAGTCCACAATCAAGGTGTCGGCAAGGCTGAGCTCCCTCTGAAATCTGTACGGGAGGATCCTTCCTTCTCTCTTCCTAACTTCTAGTGGTGGCTGTCAATCTTTGGTGTATCATGCCAATTCTCTGTCTTCATATGGCAGTTTCTCTGTGTCTCTGTCATCACATGGCCTTCTTCTTATAAGGAAGACATTAGTCATATTGGATTAGGGACCCACGCTGCTCCAGTATGACCTCATCTTAATTAATTCCATCTGTGACAACCCTATTTCCAAGTAAGATCACACTCTGAGGTACTGGGGGTTAGAACCTCAACATATCTTTTTTGAGGGGATGCAATTCAACTCATAACATTTACGTTCCTCTGATTTCTAGGGATATTGGACATCCTTTCATATGTTTACTGGAAATTTGGATGCTTTCTTCTGCAAATCACCCTTTCATATCTGTTGCCCAGTTTTCTATTGGACTGTCATCTTCCTGTTTCTTTCAGGATCCTCTGCATTTTTCATGATGACTGTTTTACATGTGGCAAGGTTTGCTCTCTGTCTATCACACACGCTTTAACTTTGGTTTTGATGTCTGCCTTGACTCCCGTGACTCAAAACTCCCCGTGTTCCTCCTGCTTCTCTGATTCAGCATCTATCTTCCTCCTCTTCCTCTTCCTCTTCCCTTGAAGTCTTCCCAGTCTCATAAGTGGCACCACATCCATCTATGCTCGAGCAGTAAACATGGGCATCTCCTTTGATCTTCCTTCTCCTTCATCTGACTTATCACTTATGACTTAGCCTCTTAAATACTGGTCAAATCCATGTCTCCATCTCTCCCACTGGTCTAATGTGCCATCATATCTCACCTAGACCCTTGCCAACAGCTTCGCTGGTTTGCCTGCCTCTGTTCGGCCCCCTCCAATCCACTCTGTCAGGATCTTGTCACATCTTCCTGCACAAAGCATCAGTGGCCCACAAGGCCCTGCCTGGTCTGACAGGAGCCGCTTTCTCCCCTGTAATAGTCTCCACAGCTCTCCAGCAAGATCAGCCTTCAGAGCGAACCTCCCCTGCTCCTTATTTCCTGGAGGCCTTTTTGCTTATGGCTCCTTCTCTCCTGAAAGCTTCTATCCCCATGCCACTTCCTTAAGATACCATATTTCATTTTCTCAGGCAAGAATGACCTTTCTTCACCCCCATGCTCAAGTTCGGGTACAGTCCCCCCACCCGAACCCGGGTTCAGCCAGAGGAACAGCGATGTACAGCCAGCCCTGGACGCCGAAATACAATCCACGAGCCAGGGTGGAGGTGGGAGCTCCAGGCCGGCTTCCTTCTTCTTTTCAGAGACGAACAGAGGCTAAGGCTGCGGAAGGCAGAAACTTGCCCCTGCCCTTTAGGAAAAGGACTTGTCTGTTATTATGCTGAGAAACACGTGCTCTCTTCCTGCCCTGCCCAAGATCTGCTATTACCCAAAAAAGAAAATATTCACTGATACACTCTTCACTACTGCTCCTCCTTGACTCTCCAGCTAACAGAGAGGATTAATTGCCTTAGGGGAGAATTAGAATGCTGTAGCAGGAATGCATACAATGAAATGGCCAATGTTCACCTTTTGACTTTCAAAATGAGCTCCTGAGGCCCACATCTTATAAAATAGCCTTCTTTAGTTTATCTGTTTATTCAAAAAATATTATTAAGCCCCTTCAGTGAGCTGGGAGCAGTGTGAGGTGTGGCAATCCAGCCGTGAAAAAGGTGGAGTTTTGCACACATGCCCTCCAGAGAACCCATTCCAGTGGAAAGAGAAAATCATCAAATAAGCAAGTAAGTATAGTATTGATTTATCTGAAGTACATTGATGTATATGAAGAAAAACAAAGAATAAGGGGCAGAGTGGAAGAAGGGGCTATTTGGGGCAGGATGGCCAAGGAGGGCCTCTCTGAGAAGGTGGCATTGGAGCAAGGCCCTGAAGGTGGCGAGGAACGTGCACTCCAGGCAGAGGCCGGAGTTGAGGACAGACTTGAGTGTTTTTGAGAAGAGCCGGAAGCCAGTGTGGCTCAGTTGGGGTGAACAACAGGTGAGCTTAGTGGGAAATGAGGGCAGAGGGCAGCCAAATCCTGCAGGACTTGGAGTCATGGGCTTGGAATTCTATTCCAAAGACTTTGGGAGGCCAAAGGAGGGGAGTAATTGCTCTGAGGCAGTTGTAGAAAATTCACTCTGGCCGCTCCATGAAAATAGACCGTAGACGTGGCAGCAGGGAGAGTGGGTAGGAAGCTGTGCTGGGCCCAGGTGAGAAGTGACTGCAGCGACAACTACAGCAGCAGCGGTGAAGGCCGTGAGCTATGTTCACTTCTAGGTGGATTTTGAAGCTAGAGCTTTTAGCTCTTGGTGATGAGTTGGATAAAGGAGGGTAAAGGAAATAGAGGTTTCTAGGGTGGCTTTTAAGTTTTTGTCCTAAGCGACAGGGTGAATGGTGGTGCCATGTACTGAGGGAATAGTGGATTTGAGGGTTCACGCCTTCCATTTTGAAAGGTCTTTTAAACACCCAAGTGGAGACGTCCATCAGGTGCACATTGGGAGTTCTACGGGGAGGCTGGAGGTGAAGGTCTGACTGGGAACTCATTGGAAGAGAGTATTTCAAGGCATGGGATTGGGTCAGGTCACCTACGGAGTGAGTTTCAACAGAGAAGAGAAGGAGTTCAAGGAACACGTAGAGGACAGGAGACCATTATGCCCGACACTGCCCCAAGCTCACATCTCCCAGACCACCCCTCATCACCAGGACCCCAGCCCCACATGGCTCTGAACATCCCCTCATCTGCCCCAGTCTCATACTCATCCCAACCTGCCAAGTGCTCCCACCGTGTCTTGGGACCCGCAGCCTGCCCTCAGCAAAACCCTCTTTAGCCCAACCTCTTCTCTGCTAACCTGACTCTCCCCTGAGGACAGCATTTCCTTTCAGTCCTTAAATGGGGACTGTTTTTCCCTCCAAGTTCCATGTACCGAAGAGCTGGAGGTAGGATTACCATGCTGCTCATTGCCTCTTCCTGACCATTGTTCCTCTCTCCTTCCTCAAACCTCCCAACACCTTTGGTACACAGGCCCTTAGATGATCTTCCTGGTTACAGGCCACCTGACTTCCTCCCAGGCATTCTACCTCATCCCCAGGGCTCACTCTCTCTCTCTACCTTTAATCCTTCCCATCTTCTTTCTTCAAGATTTCTGCATCCGTGGAGACAGTCCATCCAACCCCTAAACTCTCAGTTCCTTGACTTCCATGCTGCCAAGGATTTGTTCTTGGGCCATCAGTTACCTTTGTCATACCCTAGACCTTGTCATTAGCAAGAACAGCACCACTTCCAGAACTTCCATGTCAAACATCCCAGTCTTGGGCTTCCACCTCCAACTATATTCCTAGCTCCTTCGTTTAGCCTGATATGGTAATTCTTTCTCATGTTTGGAACCCCTAAGCCACTCACTCTCCATCTTTTAACTGGTCATCTCTTCCTTTCCTAGCCTTACATCCCTTCTTACACATGTTAGATTCGTGGTCTGTTGTTTTAACCTATTCCTTACCGAACAGCTGAATATGGCTGGAGGAAAACACTCAGCTGTGCTGAACGTTCTCATTTGGACTGTATCACACAAAACTCAAGTAGGGCCTGAGTGCTGCTCAGCAATGCAACCCCCATCTGAAGTGCTGGTCCATTTCTTCTCCCACCTCTCCTAGAGGTAGAGAAATAATCAGCACTAAACACAGTCTCCTCCTTGGCACTCGTTCCTTAGGCGTCACGTCCGGATGAAGTGGGCAGGCTGTCAGGACAGGCAAGGAGATCTGAGGGCTGTCTACCCATCCTGCTGTGGGAAGCGCTGAGGCTAGAGTTTCGATTTGCACAAGTTGGGCTTTGAGTCTAGAGAGGTAGCCCATGAATGGGGAAGGATCTGGTATTTATCCATCAACAGTAGCGTAGGAAAAGAAGGGATAAAGGGTTAGGCTTCACCTGGAGCGAGAGAGGAGATAATATCTGGGGTACGGGTGGAGAAAGAGAGTTGGGAGGGGTTTGGTGGTGCCTTCCTGACCCAGGAGAAGAGCAGGACTTGGAATCCTCTCTGGAGGGCAGCACTCCACAGGGGAGCTGAACCAGCTCTTGGGGCCATCAGCCACCAACCACTTGAGTGAGCACTCCATGCGCATTTCACCCATGTCAGGGAAGACTGTGAGCTGTGCGTCTTGCCCTCAGAGGAGGGCCTCCCATGACCAGCTGCCTGCACAACACTCACTGGCTGCCCAGCTGGTGATAACCTTCTGCCTCGAAGCCTCGCTCAGTCCATCCAAAGTATTTCGTGTAAACAACAGCCCACGACACACGTAAACACTTCCCCAAACAGGGAGGGTCTCTGGACACCTAGGGGGCTCGTGGTAGTAGAAGGCTCCCAGAATTTGTTCTTGGGGGAGTCTATGCAGAACTAGTTAGGGATTATTTCCCTTTGTAGAGACAGTGGTGATACCTACGCCCACTTAGCTTTTAAGGGTCATGCTCTTTTTGGGGGGGTGAGGCAGGAAGGAAAGGCACCAATCTTATTCAATTCTTTCCCTAAGTGAGGTATGTAGCGGAGCTTTCTAAACCCTCTCTGCACACAGCGTCTCCTTCATCCGCCCACTTAGCTCCATCCTCACTGCCACTTACCTCGTCGTTTATTCTCTCTCTCAGGTCGCTTGCGCACCAGTCTCTTTGGCTGACTTACTTGCTCCCACTCTGATCCGCCATTCTGAAACCCAGTCCTCATTATGTCACTCTCTTGCTTTCCTTCCGGGTTGGCAAACTTTAGTCTGCAGGCCGAGCCCAGCCTGCTGCCTGTTTTTTTTTTTATAGCCCATGAGCTAGGAATGGTTTTTACGTTTTTAAGTGGTTGGAAAAAATTCAAAAGAAGGATAGTATTTCAAGACCTATGAAAATTATATGCAATTTGACCTTCAGTGTCCATAAATACAGCTTTATTGGGACACAGCCACACTAATTTGTTTATGTATATCTACAGCTCCTTTCATGCTACGCCGGCCCAGTCGAGAAGCTGCAGGAGGCTAAAATGTCTACTATGTGGCTCTTTACATAAAAAATTTGCCTACCTCTTCTTTAGGTCACACAGGTACCCCTATCTCCTCCAAAATAAAATCCAAACAACAAACTCTTCAACATGACCTTCATAACCTGTCTCCCAGTTCAACCTCAGAAACATTGAACTGCTAGCAGTTTCGCAAATTCTGAGATTCCTCTCACTTTTTAAAATGCCCTTGCTCCCCTTCTCTGCTTGGCCAACTTCTACTTACCCTTTCAGGCTCTACCCTGGCATCACCTCCTCCAGGAAGGCCTCTTTGACCCTCCCCAGGCTGGATTAAATGTCTCTCCTGTGAGTTCCCACAGATCCCTCTAACATATCACCTGCCACAGGGCAGGCCCACAGGGGGTTAGCTGCTGCAGAGAGGCCAACAAACTAATGATTCAGAAGTGTCGGTCGATTGAGTGATAAGGAGATTAGTGGTGACCTGAAAGAAAAGTTTTAGTGGAATTTGGAAGCAGAAGCCAAGTTGCTTTGGGGAGCAAGTGGTGTACGAGGAAAGTGAGGCAGCCAGTGTAGATGACGCTTTCACAAAGTGCTTTGGCTTAGGAAGGGAAGAGGCTAGTTGCTAGAAAAAGACACAAGATGGAGGCAAGGAGGTAGATGTGTGAGGATTTTTGTTTGCTGTTGCCAAGGAATCAGCAGAGAGAGAGATCACAGAATCCTGAGACAGCATCTAGGAGCCAAAGGTGGAATTTAGGGTATGGGATCCAGCAGAGTGGGGACGATTGGCCTTAGAAGGTGTCTCAGTCCATTGGGGCTGCTGTAACAGAATGCCGTAGACTGGGTAGCTTCTAAACAACAAACGTTTATTTCTCGAAGTTCTAGAGGCTGGAAGTCCACTGGCAGATTCAGTGTCTGTGAAGGCCCTCTTCCTGCAGACTGCCCCACACCGGGGAAGGGCTAGGGACCCCTCTGGAGCCTCTTTGATGAGGGCATTAATCCCATTTTTGAGGGCTCTGCCCTCGTGACCTAACCACCTCCTGAAGTCTGCACCTCCTAATCCCACCACACTGGGCATTAGGATCTAACATATGCGTGCTGTGGGATACAAACATTCAGACCATGGCAAACAGAAAAAGGACATGTCCTCCCTTCGGGAGGCGATGAGTGCAATCAGGCGGGCACCTTGATAGCAGGATGACGACAGAGTTCCTGTCCTTTCTGAAGGCTTCCGGTTTCTGTGTGTAATAGAAGACGAGGTCAGAGGTTTGGGGCAAGTGGAGAGGGTCTTAAACAGCCACTGTGGAAGATGGCAGGGTGAGCTGATGAGCAAGGCGGAGCAGTTGGTGTGTGGTATTGGAGAACCCAGTTACTGTTGACGTCCATGAATTAATGGCACCAGACTCTGTGGTGACATGACTTTCTCCAGCAGAGCTCAGAGCCAGCTATACCCAGGAGAAGAAGGACAATCAGACTGACCCGAGTTGGGGTTTCCTGGCAGGTACAACAGAGAGACAGGTCAAGAGAAGTCAGGATGTTATCAAGAGAGTGGTCAAGGTGAGATATTGTGGGATCCACGCGGGAGGGGAAGGAAGTGAAGACAGGAGGAGTGAGGTTAAAGATCAGCTTGAGGTAAAAGAACGGGAAGTGTGAGTGATAAACAAACAGTGGAAAGTAGAGGCCGCAGTGAGAAAGGGCTACCTGAATTTCATAACTCAGGGCTGAGATTGTAAGATCCGATGTTGCCCCTGCTAATGGGCATCTGAAACGGAGGGAGGTGACATGACTGAGGGAGAAGGAAGGCAAGGAGCGGAGCAGATGAGTGGTCTGTTGTGTGGCACAAGCATGGCCATAAAGACTGCAGAACAAAGGAGCGACTGGGGAGGTGAGGAAAATAGAAAGCAAGTCTGGGTCTCAGGCTGCCAGTGAATGAGTATAGCTGAGAGACGGGAACTGCAGAGGAGACAGGGTCTTTAACAGCAGTAGAGGAGAAAGGTCTGGAAGAAGCCTTGGGGTGGTTGCAAGAGGGGCAGGGAATGAGGAAAAAGGAACAGCCCGAGGGAAGGGTGCTGGGAAGTGGTGACCTCAGAGGAGAGTGTCATTTCACTTCCAACAGAGGTTCCAAATCAGTAGCCTACCCATCAAACTCTTGTTTGCTTTGCTTGCTCAAAAATTAAGTCAAAATGAAAAATATCGGGGGTTTCTCACAAAGACCCAGATTGCTGGCCTCTTTCTATTTTGTTTCTGAGATACAATACCCATACCTTAAAATTCACCATTTTAATGCATACAATTCACTGGTTTTTAGCATATTTGTAAAGTTGTACAATCAACATCATTATCTAATTCTAGCAGATTTTCATCATCCTCCAAAGAAAGCCTGTACCAGTTAGCAATCACTCCCCATTTCCCTTTCTCCCCCTAGCCCCTGGCAACCACTAATCCATTTTCTGTCTCTGTGGACTTACTGATTCTGAACATTTCACATGAATGAAACCACACAATAAGTGGCCTCTTATGTCTGGCTTCTTTCACTTAGCATAATGTTTTCGAGGTTCGTCCATGTTGCAGCATCAGCACTTTATTCATGTTTATGGCTGAGTAACATGCCATTGTATGGATATACCACACGTTGTTAATACGTTCATCCATTAATGGACTTTCAGGTTGTTTCCACTTTTTGCACATAATGAATTTTGCTGCTCTGAACGCTCAAGTTCTTGTGTGAATTTCTCTTGTTTCGTTCTCTTGGGTAGATATCTTGGAGTGGAATTGCTCAGTCATATGGTAACTCTACGTTCAACTTTCTGAGGACCCGTAAACTGTTTCCACAGCGCTGCACAATTTCACCTTCCCTCCAGCAGTGGATGAGGGCTTCTTGCCTCTCCTGAAACATCTGAAGGTCTGACCTCCTGGGCCCACATTCCTGCGTGCCAGCAGTCCCCCTGAGCCGGGTCAGGGCACAGAGACTCTCCAGCTTGCCTAGTTCTCACCATGCACGGTGCAGGCACAGGCACTGACCCCTTGTCGCTAGCCCTTCACATTTCACACATTTTCCTTACCTGTCGGGCCCCAGCGTAAACCTTAGGCTGCGCCCAGAGAAGAGTGAGAGGTTAGGTGATGTTGTTGACCAAGAAGCAGCTTTCCAAAGGGCCAAGTACAAGGTTTCAGGAAGGTGGAGAGCAGAGGGCTGTTAAGACAAGAGAGGAATTACAGAGCAGTGTGGAGAAAAAGATGGCCAGAGGAGCTGATATTTTTGGGAGTGACCGAGGATAACAGGTATGTCGGGATGAGCATCCTAGCCTCGGCCTCTGAGGCTGCGGCCAGGCAGCTCCTGCAGAGGATCTGGCGGAGATGGAAGGACCAGGCCTCCGGGCCCTATAGCTCAGTGACTTAGTGGCTCAAGGGGGAATTTGTCTCAATCTACATCAGCGCTGCCCAATAAAAACAGAATATAAGCCATACACGTTATCAAACTATTTTTATCTTTGCCAATCCTTAAGTCTAAATGGTATCTCATGGTGGTTTTAATTTAAGTGAGGTTAAGCATCTTTCAATATATTTAAGAGCCATGTTAATTTCCTTTTCTGTGAACTCTTTGTCCATACCCCGTGACGGTTTTTCTTTAGGATTTTAGTCTTTTGCACTTTGACTTACATGAGTTGTTTTTATCTACGGAAATTTGTCTGTCATATGTGGTGCAAATATTATTGTTCGGTTTGTTGTCTTTTGATTTTATTTTTCCATGGAAAATTTTAAAACTTTTATTGTGGTCAAAGTTGATGACTTCTGAGGTTTGAGTTATGCTTAAATAAGCCCATCCCACTGTAAGATCATAAATTTTTTTTAATTTGATACTTTTATGGTTGCATATTTTAGATTTATATCTTTGAGCTGTTTGAAGCTTATTTTGGTGTCAGTAATGCGGGAAGGATACAAATGCATTTGTTTCCAGATGCTAGTCAATATTCCCAGAACAATTTATGTCTAATCTATTATTTCCTGTGTGTATTTGGATCTCTTCTTGGACTTTGTATTCTATTCTACTCTATTGACCTGTCCACTCATGCTCCCAAACAGAAGTGTTTTAATAACCATCATTTTACACTATATTTTAATACCTGGTTGAGCTAGTCCCCATCTTTCTTCTTCTTTTTAAGAATTTTCTTAGCTCTTAAAAACTAGCTTTTCTGTTTCTTTTGGGGAGCCCATATTAAATTTATAAATTAATTGAGAAAGAATTGACCTCTTTCTGATATTGATTTCCCTCTTTGGTTATACAAAGCTAAATACTGTATAATTTATTCTGCTCCTTGATTTTTTTCACCAAACAATATATCCTGGAGATCTTTCCATCTCATTTCATAGTTTCCTTATGCTTTTGTATAGCTGCATAGTATTCCACTGGTAGCCACACCTTAGTCTATTCAACTGGTCCCTCATAGATGAATTAGGAAAGGTCGCCAAGTATAAGGAAGTGTCATTAGAGACTAAGGCCAAGATTATCCACACCCTCATATCCCCAGTTACTATGTATGGGGACAAAAGCTGGACAGTGAAGAAGGCTGACAGGAAAAAACTGATTCATTTGAAATATGGTGTTGGAGGAGAGCTTTATGGATACCCTGGACTGCCAGAAAGATAAACAAGTGGATGTCAGAGCAAATTAAGACTGAACTGTCGCTGGAAGCAAAAGTGATCAAACTGAAGCTGTCCTGCTTTGGGCACATCAGGAGAAGGCAGGATTCTTTGGAAAAGACAATAATGCTGAGAAAAGTAGAAGGCAGCAAGAAAAGAGAAGACCAAATATGAGATGGATTGACTTGGTAAAGGAAGCCAGAGGCATGAGTCTGCAGAAGCCGAGTAGGACTGCTGAGGACATAACATTGCAGGCATGACTCATTTACAGGGTCGAAGAAGCCGAGTAGGACTGCTGAGGACATAACATTGCAGGCATGACTCATTTACAGGGTCGCCAGGACATCACAACAACATAGATGAATACTTATTCTCTGCTGTTACAGACGTGACTCATTTTATGTGCACACACCGGGCTCAGTTCCCCTCCAGAGACTTTGTGTTCCCTCCTCACATCCCCATTTTCACATGGCTCCCCACCTTACCTCCTTCCTTCTCCAAGGGGCCCATCCTGACCACTCAGTTTTCTCAGTCTCCCTGTCCCGCTCAATTTTTTTCTGATGGAAATCATCATCTTCTAACACACTTTATCATTTACTTTTAAAATTATGTTTATTATCTGTTTTCTACCACCAGACTGTAAGGGTTTTGTTGTTTTTGTTTTTGATCAATCTGTTTACTCATTTGTATTCTTGCCACCCAGAAAGCTATCTGACATTGAACGAGTGAGCATTCAGTAATACTTGCTAAATGAATGAATGAACAAATACACAAGTATATCAGTAAGATAAATTCCCAGAACTGGGATTTCTGGGTCAAAATGTAAATCGTCCATTATATTTCCAAACTAATATTTTTTGTAGACAGTAAGGCTATTGATTTTTGCATATTAAATTTGTACTCAGACACCTTATTGAATTCTCTTTGCACTACAGTTTTTTTAGTTGAATCTCTTAGGTTTTCTAAGATATAATTGTAACATTTCACCTGTAAATATATCTCCTTTTTTTCAATCTTCATACCTATTTCGTTTGTTCATTTGTTTAATTACATTGGTAAGTACCTCTAGAACAATTTTTTTTTTAAAGACTGGCGCCTGAGCTAACAACTGTTGCCAATCTTCCTTTTTTTTTTTTTTCTGTTTTTTCTCTCCAAATCCCCCCAGTACATAGTTGTATATTTTAGTTGTGGGTCCTTCTAGTGGGGCACGTGGGACGCTGCCTCAATGTGGCCTGATGAGCAGTGCCACATCCGCTCCCAGGATCCGAATTGGCCAAACCCTGGGCCGCTGCAGCGGAGCGCATGAACTTAACCACTCAGCCACGGGGCCAGCCCCTAGAACCATTTTAAAGAAAAAGAGACAGTAAGGGCCAGCCCTGTGGCGGAGTGGTTAAGTTCGTGTGTTCCGCTTTGGCGGCCCAGGGTTTCTCTGGTTGGCATCCTGGTCGAGGACATGGCACCTCTTATCAAGCCATGCTGAGGCGGCGTCCCACATAGCAGAGCCAGAGTCACTCACAACTAGAACATACATACAACTATGTACCAGGGAACTTTGGGGAGAAGAAGAAGGAAAAAAAAAACAAACAAAGAAGATTGGCAACAGATGTTAGCTCAGGTGCCAATCTTTTAAAAAAAAAAAAGTGAGGGGCCAGCCCTGTGGCCGAGTGGTTAGGTTCACGCTGTGCTTCGGTGGCCCAGGGTTTCACTGGTTCGGATCCTGGGTGCGGACATGGCACCAGCTGTCAGGCCATGCTGAGTCGGCGTCCCACATGCCACAATTAGAAGGACCCACAACTAAAAATATACAGCTATGTACCAGGAGGCTTTGGGGAGAAAAAGGAAAAATAAAATCTTTAAAAAAATAAATAAGTAAATAAATAAATTTAAAAAGTGATGGTAGTGGATATTCTTGTCTTGTCTTAGCTTAAATGAGAATGCTTTCAGTATTCTAGTATTTAATTCTTACAAATTGGCTTTTGGGCTTGAGGTATAAGTTTGTGTGTGTGTGTGTGTGTGTGTGTGTGTGTGTGTAACAGTATTTTAAGGATGTAGCCTCATTGTTAAGGAATTTTCCTTCTAAATCAGGCATAGATTTTTGAATTTTATCAAATACCTTTTCAGCATCTATGTAATAATCATGCAATTTTTCTCTAATGATTTATCAATACGGTGAATAATATTAACTGTATTCCTAATATTGAACCTTTTGGTATTCCTGGTATGCCCCTGCTTGGTTGTGGTATAAAATTTCTTTATGTGCTGCTGGATTTTATTTGCTAACATTTGGTTTATACTTTTTGCTGTTACATTCATAAATGAGACCAGTCTGTAGTGTTCCCGTCTTGTGCTATCTTTGACAGATTTGGGTACTGATAGATAATATTCATAAAAGGAATTTGGAAGAGTTGACCTGGCTTGGCAGTTAAGACAATGAATTCTGGAACTAAACTCACTAGGTTCAAATTTGGATCTGCTATTTACTAGCTGTGTAGCCCCAGACTAGTTATTTAACTCCTTTTGCCTCAGTTATTCCATCTCTAAAATGGGGACAATAATTGATCTTCTTCACAGGATTATTGTGAGAATTAAATGAATACGATGCTTAGAACTGTACCTGCCATGAGGGGAGTCAATAAATGTAGCCGCTTTATTATTATCATCATTTCTAGGATCTTGAACCATTTGAATGGTACTTTTATTCATCACTCCTTAAAGTTTTTTTTTTAAATGTTGGCACCCGAGCTAACATCTGTTGCCAATCTTCTTTTTTTTCTTTTCTTCTCCCCAAAGCCCCCCAGTACATAGTTGTATATTCTAGTTGTAGGTCCTTCTGGCTCTGCTGTGTGGGACGCCGCCTCAGCATGGCTTGATGAGCGGCACTAGGTCAGCATCCAGGATCTGAACCAGTGAAACCCTGGGCTACCAAAGCAGAGCGGGCAGGAACTTAACCACTCAGCCACAGGGCCGGCCCCTCCTTAAAATTTTGATTGAATTCACCTGAAGACTTGTTTGGACCTGGTCCTTTTTTTCCCTTTCCTTTGTGGGCAGAAGAATAGCTATTCGGTAATGTTTTCATTTTCTTACGTGATATTTGGTCTGTTTAGAATTTAATTGTCTTCAAGGATCAATTTTCTTAATTTATGGTTCCCTAGAAAACCATTCCTTTAGTGCTGGCTTTCTCATTTACTTGCATAATCCTCACAATTCTTTTAAGGCTCTTTGTAGCTGTGGTTATTTCCTCATTCTTATTTTTTGTTTTATTTGGAATGGCCTTAAGAAGCTATTTTCAATATTTCAACAAGCCCAAACCCTACTAGCTCGTACTACTTAGCGAAACTGTCAAGTTCCCGACTTTGGGTTAAAACGCCACCAAACCGGTGGGGGAATGGTGGGGAACGGTGGTTATCTCCTGCTGATCTGAAGCTCGTGGTGGCTCTGTAATTGTTGATGTATAAAGAGTGGAGTTACAATTTAGTTACTGCTTAGAGGCAGATGTCCTCAGTAGATATCATTTTTTAAACCATGGATCTGTGGTGAAGGTGACAGTGGTGGGACAAACAAAGGGTCCTTGGTCAATAATGTGGTCAATAACAATAAGGTAAGTGAGGAAACCTCTCCTCCAGCTCTTTGCTGCTTTGTGTTAACCCTTGTCAGCTTGGACAGAAAAGCCTCACCTAGTTTGGCAAGAAAAGGGTTCCCTGGTTTTGTCCTGGATTGCCTGCAGCTGTTAGTTCTATACGTTCAGTTACCATGGCAACCATGGAGTGCCCCGGAGCTCTGATAACTTTGGGCAGTCTGTTTACTTAGAGCAGGGTGAACTTGGATGAAGGTGTGGGAGAGTGGAAAGAGCTTGGTGTGACTCACCCATTCATTCTCTTGGCATTGGGATACCTACGTGATCAAGGCAGAGAAGAGCCTAGCAAGAATTACAGATTGTGAGAGTCAGGCAGACATATATTCCACTGACCCCCATGCCTTTTAATAGCTGTGGGTCAGCCCTGTCACTAAACCTCTCTGAATCTCAACTGCAAAATGGAACTACTAACACCTGCTTTGCAGGGTGCTAGAACGTCCGAGAGGCTCCTGGACAGAGGAGGTGCTAGATAAACGTCGGTTCCCTTCCTCCTAGTCCCAGCTCAGCCGTTTACTGGCTGTGTGACTCGAGAGAGGGTGTTTATCTTCTGAGAGCCTCTGTTCCTCATAGTTGATCTCTAAAGACCCTTCCAGCTCTGCAAGTCTTGGACTGAAGGGTTAAATATGGAAGCTCAGAGAAGCCAGCTCGGCTCCTGCTTCCTCCCCAAGCAGAACAAACCCGGAAATACAGGCTCCCTCTGACAACAGCAGCCCCCAGCCACAGGTTTCCAGGGCAGGGCTGACTTCAGATGTGAATCCCATGCTTGTCAGACCAGATTTCCTGGTTTGGGGTTTCGGAAATCCAGTTGCCCTATACTTAGCTTGCAGGGGGACACATCCCTTGGCTTCTCTTCTCAAAGTGGGCTGGAGAAGCCCTGAGAGTCCTTCACAGGCCACGGACTGCTGGCCTTCATGGAGAATAGCAGTGGGAGTCACTGTACAGGGTACAATGCCACCGAGCTTGACATTAGGTTCTTCAGAGAGGTGTTTTTATTTTTGTTTTTGTTTTTTCAATTGAAATGAAATTCACATAACAAAATGTTAACCATCCTAAAGTGTACAATTCAATGGCATTTAGTACATTTTCAATGTGGTGCAACCATCACCTCTATCTAGTGTCAAAACATTTTCATCACTTCCAAAGGAGACCCTGTACCCATTAAGCAGTCACTCCCCATTTCCCCCCAACCTCTGGCAACCAGTAAGCTGTCTTCTGTCTCTATAGATTTACCTATTGTGGATATTTCATATGAATGGAATCATACAATATGTGGCCTTTTGTAGCTGGCTTTTTTTTTTGTTTTTGCTGAGGAAGATTTGCCCTGAGCTAACATCCATGCCAGTCTCCCTCTATTTTGTATCTGAGTCACCACCACAGCATGGCTGACAAGTGGTGCAGATCAGAGCCCAGGATCCAAACCCACGAACCTGGGCAGCCAAAGTGGAGTGTGCCAAACCTTAATCACTCCATCACAGGGCTGGCCCCCATAACTGGCTTATTTCACTCAGTATAATGTTTTTGAGGTTCATCCATCCACCTCGTAGCATGTATTGGTCCTTCATTCCTTTTTATGGCTAAATAATATTCCACATATGGGTATCTCATATTTTATATATCCATTCATTAGTTGATGGATATGTGAGTTGTTTCCACCTTTTGACTATTGTGAATAGTGTTGCTATGAACATTCATGTACAAGTATTTGTTTGAATACCTGTTTTCAATTATTTGGGGTAAGACACCCTTCATAGAATTTCCATTCCATCAAGCTGGGAGAATAATTCCTGCCCTGCCTTCCTCATTGGCTGGTGTGAGGACCAAGTGTGAGAGTGGAGGAAAAGTAGTCATGACATTTACTAATGACTCCCAAATTTGCATCAGCAGCCTGTTAGACATCTTCGTGAGGATGTGTAACTGACATCTAGATCTTCGTACATCCCAAACTGAACTCTTGATCTCCTCCCTACACCTGTTTCACCTGCAGCCTCCATTTGTTCAAAACCCTGCAGTCATCTTGGACTCCTCTCTTTCTCTCACACTCCACATCCAACCTCTCAGGAAACCAAGCTGCTCTTCTGTCAAAACAGACCCAGACTCCGATGACTTCTCACCCCTTCCCCTGCCCCACTCCCACCAGCCATTGGGGTTTCTGCAGCTGTTCTCCGGGCCTTTCCCCTCACCCCGGTACAGTCTGTGCTCAACCCTGGAGCACAGGTTATCCTTGTAAAATCTAAGTCGGGTCCTGTCCTTCTTCTGCTCAACACCCTGCAGGAGCTGTTCCTCACTGGGTGTAACAGCCAAGTTCACAGTGGCCCACAACGGCCCCGTGTGACCTGGCCACCTGACCTCTGACTGCATCTCCTGGCTCACTCCCCTGCTGCCGCTGCAGGCAAGTTTCACCTGGGGAGCCTTGCTCGGGCCTGTTCCTTCTGTGCAAATACTCTTCCTCGAGGTACCTGGCACGTCTGTCTCCCTCACCTCCAGCCTTTGCTCAAAAGCCACCTTCGCAATGAGGCCTACTGCCACCCTATTTAAAATGACAATCCAGCTCCCCTGCACTCCCCTGCCCACGCCTCCTCTACTTTGTCACCCCCACGGCATTGATCGCCTTCTCACATGCTGCTCAGATGCTCATTTGTCCCTCCTCTGCCTGAATGTAAATCCCTTGGCAGAGGCTCTGGGGGTGTTTGGTTCAGTGATCTGGTCCGAGTGCCTCAAAAGTACTGGCACATGGTGGGCGCTTGACGCATATTTGCAGAATTAGCAACAATACTAACAACAATAGTGACCACATGCCCTACAAGCATCCCAGGAAAAATCTCATAAACAAGGTAGAATTTTTGGCTTCCATTTTACAGTTGAGGAACCCCGAGGCTCAGAACGTCGAGGCACCTTGCCGGAGTCACACAGTTAGTAAGCGGCAGAGAAAGGATTTGAACCCAGGTCTGTCTGCTTGACTTTGGAACGCTTGTTCTTTCCTACTTTGCCCGGTGGTCACCGCAGTTGTATTTAACGTGGTCCACTCATTCATTCGTTCGTTCAGTAAATATTTCCCAAGCCTCCCCACCCCCTCCCCCACCAAAATCCCAGGCCCTGGTACTGCAGACTGAGGACGCTCCCGTGGATGGGCCCCGCGTCCTCCCCAGAGGATCTCAGATTCCGCCGCCTGGGAACAAGTGCCTTTGCAGGCTTTGTAAACTGAACCTGGGGGCTCCCTCTCTCCAGCAACGCCTCATCAGCTCCACTAAACCAGAGTCCGTCTGGACTGATGGCCCTCATTTTTCGAGAAACAAAACAGCTCCCATGCGTAAGCCCTGGCCCTCAGGCTGAGCGAGGCCGCAGGTGCACACCCCACGGCAGCCTGCGCCTCGCCAGGTAAACAAGCCCGAAGGAGGGAGGCCGTGGGTGTGGGCGCAGGCCCGGAGCAAACCAGACCGGAGCGAGCGCCGGCCGAGAGGCGGGAAGACGAGGAGGAAGTGTGGGCGAGGGGCAGTGCTCGCTCTGGAGCAATCAGGATTGCCACACCGGGAAGACGGCGGCCCCGGACACCCTGCCGGCTCTTCCTCTCCCTTTTCTCAACCACAGGGCTCCCTGAGCTCAGCCGAGTGGGGCCCCCCTTCTGCTCCCTTTCGCCCCGCGCTCCGTGCCCCTCCTGGCCGCGCCGCCGCGTCTCGGCCCCTCTGCCCTCCCTCCCGAGGACGGGAAGCAACTCCGCCGCCTCATCCGCAACTGCCGGGGCGCTGCGCTTTGTGAAAAGGCGCTAGGGAGTTGGCGCTCGGCTCCGGGGCCTGATGGAACACACACCCTCGCTCGCGCACTCTGCGCGGCGTTTCTTTCCTGTTTGTTTCCTTTAGTCGGCACGCGCTTAGGGGACCTTCCTCCGCGCCGGTCCCTCTGCCCGGCGCTGGCGCCTGCGGAGCTCGGGGTCCGCCGGAGAAGCTGGCAAGGCCACGGTAAAGCCAGTGCAGCCGTGGGAGAAGCCGGGGGCTCTGGGGCCCCGGGGAAGTCCCTGATGCAGCCTGGAAGGCAGGGACACTGTCCAGAGAAAGATGTGAATGACAAGAACGGAATGATAATCAAATGAGACCCCAGGCTCTGAAGTGGAGCTCATTAACCTAACTCAGTAAGTGCCCACTAAGCAGTGGACTCTGTCCTTCGGAGAAGTGGAGGCTGCTGCCTACATCAAGTCCGGGTGTCTCTTGGAAGGGCAGCGTGGGCAGCTGAGTGAATATTCTGTCCTTGAAACCAGGCGGCCAGGCGGTGGAAAGGGCATTACCATTGTAGAGAGGAGCAAACTGAGTCACAGAGATGAGCTTGCTCACTTCTCTAGGTGGCAGGCTGCCTTGGAGGTAAGAAATCAGGCTAAAAACAGCATCTGCAGCACCTGGGGCATAAAAGACATAAAAATTATACAGTGGTAGGATATTTATTGATAATATATTATAAAAGAAAAAAGATAATCTATTGTAGAAACAGATAGCTAAAAGGATATATATTGTATGATCCACATTTTATACAATACACGGGCACATACACATTTTTTAAACGATTGACACTGATAGACTACAAAATGTTAGTAGTTATCTCTAGGTTGTAGATTGCGAATGTTTTTAAAAGACTTTTTATTATGTAAAATATTGGACATACACCAAAAATAGACAGAATAGGACAATGAACCTCTGTCAGCGCAACAACCATCAACCAATGCTTGACCCTGTGCCATTCACACCCACATCACGTATTCCACGGCAGTAAATCCTACACGTCATACCACTTCTTCCCGAGATATTTCAGTGTGTATCTCTCAAAATAAGGCCTTTAAAAATATATATATACATAACCACAATACCATTATAACTAAAAGGACATATACGGTTATTCTTTAATAGTATCGAGTGGCCAGTCAGTGTTCAAATTTCCCATAGTCTCATAAATAGCATAAATGTTTCCACTTTACAGTTACTTTTTTAAAAAAATCAGGATCAAAATAAGGACCGCAGTGTGCAATTAGATGATATGTCATTTAGGTCTCTCTTATCCATAGTTTTCCCCTCCATCTCTTGTTATTTTCTTTGCAAATACATCATTTGTCCTACCATATCCCACAGTTTGCTGATTGCATCCCTGTGGTATAATTTAACAAGCTTCTCTGTCCTTTGTATTTCTCGTAAATGGACAGCTTCGTCTAGAGGCTGATTAGGTTCAGATTAGCGTTTTTTGACAGGACTCATCGTAGGAGGTGTTGTGTGATTTCATTAGGAGGCAAATGATGCCTGACTGTCTCTCTTTGGGTGACGAAGCAGGCATTGTTGCTTGATGTTTAGCTCCTCTAATTCGTAACAGGTTGCAGGATGGAAATCATCCTGTTTGATCGTCTGCTCTCCTGTTAGCTGGCCTACGTCTACAAAGAGAACTCCCCCTCATCGCCTAGCGGACTCCTCTGAGGTATGGATCATAGAGGAAGGGCAGGATAGACACTGCATCCTTGCCCTTTGTTTACCAGTCTTCAAAACAATGACTTGGCTCTCCAGCACCCATCAAAAGGGACAAAGTGTGTTTTTAGAAATATCTTATTTTTAGCATTATTGTGAACTCATGGGTTTAAACATTTGACGTGCTTTAGTCTACTACGATTATTATTCTTATTGATGTTCAAATTCTCCCATTTTCGGTCTGTGGAAACCTCTTCAACCAGGCTCCTGAGTCCTTTGGACACAACCCTATAAGTCTCGATAGCTTCTTTGCTAGCTGGTGTTTCCAGATCTTCCAGACTCCTCTTATCTTCTGTCCTGGACCTGGAGTCAGCCATTCTCTAAGGAGCTCTGGTTCCTTTGAGAGGGAAATAGTATGTAGAGATCATAAGCTGGATGCTAGGCTTAAAATGGGCTTCTTAAATTTTTTTCTTTTTTTACTTTTTATTTTGAAATAATTTTAGACTTACAGAAAAGTTGCAGAAATGGCACAGAGAGTTCCCGCATATCCTCTTAGCCAGCTTCCTCTCAGGTTAACATCTTGCAGAACCATAGTACAATTATCAAAACCAAGAAAGTAACATTGGTACAATACTATTAACTAAACTACGGACTTTATTCCGATTTCACCAATATTTCCATCAATGTCTTCCCTGCCTCCTCTGTTCTAGGATCTAATCCAGGATCCCACATTGAATTTGCTTGTCGTCTCCTTCGATTCCTCTACTGTATAACGGTTCCTCAATCTTTCTTTATCTTTCATGACCTTCACACTTTTGGAGAGTGCTGGTCAGGTGTTTTGTAGAATTGCCTTCACTTTGGGCTTGTTTCATGTTTTCTCATCCTTAGATCAAGGTTATGCCTTATGGGGAAAAATAACACACAAATGACCCTCTTCTTGGTGCATCGGGGGTACACAATGTTGATATGTTTAATTCCTGAGATGTTAAGCTTAATCACTTGGTTATGATGGTGTCTGCCACGTTTGTCTACTGTCCAATGATTATTTTCCCCCTTGTAGTTAATAAATATCTTCAGGGAGATATTTTTAGACAATGTAAATATTCTGTTTCTCCTCAAACTTTTGCCCACTAATTTTTGCATCCATTGATGGATCTTGCCTGCAATGATCATTATTGAGGTGTTCGAATGGTGAGTTTCAATTTCCCTCATTCCTTCTGCATTTATTTACTTATTTATTTTTAAGATTGGCCCTGAGCTAACATCTGTTGCCAATCTTCCTCCTTTTTTCCCTCCCCAAAGCCCCAGCACACAGTTGTATATCCTCAGTTGCAAGTCATTCTAGTTCTTCTGTGTGGGATGCCACCTCAGCATGGCTTGAAGAGCGACGTCTAAGTCTGCCCCCAGGATCCAAACCCACGAACCCCAGAGCACGTGAACTTAACCACTCGGCCACGGGGCCGGCCACCTTCTGCATTTATTAATTGGAATCCTCTGTAAGAAAGAGCTGTCCCTATCCCCCCATTTATTTATTTATTCAATTATTCATTTATATCAGTATGGAATTGTGGATATTTTCTTCGATGGGTTATAATCCAGTCCTACTGCTAGTATAATGGGCTTTGAAGAAATGTTTCTGGAAGAAAGGAAGGCAAGCAGGGAAGAAGAAAGAGGAGAAGAAGAAATTGAAAGTGGAACTTGTCTGTTTTATTCATTTATATTTAATAAATCTTTATCAGAACACACTATACAAGTCAGACAGAGTCTTCCAGTCCATTCACGTGCTGGTGGGAGTGACTTTTCTACAGTGCAAATCTGATTCGTTTGAGGGGCACCCCATTGCCTGGGGAGGCCGCTGGGGGGCTGTGTCAGAGTCTGAGTGTCAGCTCTCTGTCCTCAGGACTCAGCCTGGCCACGGCAAGTGCAGTGAATGCTGGTTCCCATAAGTCGAACCCTGCCCCTCCTGAGCCTACAGCCATGCAATTTCCCCACCTCACTCAGAGTAAAAGCCGAAGGCCTTACAATGGTTTCAGGGTCTACATACTCTGAGCCACCCCTTCTTCCTCCCTGCCCTCTTCTCCTCCTCTCTGCCCCTTGGTCAGGTAACTTAGCTCCAATTACACTGGCTCCACTCCATCGAGGCAGGGTCTTTGCACTGGCCTGGATTGCTCTTTCCCTAGATGTCCATGTGGCTCAACAGTCCTTCTCTTCCTTCAGGTCTTAAATGTCACCCTTCTCAGCAAGAATTTCTCTGACCACCCTAACCCCAAATGGCCGCCTCTCCTCCCACTTCCTTCTCCCCATAGCACTATATATTTTTTCTTATTTGATTTTTCCTTTTCTGTCTCCTTCTACTGGAATCTAAGCTCCAGGAGAAGCAGAAGGCACTACAGTGTGACTATTGGAGGGGGACAATTACAACACAGTGTGAAAACCCAGAGGAGTGGTCAGGAAGGGCTTCTCAGAAGAGGCAGCCTCTAGATCTAGAGTTCAAGGTTATTCAGGTGTTAGGTGAATAGAGGCGTGTGAGGGAGAGAAAGTCTTTCAGGAAACAGGTGAGAGGGAACAGGTCACTCAAAGGGGATTGTGGATGGCCTGGATGGCCGGGACATGGAACCTCAGCACTTTGTGTGTGTCTGGTGCCTCCCATGTACCAGGCCCTGGAGACAGGAGAAGAGGAGCGAGGCAAACAAAACAAAACAGCCCCTGCAATCACCAGGGAGCTATGAGCAAGTTCAATGAGTGAATGTCTAATTCCACACAGAGTAAGTGCTAGGAAGGCACAGAGAAGGTCGGTATCAGAGAGTGGTAACTTTAAGGTGAGTCAAGGGAGAAGGGGGGAGGAGGTGTGGCCTGAGGACAAGCTGTCTGGGCCAAAGGAATATTCCTGTACTCCTGTACAGAGGAGTTTTCCCTTGAAAAGCTGGGCAGCAAAGGCCAGGCATCAGAGAGATGGGGCAGGGATGTGGTCTTTATTCCCAGGACAGAGAGCCACAGAGGGGTTTTAAGCCTAGAAATGATACTTTGGGACTTGCATTTGGGGGAAGAGTCCATCTACTCTTCTGAAGAAGCGTAGATGCCGCCCAACGATGTCCAGTTCTCAGCTTCTTTTTAATAACCATTTTCCCTTCAGCGTTGTCTCATCCCTCCTAATTCCTGAGCACTGACTAACCGTGAGTGGTGGGAGGTCCCCAAAGCTTGCCCCTTCCCCCTTTACTTGCTGACGCCCACATTTGTCCTTCAGTTTCCTTTTTCTTCTTTGCTTTTATCATAATTTATAATTATGTATTTGTGTGAGTGTTTACTTGCTTATAATGTCTGGGCCACCAAGCGCTGTTACGATTGTGGCGTATCTACTTCCATCCATTTCCAAAATAGTTTTATACGAGGACAGTAATAATGCCTAACACTTAGTGAGCCGTTACTATGTGACGGGTGTTGTTCTGAACACTTGTGTGAGCACAAACTCATTTAATCCTTACAACTAACTTGTAAGGTTGTACAATTGTTTATCCTCATTTTACAGATGAAAACAAAAACTGAGCCCTTTAAAGTATGGGATCCTACTCCACAGGCCATCCTGAAACCTTCTACTCAATTCTGTTTTAGAGACGGCTTCTGGTTGGTATGTACAGATGTAGCTCACCCATATGCACTTGGCTGTAATGCTCCAATGTAGGACCAGATTTTTTTTCAGTTCTCTACCTTTTATTAAATTATGTCCAGTGTTCTAGTGACTTGACATTTGAAAACTCTATTCCATTATACATTAATCTTCCAATTTACTTTGAAAAAAAAAAGTCCAGCTTTCCAAGTTAATGGGTAGGGGGTGGGGTCCTTTATTGTAACCTCAGTTACCCAGGGACAGATTAGGGAGAAGAATCGAGGGAGGCCTGGGGCAGCCTTTCTCCAGCAGGAGAAAACTTGCTGTGTTGCAAACCTGGCCTTTCTCTCGGCTTTAAAATTGCTGAAAGGCTTGAAAGACCATCTCACCACGTCCTATGTTTTTACAAAGGAGACCGAGGCTGGAGTGTGCTGTCGGGTCCCAGGGCTATCCTGGTCAACCCTGTGGTGGCGCAGCCAGGTGGGAACCTGGACAAAGTTTTTGTCTGTTTCTGTTGCCCTCAGTGGGCCCTGCATTCACTGCCTGCAGACTCGTGTATACCGTGCCCTCCAGGCTCCAGCCCTGCCCAGCCCTCAAACTTCTTCTCTCATCTCTTTGTCCCCTACTTTATCCCTTTCTCAGCTCACCTTTGTCCTAGGCATTTCAGAGACACTTGAGCTCCCCACATCTTTACACTCAGCATTACTAGGTTTGACAATGGCTTATTTCTTGTGCATTTCCTGCTAGACTGACAACTCCAGGAGGCAGGGCAGGGCTGTTTTGCTCCTTCTTGAGTCCCCAGCTCCTAGCCCAGCCTCCAGCTAAGAGCGAGAGGTTGAAGAAGTAGTTACTGAGCAAATGGATGTTTGCAGTGGGAGAACAGTGAAGTTATTACAGTGGTCAAGGTGAAAATTAAAGTAGGTCTGCACCGGGTTGGTGGAGGTCAGTGGTAAGTAGGGGAGAGAAACCAGCCCAGATGGGACAGGATCTGCACAGGTAGAATTTAGGTGGTTGGTGGTTTTGTTTTGTTTAAAAAAATTTTTTTAAATTTACTTATTTTTATGGTGAAAAATCACAATTTCACTTTTGAGTGCCACACATTGTGCTTTAACTCATCATTTTTTTCTGAGCTGATCAGCCAAGGGTGGCAGAAGGTGCAGGCAGTGCACAAAATATGGAACTCTTCACGAATTTGCGTGTCATCCTTGCACAGGGGCCGTGCTAATCTTCTCCGCAGCATTCCGGTTTTAGTGTATGTGCTGCCGAAGTGAGCACTAGGTGGTTGTTTCTAATGGGGAAAAAAACACATGATGGCCAGTCCACATTCTATTTGTCCCAAAGGAGTAACACGCCAGCATGGCAGACTATTTGAAACGACTGAAGGTTTTGAGTAGAAGAGCAATTGTTCCATGATGGGCATTGTTCTGCACGCTTTGTATTTTGGAAGTCGCCTCAGTGTGATGGCAATAGGGCCCTGGGCCTGGTCTGGGGCCCCTTACCCCTGGGCCCGCCCAGTTTGGCTGGCTTCATGCACCTCCCCAGAATCCCAGAAGGTGGGGCCACCTTGGGGGTGTGCAGGTCACACAGACAGTCTGCCTTCAAAATCGCAGCGGCAGCGACAGTGCTGTTGCCATGGTAACAAGGTCGCTTTTGCAGGTTCCCTCAGACTCTGCTTCTAAACCACACTGAGAGCGAAGGAAGGCCAGCATATCACCAGGTGGCCCATGGCCTCTGCAAGCCAGGGGGCCAAGAAAAGGCCCGCCTGTGTATCTAAATTCAAATCATAGTGGGGTGGGACAACTTGTGTTCAAATCCCAGCTCTGACCCTGACACTCTATCCTCACAAGTTACTGAACTTCTCTGTGCCTCATTTTCCTCAACTGTAAAATGGGAATGTGAGGATTAAATGAGATTCTATGTGGAAAGCCCTTAGCACACACCTGGCATGTGGTAAACGTTAGCTAATATTAAGTTGCCTCAGCTTCTCGCCTGTCCTCTGCAGAAAAGTTTGACAGGAAACCCACAGGTGTTCTTACACAGTGATGCCACAGTGAGGTGCAGGACAGTTTTCTGGGACAGTCAACAGAGCTGGCCTGAGGTGGTCTGAGAAGGGGAAGGCAGGCCTTCTCACACGGGCTTCAGCAGCTCCCTGTGACAAGTCCAGGGGCCTCCCGGACCCTCGTGTGGCCAGCACAGCTCCCACCCTAGATTTGCCATCGGTCTTCTCTGTTAATGTTGGGTGGACATGCAACCACATTATGATGATTTCCTTGCAGTGCATCTTGGAAACTCCCTGGAGCCCACAGGGATAAGCTGGTCCAATTTGCAGCCCCTTCATTCATTTATTTTTTCATTCATTCATTCAACTCGCTCAATATATGCTGTGCTGCACGTCAGGAAGTCCATGTGTTGTAAGACAGTCCTGCCCTCAGGAGGGTCACAGTCCTTGCAGAGGAACCAGAAGAGTGAACAGGCAGCTGTGATCTGGCAGCATCCAGGTCATTCGGCCCTGCCTCGGGAGGCAGATGTGGACAGTGGTTACCCCAGGTGGAGGGCCCAGCTGCGGCCAGGCGAGGAAGTGAGAACTGTTTGGTTTGGCCACATCTGAAAGCCCGCAGTGGAGTGGCTGGAGAACAGGCTAACAATGTGGCCCAGAGTCTTATAAGCCGCCTGAAGGGGTGTAGACTTTATTCAGAGAGCAAAGGGCCTGCTCCTCGGGGGATTTAAGGAGGGAATTTGCTTTTTTTGGAAGATGCCAGGTAGGGAAGAATTTTAAAAGGAAAGCTGGCAGTTGCAGGGGTGAGGCTCAGCGTGGTGATCTGGGGACAAATGGTGAGACCTGGATGGATTTAGTGCTAGAATTGATAGGACCTGGACCCTGGCTGAGCTCACGGTCCTGCAAGCTTCCAGAATGACAGCCTAGGCCCCTGTGCTCACTCCAGCCTCCGCACCTGGAATCCCAGGCCACTCAGCTGCCCCTGGAGTTGTACAGCCTAGGAGGAGAGGGTGGGAGTCCCACTGCCCTGAGTCCATCCAACATGAGGGGCCAGCCTGGGCTTGACTGAACCGCCCGAGTGACCTGTCTATGCCCCCCTTATATGAGAGCATGAACTTGGCACTTGGCATAGAACCTGGCACAGCACAGACAGTAAGTGGTAACAGGGATTATTAATTTGTTTTTGCTCCCCGGGGAACACTCAGGGGAGACAGAAGACTTCCTCCATTCACTCAGTACTCACCTACTGAACACCCTTGTTCCCTCCCCACAGCCGGGGAGGGCCCTGAACAGGGTGGAGGAAACCACAAGTGCTGGAGCTGACTGAGGGACAGATGAAGCCATCAGGCACTGAGCACCACAGGACTTAGGAAAGTTGGGGAGAAAAGGGGAGCCCTCCGGAACTCTGCATAACGCAGAGGTGTCAAGAAGAAGGATCTCTCAGTCTACTTACTGAAGGGTCGCAGTCTAGCTTCTCAGAGATTACACTGAGTATTTTGCCATCGTTTAGAAGGAGCACCAACACAGTTCAGGCCACCTGGCCTTTTTAAAAACATAGAGAGCAAAAACTCCGTGTGTAGGCACTACCTGCAGATCCTGGGCCCTGACACACAGAAGGACCCAGGACAGGATACAGCCCCAGGCATGCTGCCTTCTATTGGGTTCTCCAGGCCCAGCCTGCTGCCTTCATCACTGCAGCCTCCTGGCAGCACAGACTTGGGACCAAAAGCTTCAAAACATCTCATGGGAGGAAAGAGCGGAAACCCATGTGACTGGCTTTGTCCCATATTGAGGTGTATTATGGCACTTGTGGTAGGTTTGTGTGTGCATTTCCCTCGGGAGAAAGGAGGCGAGGGATGTTTTGCTGAGCCCTGCAGGTGCCCAGCACAAATGCTCTATTTTAAACTGCCATTCCCATTACACAGACCAGGAAACTAAGGCTCAGTGCGGCGACCTGCTGAGGTCACACAGATCCTGTGCAAGCGCCGCCTGCCCCTAAGACAGAATCCCGCCCATTCTGTCCCTGTACCTTCGGCCCCATTCCCTGAATAGTGAGGTGGGGGAGGAGCATCCGTTCTGTGGTTGGAAGGAATAAAAGACTCAGCCTTCCAACCCAGGTCTCCGGCACCCGGCCTTCTGCTTTGCGGGGTTCCCTTGCAGTGGCCACCCTGGCAACCCCAGCCCCTGCCGGAGTCCTCTGCCTTCCACGCTGCGGCCAGGGCCCAGCTCTGAAATGTCCGCAAGGGCCGCGGGCTCCCCGGCCACCAGCACACACCAGCCTTCTGCCCACTTTGCTTTGCAGTCAGGCCCCCACGGTCCCACCTGTCTCCTGTGGGTGACACGGGGTGTCGGGACCCCGGCGCCATTTCTGGAGGCGGCGCGTAAAGGGGACGGTCCCGCAGCCCAGCTTGGGACGCGTTTGTTTTTAAACGAAGAAGGCTTTTCTCCGGACTCCCAGGGCGTCTGCCCCGCCGAGAGCCGGGCGTGGGGGCGGAATTGCAAAGGGAACGCGATGGGGAAAGCAAAACCGAAGTGGTTTCGTTCCCCGGGACCCGGAGACACAAAGGCATCGGCTCGGGGTGGGAGGCGTGGGTTTGCGCACGTAGCTCGCGGGTCCTGGCGCCCGCCCGCCCCGCCCGGGGCACCGGGGGGGGGGGGGGGGGGCGGCTCCCCCTCCGCAGCCCGCCCGCTGGCCCGGCCGGCGCCCAGGGGACTTCCGCAGGTAGGAGAGTTGGGGCGGCCGGGCCGGCTCCGTCCGGCCACGCCCAGACACCTGGCCCGGCGCGCTGGGCCGTCCCCGCCGCGCTCGCGTCCTGGGGGCCGAGGTCCAGGTCGTGGGGGCGGCCCCCCAGGCGGCACCTGTCCTCCCAAGCCGGGGCAGGGTGGGCCCCCTCGCCCCCGGGCTCTTCTCTTTCTAACCTTTGTTAGCGCTTAGACTCGGGATCCCGGAGGCCCATCCACCCAAACCCCAGGGCGCTATCTGAACGTCTACTCTGAACCTTCGCTGATCCTCTTCGCCAAACCGCGGAAACAGTCCTGATCCGGCCGCAGGACGGCGGGTCACGTGCCCGCAGTGGGGGCAGGGGAGGGAGGCGCCCGAGTCCCCGCGGCCGCACGTGCAGGGCCTCTGCCGGGGGTGGAGCTCAGGCCGGCGGGCTGCGTTCTCGCCCGGCTTCCACAAAGGTGTCCTGGGCGCGGGAGCTGCAGTGGTGATCCAGCTAGAAACACCCCTGGTCCCTGCCGTGCTGGAGCTCAGGAATGATGAGTTATCAGTGCCGCGCTAATCGTTGTTAATAACAGTAAGCCCTCACTAAATTGTCGCTGTTGTAGATCACAGGAACTAGGTCTGACTTTAAGAGCCCGATGAACGAGTTCTTGTCCATGAAGTCAGTTACAGAGAAGTTGGTAGTCTTGGGTTTTCTGATTGATTTTATTATGGAGAATCTTTAACATGAATGAAAATCAAGACGGTAAAATGAGCCCCCAGGTGCGCATCACTTAGTATCAACTCAGGACAATCTGGTTTTGTCTATCCCTCACTCCCCACGCACCGCCCCTCCCTATTATTGTGAAACAAATCCATGGAATCAAGTGATGTTTCAGTTGTGCCCCTTGAAACGATTACTGGGTTTTGATGAAAAGCCCGTTGTTTGTTTAGAAAAAAAATTTTAAGCTAAGTAGATTAAAATGTTAAGGAGTGGAGATGGAGATAAAAGAGATAAAAACAGTGAAAGGAGTGGAAAGACTGAAATGATAGATGAAAGCACTAGCAATGTTTCTGGGACATCAGGTTGCCCAGGTGAAAGCTTGGGCAGAGAGGAGCCAGTGAGCTGGTGAGAGGTGAGATTCAGGGCACTGGGTGAAGGTAGAAGTGACCAGATTTGCTGATGGGTTGGACAGGGGGTTTGAGGGAAAGAGAGGCTTCAAGGATGAGAAACTGGGTGGACAGCAGTGCTTTTAACAGCGATGGGGAAGACTGGGCAAAGAGCAGATATGAGAGAATGGGAGAAATCAAAATAGGGTTTGGCCATGTCACCTCCGAGCTGCCATGTAGATATCCAAGTAGAGATGTCGCAAAGGTAGGGGTTTAAGGGGAATTCTCAGAGATGAGAGCAGGACTAGAGATATAGATCTGAGGGTTGAGAGTGTGTAGTGTATTCAAAATCACGGGACTGGAGCTGGTGTAGATAGTGGCCAGTGAGGTTAGAGAGAAACCAGGTGAGTGTGATCTCCCAGGAGCCAAGGGAAGAAAGTGTTCCAAGAAAGAGGGAGGGGTCAACAGTGTGAAATGCCTCTGAGAGGTCAGGGAAGAGGAGGACCAAAAAAGTGACCGTTGGATTTAGTAACCTGGACACCCTTGGTGACCTTGGCAAGAGCAATTTCAAAGAAGTGACAGCAGAAAACCAAATCAGAGAGTTGAGGAGAGAACAGGGGTGAGGAAGTGATGGACTAATCTTTGAAGAAATTTTGATGTGAAGAGAAACTAGAGGAATGAGGCCATAGAGGGCATGAGGTCAAGGCACATTAAAAAGCAAAACAAACAAAAACAACTCTTTAATACAGAAAATGTAAAGTTTACACACAAGGAGAGAGAATAATGTAATGAACCCATACCTATCATCTGATTTCAATGATTGTCAACAGCCAATTTTGTTTCATCTATGCTTGCCTGGTTATTTTAAAGCAGATCTCAGAATTCATTCTATTTCAATCATAAATAGACTTCAGTATGTATCTCTAACACATAAGGATTCATTCTTAATAGTCAAGAACTTTGTTTTTTAACATAACCACAACATAATTATCACACCTAAAATAATTAATAATTCCTTAATATCATCTAATATCCAGTCATCAGTGTTCACATTTTCTTGACTGTCCCATAAATGATTTTTTTAAAAAAGTAATTGGTTTGTTACAATCACGATCCGAACCATGTATGGCTTTTGGTTGGTATGTCTCTTAAGGCTCTTTTAATCTAAAACATTTCCTCTCCTTTAAAAAATTTTTTTGAGAAACCGCATCATTTGTCTTTTAGAATTTCTCACATTCTGGCTTTTGCCAATGGCATCCTTATAATAGTGCTGTGAACTTGCCATTGCATCGTATAAAGTCCGGTTGTCTCTCTTTGTGACTTGATAGGTGTTTTCAGCCCGATCCTTCCATTATAAAGTGCCCCATCCAACTTTCACCTGTCACCCCATCAGCATTGCAACCCTAATCATGAGTATTCTTGAAAAACAGTGGTGTAGAGAAATCCTCCCAAGAGGGAACACTTGGAGCAGAATACTTAATTGTCCACATGACCTGAACTTAGACTTAGAGATGACCTGAAATTAGAGTTAGGGGCAGTGGCTAACAGAAACTTGAAGGAATAGGACTGGAAGATGGGTGACAGGAAATCTGGGGTAGAGGTATATGGATGGACCCTTCAGAATGGGCACAGTGTGGACATATCTGTGTCCCGTGTGGATGTTCTTCAAAGGACATCTGTTGCAGAGGAGGCTCTTAATAACCAAGTGGACAAAATGACACATTCTGTGGCTGTCAGCCTCTTTCCTCAGCCACCTGGTGCTTGTTCAGTGGGTCCATGTGGCAGCAATGGAGGATATGCATGGACCAACCAACAAGGACATCCCCTCATCAAGCTGACCTGGCTACTGCCATTCCTGAGTGTTTAACCTTCTGACAACAGAGGCCCACACTGACTACCCCGCAATTTGCCATCATCCCCACGGGGACCAGCCAGCCACTTGTCAGTAAGTTGATTACACTGGATCCCTTTCATCATGGAGGGGAGAGCAATTTGCCCTCACTAGAATGAATATGCTTTCTGGATAGGATTTGCCTTTCCTGCCAGCAATGCTTCTGCTAGTGTCCCCATCCATAGTCTTTTGGAATGCCTTTTGCACTTTCATGGTATTCAACACAACAATGCTTCTGATCAAGGAAATAATTTCTTAGCAAAAGAATTGCAGCTGTGAGCATGTGTGCCTAGAATTCACTAATATTATTATGTACCCCATCATGTGGAAGCATCTGACCTGAAAGAATGGTGGAATGACCTACTGAATATGCTGTTCTGGCACCAGTTGAGAAAAAGACCCTGAAAAGAAGGCGTCTGTCTCAGACAATGCTTTGAACCAGTGATCAGTATATGATGCTGGTTGAAGGTCTGGAATAGGAGTAGCTCCTCTCACTGCTACATCTACTTTGAATTCCTGCTCTGACACCTTTAAGCTTGACGGGTGGTCTTAGTTCCCAAGGGAGGAATATTTCCTAATATTGGGGGACACAGCTATGCTTCCGTTGAATTGGAACCTGGACATGTTGCACTTTCCAATTGGTGAAGAAAGAGGATACTCTACTGGCTGGGATGATTCACCCCAATTAACCAAGTCAAATTGTTGCTTACAATGGAGACAGCAAAACTGTGTCTGGAACCCGGAGGAATCTGTGCGGCACCTCTTGTTACTTCCATGTCCAATAGTAAAAGTTCATGGGAAATTTGAGCAACCCCAACAAAACAGGACCGCTGAGAATTCAGACCCTTTAGAAATGAAGTTTTTGGGCACTCTACCAGGTAAAGAACCCTAACCTGCTGAAGTCCTGGCTCAGGGCAAAAGAAACAAAGTGGGAAGTGGAAGAAGGAATTAATAGATACTAACCAGTGCCTTGTGAGCAGTTACAGACCTGATACAGAGAGTTGTCACAGCTCTGCACCACAGCTGTGCCTTTTAGAGACCATGCTAACGTTCTATCAAAACAGCAGCTTCAAGATGTTGTGACATGTGGCAGGATCGGTGTCAAGTCCATCAAGATTCTTTGTTTTTTTTTTCCTAAAGCTTGGCACCTGAGCTAACAATTGTTGCCAATCTTTTTTTTTTTCTGCTTTATCTCCCCAAATCCTCCCTGGTACATAGTTGTATATCTTAGTTGCAGGTCCTTCTAGTTGTGGCATGTGGGACGCCACCTCAACATGGCCTGACGAGCGGTGCCATGTCTGTGCCCAGGATCCGAACCAGCAAAACCCTGGGCCGCCACAGGAGAGTGCGCGAACTTAACCACTCGGCCACGGGGGCCGGCCCCCCATCAAGATTCTATATTGTGATAGAAAGTGAGAGTGTTAACTTAGCCCTAGGGTAAGACTACGAATGTGGCCTGCTGTTCCTCGCAGGTGAATGCAGTCTGCTTTGCTCCTCCTTCCTGGTAGCCATTGAGAAGAATGCACTTGCCGGGTCAGTAGCTGCGTACCAAGTGCCAGAGGCTGTGTTGCTTTATTACAGTAAAGATACTACATCTGGCACAGTGGCTGTGATTAGGACTACTGTTTGGTTAAGTTGTGGTAGTCCACTGTCATCTACCACGATCTGTCTGGCCTTTGCAAGGGATATAGATACCAGTGAGTTCAACAGGATGCTAATCTCTACCATTCCATCTAGGATGCAGGAATGCTTCTGATTTACTATGTTGGCTGAGGGAAGGACTCAGATAGTTTCAGGAGCTTCTACTTGGCCTTTCTACCCATAACGGTTCTTACTTTTAAGTCAAGGAATAAATGTGTGGATTCTGCTGGCTAAGTATATCCATTCTGATTACTCACTCAAAGATTTGGGAAATGACCAGAGGACCATGACTCCGTTTATCACCAGCATCCCCTAACAAGGCCATGAAGGCATTTGGGTCTCCTTGTATCAGTGGCAACTCAGACCTGTATCTAACATCTCTCAAAAGATCTGGGTATTCTTCTGTTCTGTAGTGTACATTTACTCTGGTAAATGACTAAAAGTCATTTTGGAGAAGTTGGGGAACCTCTATTGTTGTGGCATTACAGAGTCCTTCCTCAAGGGGACTTGGCCTCCCCTTCATTTGACGGGTCTGGGTTTAAGAACCAGCTCATGTCTGCCAAATAAGTGAGAGATTGAGGTTTTCTAGTTTAATGGCTGACATCAGCATCTGCCAAAACCCTCACCACAGACCTCTGTATTAAAGGCCACCTGAGTGCCATTCCAGTTTTGTTCCCCGTTACAGTCATTGTGTTTACCTTGTCTCTGACGGTTAAGTGTTACCACCTGGCCTCTAGTATTTCAGAATCCTATCATCTATATTGGCACAAGGGAGCCCAGGTCCATAGCTGCAACTTTACGTAACCCTGGCCCATCCACAGAGGAGGGTTACCATTGAGTTTCTCAACAATGTTGACCCCTCACTGGTGCATTCCATACTGCTTTCATGAAGACAGCGTCTTCTAGAGATGGTGGTCAGCTGGCAAGTTCTCTGGTTTTACATAATAAATCCATCCTAACATTCTCACCTCTCTCAGCTTTTTCACCACACGCTGCCAAGGCAAGTCCAGCATTTCCATTAAATTTTCTGTAGGATATCATTGTTTCCAAGCTCGAAGGGCCATTCCAGAGGGAATCAGAAGTGACTCCAGACTTCCTTACCAGAATATTGAATCCTGAATCATGAGAGGGTTCCCCCACATCTATAAATTCTCCCCACTCCAGCCTTATAATCCCGGGTCCATCACTCTCAGGATCCATTCCCAGGCATGTTCCCCTCGTTCCTGCTGGAACATATTACTCAGGTCCTAAAGCTCTTTTGGTAAGAATTGACCCTAGTTTTTGATCTAGAAGCCTTGAGGGCAGGAAAGGGCAGATCTCAAGGAGGGCAAGTATCATTGTGCAAGACAGCTGCCTCTGATGAGGCCTTCGCATGGTCTCCACTAAGGGAGGCTGCTTTCCCCAGTGAAGGGGAGAGGCCACTTCTGCTGTCCCAGATCGTTAAGGTGAATCTTGGTATTGAAAATTCTCCGCTGCCTATACTCAAATGTCACATCCAGGCCACCTGGCCCCCCTCCTTCCCTTTCCAGTATCTAGCAGAGGAGAATGGCTGGGGCTGTGAATTCAGTCTCCTTGTAACCCTGGAATAAAATCTTGGGCCTGATTTTCAGCACTGTCTGTCCTCTGGCTACAGGAGATGAGGTTCTCTTTAGACACCACCATGGAAACTTTCTGGCTTTCACACGGTGTTCTGAATTGAGAATTGACTGATTTGAGCCTGTTATTTTCTTCCTTCTGGGCTTTTATGGCAGTTAAAATGTTTAACTAGCTCTGCAATCCTTATAACAACCCTTATCCTCATATTTTTTAAGTGATGGAGTGAGTTGTTGCAGACTCCAGTGCACTTCTCCCACCTGTACCCCATCCCAAGCTGTCAAAGCTGAGAGTCTTAGTAATGGTGCTGGTAAAGCATGCTTGGGGTTATCTCCATCCTACTTAATATCACTAACAGGGTCCTTGTTGCCATCTGGCTGGCAAATGATCCAATTCCAAAATCCCTTTCTGAGAGCTTACTTCCTGGAACCACTTCTGGTAACACCTTGTTTTGGATTCCATCAAGTGCAGATCCTTAGGCAAGGATTTGAGAGCAGGTAGCTTATTGTGAGAATGATCCCAGGAAGGCCTAGTAGAGCAGTGGGAAAGTGAGACAGGAAAGGTAAGGCAGCTGATGCACAGGGTGTGGTTGGTACACAGGGCACATTAATGAGCAGTTACCACTGTGGGCAACCAGGACTCCAGCTCAGACTCCCTCCAGGAGGTGTGCAGAGCACTCCTCAGGATTGTTCTACCCTAAGAGGAAGGAAGCTTTGTGTTTATCCGCTAACTTCCACGTCCCATCATTTGAGGGCTGCTCCTGGGGGTGTTAACTTCCTGCCACTTCCATTCGGCTCACGTTCAGGCTGAGCATGTTCCTGTGGCCAGAGAAAGTCCTTCGGGCAGAGAATCCTGAGTGCTGGCAGTAGGAAGCCTTGGGGTGCACAGGAACAGTCAGTGCTTCAAGGAAACACGAGGGGCGATGGCAGTGCTGTCACACACAGCTTCCTCAGAAGTCTAGGTCCCAGCTCCATTGGCCCCTCCTCCAGGCTTGCAGGTCCTCCATCACAACCACCCCTTGTGCTCCTAGTCCTCCCAGTAACTACAGGAAGTGGCCACCTCCTAGTCCTGTGGGCCAGGCAACAACCTTGAGAGGACAAGTGAGAAAATGTTCAGGAACCACTGAAACAGCATTGTGGCCATGGCTAGCATGTAGATGGCTCCTGTTCTCCCTTCCTGTCTCTGTTCCATCTTCAGCTTTATTCTGCAAACATTCTACTGACCAGGGCCGTCCAGAATGGGCCATGAAGAAATGCGTGCTTGAACGCTATCAAAAAAGAACTCTGATGTTGCTGCCTGAACTTTGAGACTGGCTTGAACCTTTGTGGATATAGATTTTAGGAATCTTGGTACACTCTCTGCTCTGCTGATATTGACCTTGCCTATGTCCCCAGACATATCATGCAGCTCCATACTTCGAGGCCTTTGCTTTCCTGTTCCTTTGTCCTGGAACGTGGTTTCTCCTGTTCCTTCTTCCTGTCCTAACAAACTCCTGCTCCCCTCTCGAGACCTAACTGAACTATCCCCCCTTCTTTCTCTGACTTCCCTAAACAGGACAGGGGCTTCCTCTTTGGAATTTACATATGCACACTCACGTCTATTATGACCTGTATTTCAACTCTTTTTAAAAATCTTTTTCTCCTGCTCAGAGTATGACCTCCTTTGGGGCCTCATTCATCCCTGTATCTTCATTCATTCATGCAACACATCTTTTTTGAGTCTCTGCATATCCCAGGCGTGGGAGCAGCTCAGTCAATGTCTGTTGAAGGGATGAATGAATTGGTGAGCAGTTGCTACCCCGATGGATGCTGTGTTGCTAGGTGACAAACTCTAGTGATGATTAGAGAGGAGAGCGTGGTGACTGCTGTTATGTGAGATTAGAGTAAGTGTCTACACATCTTCCTGCAGGATCAGAGAAACTTCGTGGGTGGAAGTTCCACACTTGAGCTCTGCCAATGTGGCAGGAGGGAGGCGGGGCATTTAACAGGGATTTTCATTGTGCATGCGGAGAGGGAGGATCGTGGGAGGGAGCTGTGTGAGAATCTTTCTGGTATATGAGAGTAGTTTGAAAAATCCTAAGAGGCTATCTTTCCTTCATCCTTCAAGCTGAGAATCACTGAATTAAAAGCTTTCTAAATAATCATAGGTGCAGGTTCAGTATAAGAGTCTACACAGACGCCTGTAAGGACCAGGCAAGAAAGTGTTAGTAAGAAGCTGATTGGAGGAGAATGTAGCTCGTGTCTGGAAGGATCAGCTGCTACTCAGCACAAAGAGATGGTCACCCAGAGGAATTGTGGGCCCAGTGTTGCAAGATCCTCCAAGTTTTCAGGAAAGGCCACAAGTCCAGGTTTTAACATGAAATCTCCTGAATTTTCCAATGTTGGAAGTAAATCAAGATTTTACAAAACCAGGTGTTTTCAGACTTAGTCTCACCCGGCCCAATACCATCTTTCCTACAAGCCCCAGCCTGGAGAACACCTTCCCAGGGAACCCTTACCTGGCATCCCTGGCTCAGGTGTTCATTCAGCATTAATTAAACACCAGCTGTGTGCCAGGAGCTATGTTTTATGCTGGGAATGCATCGGTGAAGGAGTGGCTGCTCTTGCCAGCTTCCAGGTGCCCCCACTGGCTGCAGCGCCTCCCTTAACTCTACTCTTCCCTTACCGATTTGTTGGTTTCTGTGTCCATAACTGGCTCCCCTTCTCATCTTTGAGCATCATGAAGGCCGTAACAGTGTTGTATCTATCTCTGCATTTGCCACATAAGAGAACAATGGATGCTCATAAATGAAGCCTCCAGAGGAGCACAGGCCTTGTTCCTTGTGAAAGACAGTCCTGTGGACTTGGCAAACAGGTTGGGTAGGATCCAGAGGGCAGAGCTAGGACCTTACTGTCAGGTCTGGATTTCTTAGAAGGAAGCATTTCTCACCATGAGGTGGGTGAGCTAGAGGGAGGAAATGAGTTCACCATCCTTAGAGGTATCTGAATGGATGTGAGTTGACCAGCCACTGAAGATGCTGGAAAGAGGGGAGCTATGTTGGATGAGAGGTTGTGCTGGATGGTTTCCTGTTCCCTCCAGCTTCCATGGTCTGCACTTTGCTGTTTCTGTGGAGAAAACTGAGTAAATTACTAAATTAGGCCGCCAAGGCAGTTGAGCCGTTGGGAGCATCGGCCGTGCTTCCAGTCAGACCTGGGTTTGATTCCAGGCTCTGCCACTTCGCTGTGCAACCGTGGGCAGGATGCTTCACCCTCTCTGAGCACAAGTAACTTACCGTTTAGGGGTGTGGGATGCTCCTCCCTTCTTCTCCTCTCCAGGGCTCTGATGCGCAGAGTGGGCACAAAGGCTAAGCTGGAAGTGGAAAGCAGGCACTCAAGCTAGCAGTTAAGGGGAAAGTTGTTCATGGTTAAAACCGCTCTTCAAAATCCCTGGGAAGGGGCCACGTGAGGGACTGTCTTGTCCCATAATGAGTCCAACTCAGCCAATTTCCCCTCCTGCTTTAGAAAAGAAAATCACTGGTGAGCAGCAGAGGAAGCAGTTAGCTTGCATCTGAAGGCTAATGTTTTATGAAAAATTCCTGCTGTTAGACTTTGGATCACTTTTAGGATGGTAAAATGTCTACACTCCAGTAAGCATGCTTATTGAGATTGGAGAAACTACAGATTTGGGTCTTCTCCCCCCCCCACTCTGGGCCAGAGACTCACTGGGGTGAATGGCGGGTGGAATCACCTACATTATTTGAATCATTAGTTTTTCTCTCGGTCTCTCTGTTCTGTGTTTGACAAGCCCACGTACCAGAATCTTCATAAGTGACCTTAGCATGTGATAAAAAGTACACTGTCAACCTGGGCAATCTGCAACTGTCATCCAGGACTCTGGTTAACTGTGCTGAGAACTCGGCTTAGGCCTGGGCCTGTGTGCGGCCTGCCAACTCTCTCTCCCAGAAATAAAGACAGCTGGGCCCACGGTGTGGCCTGACTCACATTCCACCAGGTGTAGGTGGAAAAGCTGCAAAAGAGTGAGACCAGCCACCTGTCTCACACGGCTTGTTACAGGTGGAACAGAAAGGGAATGGGCACCTGGCAATCATTTTAAAGTGACCTAACCCACTAAGGAAATGATTGTCAAGCTCTAACCATTAGGTTAGCTCCTCTTCCCTTAGGAAGGAGCAGTGAAGAGGGAGAAAGGCTGGAAGTGTTCTTCGTGGGCATGGCAATGGAAGCGCCCTCCTTTGCAGTGGAGGTGCCATGCGAGGAGCGGCTGGCAGACATTCCTTCTGACCCCTCCCACACCACTTGCTGTGAGGTCATCCACGTGGAGGACTTAGCACAGTGTCCAGCACACGGTAAGCCTTCAAAAAATGTTAATTGTAGCAAATAATAGTAACCAACGATTATAATAAGTATGTATTTAACAAATATAAAAATAAAAATATTAGCAATATAAAAATAATAAAAGAAAAAGGGTTACCAAAGTCAAACTTCACTATAGGTGTCAGTTACTATTACAATCTACCAAACTAATAATCATGTAATAAAAACCCATATTTACTGAGCAATTTTTGTGCATGTATTATTATCTTTCTCATCGCCGTTTTACAGATAAGGAAGTGAACCTTAAGGACTGGCCCATGGCCAAGTGGCTAAGTTTGCACACTCTGCTTCTGTGGCCCAGGGTTTCACCAGTTCACATCCTGGGTGCTGACCTATCACTGCTCATCAAACCATGCTGAGGAGGCGTCTCACATAGCAGAGCCGGAAGGACCTACAACTATGTACTGGGGGGCTTTGGGGAGAAAAAGAAGAAAGAAAAAAAAAGATTGGCAACAGATGTAGCTCAGGTGCCAATCTTAAGAAAAGAAAAAGAAAGAAAATGAAGCTTAGGGGAAGTTAAGTAATATAGGCAAATTTATACCGCTAGTGAATTTACAATCCCAGGTAATCCGGCTTCAGAACCATGCTGCTAAGCATTATGCTCTACTTATTCAGTGATACTGGGGCATTTTACTTACCCAAATAATAATTGGTAACTCCGGAACCCAGCCAGAAGAGATATACCAGGGCTTCCTCTTGAACTGTAATCAGGAACTGGTGTAGACATTGGGTGATAAGGTATTGACCCAGGAAACAGTGAAGCCCAGGGAAGGTACTGGCTGTCGGTGTGGTTAGATGTCACAGATTGGGCAAGGCTCTCCAATTCTTGACCCTGCTTGTCCCTATTTCTCTTTGCATATTTGTCTCATTCCCTTTGGCCATAGCCAGACTCTCTCCACCTGGTGGGAAAGGCATCTGCTGGCAGCCCCCAGCCTCCACCCTCAAAGGTCACAACCTAAAAGAAGCACCCTGTCCCTCCTAGTGTCCTTACAGCAAGATGGACTGGGAAGAGCTGATTGGGTTATGTGCCCCTTTGACCAGCCACTCTGGACGGGAGATGGGGCACCATTATTGTCCAAACCTTGATGATGGGGCCCAGTCCCACAGTTAGGTGGTGGTCAAGGCCCTGTGAGTGACATCCCACATGGGATGGGATGGGGTCAGTTCCCCAGTAGAAGGGAGATGCTAGGCGAACTAAAACAGGCCCAACTTTAGGGATGCAGATGAATGATGGATTATTTCAACACAATGTGGTGGGTACTGGGTTCTGTGAGTTGGGACTCCGGAGACCTGTCATTTCTTGCTGGGGTTGAAGGAAACCTGACTGGCCGGTGTGGCCTGGTACCTAGCGTGATGGCACGCAGCCATCCTGTGCTGCTGCTACACTCCCTCGAGGCCCACCTCCTCTGTGATTTACCAGTGTCCCCGGCTTGGCACAATGAAAAGGGCAACAGATTGAGCATCAGAACGCTGGAACTTGTGTCTAGCTCAACCACCTGAGCTGTGTGACCTTGAGCCTTGGCACCAGCAAGGGAAGGGTTTGTACAGCAAGTTATGAGGAGCAACGAAGAGTGAAGGGTCACCCCTCAGCTCATTGCTGAACCTCTCTGTGGACACACCGCACCCCTCCTTCTTCCTACTCCGGCCCTTCCCTCTGACGGTCTCTCTGCGTTTGCCTGGTAGGCAGGAAGGCAAGACCTGGACCTAGAAGGACAAAGTGTGAACTTTGACAGCCACAGAGTGGCCATAACTATGTGCTTGTTTGAGAGAAAGAGGATTCAGTGGTACAGTGTACAAAACACCAAATACAACCCTAAACTCCTGCCACTTAAGCCAGCCTATGCGGATGGGTGTCAGGAGACTAAACTGTTGCGTGGTTACCTTGGCAACCAAATGCATTAGTGATAAAACCTCAGAGCCACAACACAGGGAAAACTGCAACTACAAGCTGTTTGCAGGTTTATCTAGTCAAGTCCTGGGTATTTGGGGAGGGAATTTCCAGGAAGAAGCTAGGTGATTTCCTTCGATATGAGGACCTGGGGGTGCTGAGCATCCATCCACCGGTGCAGCAAAGAAATAACCCCACGTGACTGCTGGGCCCCTGCTCCGAGGGGCAGACCACCTCAGTCTAAGGTACTGGGGACCTACAGGGTTTCGTCTTTTCTTGGCTGAAGCCATCCAGGTGTGTAGGCAAGAGCTGGGGCCTTTCTACGCTAAAATCAAGTCACATGCCCTTGTGGGCTTACTGTATGTCACAGTGATCAGAACAATCTCCACTCTTAGGTTTTGGTTTTTTTTTAATCTGTTTTCTTCCTCAGAATTCTACTCCCCTCTGTTTCACGTTCTAGGAATCTTCATCTTGCCCGCAGCTCTCCTCAAGTCCTCACTTTTTAAACAAAATAGGTTCTGTAACATGGGAGTGGGGAATCGCCTACAATCACAACCGCTTAATACAGCAATATTTTTGTGGTGCGGGGTTACACTGTCCCCATCATTTTGACGTCTGTCCATGGAGCTATAAACCTTAACCTCCAACATGGGGAGCTCCTTTCAGATCTGTCCCTGCCCACATCTGACATCAACTCTGCTCTGTTTTATTACAAGGGAAGCCGATGCTCCCCAGGCTGAATTCTGACACTGGCTGTGCGTGGGTGAGGGGTGAATTGAAGTCCTGCTATATAGTTCGGGACAAGTGGACCCCAGAAGTTCTTCCCTAAATGTTCTGGTCCATAAGTCAGATTATTATGCAGTAGCTGTTATTATTTCTTTCCTTAAAAATTATTTTTTTAGGGGCCAGCCCCGTGGCTGAATGGTTAAGTTCGCGTGCTCTGCTTCAGTGGCCCAGGGTTTTGCTGGTTCGGGTCCTGGGTGTGGGCCTAGCACCACTCATCAAGCCACGCTGAGGGGGCATCCCACATGGCACAACCAGAAGGACCTACAACCAGAATATACAACTGTGTACTGGGGGGCTTTGGGGAGAAGAAGAAGAAACAAAAATTATTTAAAAAAATTATTTTCTTTATTTCTTGGTTTTCATTGTAAAACTAGTATTACCTTACAGAAAATTTGGTAACACACAACTGTAAACTTTTTGTTGTATTTCCTCATAGTCTTTTTTGTCCTTTATTAGGCATATTTTATTTTTTTAATATAATTGCAATCATATTGTATGTGCAATTTTAGATTTTTATCTTTTTTCACTTCACACTATATAAAAGCATTTTTACTTAGAAAAATAAAAGAAAATAAGCCTTTCTGTAAAATAAGCTTTTACATAAGCATATGTAATGGTGGTTGCTTCAGTTTCACTACCATACTTTTAAAGGTGGCAGAGGGCAAAATAATTCCTTTTACTACAGTTTTACGCTATGTGAAGGGAAATTACAGTTGCTTTTTATATTGATATTGAGGATCAAGTCACACTAAAAAGTGTGTACATGTCTCAATTTAGTTTTTAAAGTACTTACAAACAGTTTGTATTAAATTAAAACTTTTTGCAGCAAGTAGAGTGATGTAATTTTCCATCTGTAATTTTAAATTATGGGGAAGGTTTCCACCAAATGGAGAAGAAGTTGTGGTAGGTAGTATATGTGCATATGTGTGTGTGTGTGTGTTTGTGTGTGTCCTTTAGACCCAATAGTTACTTTTGCCATTTTATTTCCCTCTATTTCATAGGGTAAACATTTTAATTACAATGATTGAATATTTATAAATATTTTTAGAATACTTATTTGACATTTAAGTAGGATGCAATTTACAACATCAATGTAAGAATTTCGTTTTTAAAATAGGTTTGAAGTGTTTGCTAATCAGAAATTATAAAGCAATAGAAGTAACTGAAAGTTAACAATTAGAGAACATCTAATTACATGATGATATATACACTATCTTGACAGCATGCTAAGCAGGCATTACAAATGAGAATCATAAAGACAATGTTGCAACACGAAAAACCACTCCTGTTATGTTATGTGAAAAAGCAGAACTACAAATTTCATGTACTGCTACGATTGTTTAGCATAACGCCCGGAACCCAGGAAGTACTCAATAAGTGGTATATATTATTATTAACTAGTTGCAACAATGTAAAAACATGCATGCCTACGGAAAAGACTATCAAGGGACCACTCCAAAAAGAACTGTGATTTTTGCGCTGAAGGGGTGGGATATTTTTCACTCTGTAAATTATATTCGCTAAATAAAAATCTGGTAATGCTAAACCATCAAACCAATGCAAACATGGAACAGAGAAATGGAGAGAGGATATGGAGAGGCGCTTCTCATTGTGAAAAAACAAAAGAGTCAAACAAATAAAAAAATGTTGAGCCTCCCTCACAATAAGAGAAATGTGCATTGTAATTAGCCTGCTACATCCTTTCAAATCTATCAGATTGGCAGCGTCCACGGGGTTTGACAAGACTGTTGCAAGACTGTAGGGAAACGGGTGCTCTCATACTTTGCTTATGAGACTGTAAATTGGTACAATTTGTGGCTAGCAATTCGACAATATTTACTAAAATTTAAGATGGACATGCCCTTGAGCCACTAATTCTGCTTCTAGGAACTGAGCCTACGATCTACTTACTCTTATGCAAAATGACATGAAAACGTCTATGTGTTGCAATATTGGGGTTATGTCAAATGATTGGAAACAATCTAGATGTTCACTAATAGGGGATTTGTTTAAATAGTCCAGACCAAAGAGGATTCTGTAATCTTCCAGAAGGGTGGGGACAGAGGCTCAGCATATTAAAATGAACAGGATTCAATGTGTATTATTAAGTGACAGGAGCAAGGTGTGGAACAGCATGTCCAGTATGTTCCCCTGTGTGTGAATAAGAAAGTAAAGTTTATCTCGCACAGACTGTCTCCAGGAAGATGCATGAAGTCTCTGCAGTGGCGCCCGTGGCAGGGTGGGACAGGGTCCCTAAGAAACAGTGAGAAGGAGGCTTTGCACCATATACTTTTTTTTGTACCTTTTGAATTTTGCAGCTTTTGCACATGTAACTAATTCAAAAACTAACTAAAAAAATAACAGCTTTTTTAATTTAAAAAGATGAAAATGTTACCACTCTTTTAAAAAAGTCAGTAAAATCATGCGCCCTCTAAAAGGTTCCTTAATTCGGGCTTGCTGAGGTCACCTAGTTGGGTGGAATGGAAGGGGGAGGTTTTGAGTTCTCAGTTCTGGTCCTGCCTCTGACTCAGGGGCTCCGGCGCCTGGTGACGGCTTTCTTTCTGAGCCTTCCTTTATCATCGGCACAACAGTGGAATTGGATTGGGTAATCCTTAAGTCCCTTTCACCCTATGAATACCTTTGAAAATATTTTATTGTTTACAAAAAAGAAGATATCATTCACAAACATTTGTTAAAGCAAACGTTTTATTGAAGTATAACAGAGCAAAGTGCACAAACCTCAGTGTGTGCAGCTTGGTATAAAATGAACATGCCCATGTACCAACCCTCACCAAGACGGAGGGAAGACCGTCACCTGCATCCCAAGGAGTCCCTCCCTATCACCACCACGCCCCTAGCGCAACCAGTATCCTGACCCCATCAATTAGTTTTGCCAAGAACAATTACAAGTAAATCATCCCAGCATCGTGAAACAACTGTTGTCCCCTCTGCACTTTTCTTTCCAGTCTTTTTTTTTTTTCTTTTGAGGAAGATCAGCCCTGAGCTAACATTCGTGCCCATCTTCCTCTACTTTATATGTGGGTCACCTATCACAGCATGTCTTGCCAAGCGGTGCCATGTCCACACCCAGGATCCGACTGGGAGAACCCAGAGCTGCTGAAGAGGAACGTGCGCACTTAACTACTGCGTCACCGGGCGGCCCTTTCCAGTCTTTTTAAGATGTAAGTGATGTTGAGGGTTGCGAGAATATAGTTGTCACCCATGTTTGTTTCCACCCCTGCCAATTCTTTGCCGTTACAAATCTAATGGCAAATAACCATTAATACTGTTCTCCTTTCCGCTGCCTATTATGATGTTAAAGGAAAAATGCCATTTCAGACGTTTCTAGACAAATCACACAGGAGCAAAGTAAACATGTGGGTGAATTGCCAGGAATTCACTCTCATCAGATAAGGGAAGAATCCAGGCCATCTTCTGGTGTCCTGCACTAGCATACCCTGGGGCGTGTGTCCTAGTGCCCTGGGCTGTGGCTCCCTTGCCTTGGCCTGGCGGCTAGGAGCATGTGTTTTACGCATTAGGGGAATCTGTCGGATTCGTTGGCTTCCTGTGCGTTCCAGTTTTCGAAGCGAGGGGAGAGGCAAGGTGGATTTGGAGCCTCAGCCTAGAGGCACGGGCCGGCTGCTCCCTGCTGCCCCACAGTTTGTGAACGAGTGACTTTTATGTCAAATTTTCTGGTTTCCAATCCAGCTTATACATGTAGCCTCTCCCTGTAAGTCCACACTGCTTCCGTTGTGCAGTGTCGCGAAGACCTCTGGTTACTTAAAAAAAAGTTTGCCCAGCAAGGATATAAAGCTGCTACCTTTGGCTGGAATGGAACGGGTAGGGTTTGCGGGGGGCGAGGGAGAGTGTTTCTGAGCCCCTGCCTGTTCCCCCACCCCACCCCCAATGCCAGGAGCAGTGCCGACCATGCTGACCATCTTGTGTCATCAGTGATTTATGGCCGACAGGACCCAGCTGTTGGCGTGGTCACGGCAGCTGCTCAAGGTTAAGCGGCCGTGTGCGAGGGACACGAGTCATGAGATGGCCCCTGTGCAGTTGTTCCCTCTGGGGGTCAAGGGGGCTATCATGTTGCCAGTCTGGGAGCCAATACAAGCTACAAGGAGGCTGCAGGCTCCCTACCCCACAACATGCACACACTCACGCACTCCAGCTGAGTCCCAGTGCTCACTCTCAGTCTGAATCTTCTTGGTGGCCCGCTGATGCCAGGCTGGCAGAGCTGAGCGGTGGTTTAGGAGCTTGGCCCAGCCCTGCAGGAACACCAGGTTGTGAGAGCTGCTCCCATTGCCCCTGCTACCACGTGGTTGTCACTCAACCAGGGCAGGTATCAGACAGGGCAAGCACTGAGAGCAGAAGTGAACACAGATCTTCGTGGAGCCCTTACCGTGCCCGGTTCCTGTGCCAAACGCTTTACTCACACTTTCTCATCTAACTCTTGGCACAAGCCAGGGAGGTCAATTTTACTAATACTCCCCTCAACTTCCTGAGAACTGAGGTTCAGAGAGGTGAGGGAAACTGACCGAGATCACACAGCTAGCTGCCTGTCTCTGGAGCCAGAGCTTTTAACAACTCAAGTGCCCACTATGTGTTGGACGGTTTGCATGGGCTACAGTATTCAATCGCCTTGTCAACCCCAGAAGGCCAGCAGTACTATCCCCAGCTGGGAGTTGAGGAAGCAAGCTCAGTGTCTTTCCTGAGGTCACTTAGGCAAGGAGTGGCAGAGCTGAGATTGTCCCTGGTGTGTTGGACACCAAACTCTGTGCTCTTTTTCCTGCTCCTTCAGCCTATCCACACAGCCACCCCCCCTCCTCCCGACAATGCTTCAGGGAGGCTTCAGCAGGGCCCACTGTTGACTTTTTGCCAAAGGTGCAGGACAGTCTGGGGTTGGCCCTGCTTCCTGCAGGCGCCTTCCTGCCCACACTTTCCTGCCCCGCCCCTGCCTTCAACACACTTGACCCTTCCCCCTTCCCAAAACTTCTCTCTTGGCCTCAGCTGGTCCACATTATGCAAGTTTCTCCTACTCCGTTGGCTGCTCCTATTTCGCCTTCTTTCCTGAATTCCGCTCCCTTCCCTCCCTCCAACAAGCAAGGGCCTCAGGACTTGATCTTGAATCTTCTTACCCCTCTATGCATCTTTTCCAGTGAAAACTAACCCATCCTCATCTGTGGCCTGGTAACTTACAACTTATTTCTCCTGCTCCGACCTCTGTCTAAGGGGGCACACCCAACTGTCCCCTTGACGTTTTTAACAACTTTATTGAGATGTAATTCACATACCATACAATTCCTCCACTTAGAGTGTTCAGTTCAATGGCTTTTAGTATATCCACAGAGTTGTGCAACCATCAGCACTGTCCATTTTAGAACAATTTCATTACCCCAAAAAGAAAACTGGTATCCATTAGCAGTCACTTCCCACTTCCCCCCAACTTCTGCAGACCCTGGCAACCACTAATCTGATCTCTGTCTCTATGGATTTGCATACTCTGGACATTTCATATAAATGGGATCATACAATATGTGACCTTTTGTGACTGGCTTCTTTCACTTAGCATAACATCTTAAAAGTTCGCCCATGCTGTGGTGTGTATCAATACCTCCTTCCTTTTAATAGCCAAATAATATTCCATTGTATGTCTATACCATATTTTGCTTATCCATTCATCCATTGATGGACATTCATGTTGGTTCCACTTTTAGCTATTATGAATAATGTTGCTATGAATATTCATGTATAAGTTTTTGTGTGGACTGATACTTTCATTTCTCTTGGACATATAACTAGGAGTGGAATTGCTGCATCATATAGCAACTTTATGTGTAATTTTTTGAGGAACACCAAACTTTTCCACACTGCTGCACTGTTTTCCATTTCTCCCATCAGAGTATGAGGGTTCCAGTTTCTTTCCACATCCTCACCAATTCTTTTTTTTTTTTCCTTTTTTTGAGGAAGATTAGCCCTGAGCTAACATCTGCTGCCAATCCTCCTCTTTTTGCTGAGGAAGACTGGCCCTGAGCTAACATCCATGCCCGTCTTCCTCTACTTTATATGTGGGACACCTACCACAGCATGGCTTGCCAAGCGGCACCATGTCCGCACCCAGGATCCAAACCAGCGAACCCTGGGCCACCGAAACAGAATGTGCAAACTTAACCACTGTGCCACTGGGCCGGCCCCACCACCAACTCTTGTTATTGTCTGTATTTGATTATAGCCATCCTAGTCAGTGGGAAGTGGTATCTCATTGTGGTTTTGATTTGAATTTCTCTAAAGGCTATTGACGTTGAGAATGTTTTCACGTGCTTATGGTCGGCTCATACATCTTCTTTAGAAATATCTGCTCAAATCCTTTGCTCACTTTAAAATTGATTATTTGTCTTTTTATTATTGAGTTGTAAATGTTCTTTATATATTCTGGATACATGATTTGCAAATATTCTCTCCCATTCTGTGGGATATTTTTTCACTCCCTTGATAGAAGAGATGCTGAAACACAAAAGTTTTACATTTTTGATGAAGTCCAATTCATCTACTTTTCTTTGGTTGTTTGTGCTTTAAGTGTTATACCTAAGGAACACTTCTTAACCCAAGGTCATGAAGATTTAGTCCTATGTTTTCTTCTCAGACGTTTTCTAGTTTTAGCTCTTATATTTAGGTTTATGATCCATTTTGAGTTAATCTTTCTGTATGGTATGAGGTAGGAGTCCAACTTGATTCCTTTGCATGTGCATATCCAGTTGTCCCAGCACCATTTCTTAAAAGATTATTCTTTCCCACATTGAATTGTCTTGGCACCCTTGCCAACATCAATTAACCATAAATGGTTCTGTTTATTTTTTTCTTTTTCTTCTTTTTTTTTTTTCTTTCGTGAGTAAGGTTGGCCCTGAGCTAACATCTGTTGCTGATCTTCCTCTTTTTTTTCCTCCCCGAAGCCCCAGTGCATAGTTGTATATCCTAGTTGTAGGTCCTTCTAGTTCTTCTATGTGGGATGCCGTCCCAGCATGGCCTGATGAGCAGTGCTAGGGCCATGCCCAGGATCGAAACCAGTGAACCCTGGGCCATGAAGCGGAGGGGGTGAACTTAATCACTACGCCACTGGGCCAGGCCTGGTTCTGTTTATTTCTGAACCGTCAATTCTATTCCAGTGATCTATAGGCCTATCCTCATTCCAGTACCCTGCAAGTTTTGAAATCAGGAAGTTTGATTCCTCCAACTGTTCTCTTCTTTTTCAAGATTGTTTTGGCTGTTCTGGGTCCCTTGCATTTTCATTTAAATATTAAGATCAGCTTGCCAATTCCTTTTTAAAAAGTCGGCTGGATTTTGATAGAGATTGCATTGAATGTGTAGCTCAGTTTGGGGTGTATTGCAATCTTAAAATATTAAGTCTGCCAATCCATGAACATACAATGTCTTTTCATTTATTTACATCTTATTTAATTTCTTTCAACAACGTTTTGTAGTTTCCACTGTACAAATCTTACACCTCTTTGTTAAATCTGTAACTGAGTATTTTATTCTTCTTGTTGCTAGTGTAACTTGAATTGTTTTCTTAATTTCATTTTGGGAATGTCATTAGTAACATTTGGAAATACAATTGATTTTCATATATTGATCTTGCATCCTGCAACCCTGTGGAACTCGCTTATTAGTTCTAATAGTTTCTTAGAGGGGTCCTTAGGATTTTCTATATACAAGATCACGTCATCTGTAAATAGAGATAGTTTTACTTATTCTGTTCTAATCTGGATGCCTTTGTTTCTTTTTCTTGTCTGATCACCCTAGCTAGAACCTCCAAAACAATGTTAACAAAAGTCGTGACAGTGGACGTCCTTGTCTTGTTCTTGATCTTAGAGGAGCATCATTCAGTCTTTCACCATTAAGTTTGGCGTCAGTTATGAGTTTTTCACAGCTTACTTTTATGAGGTGGTAGCTGTTCCCTTCTATTCTTAGTTTGTTGAGTATTTTTATCATGAAAGGGTGTTAGATTTTCCCAAATGCTTTTTTCTACATCTATTGAGATGACTATATGATTTTTGTCTGTTATTCTATTAAGGTGATATACTACATTAATTGATTTTTGAATGTGTGTTGGGGATTGATGGTTCACAAGGAGGACTCACAGGCCTCAGCATGTGGTCATACTCACAGCTAAGTTTTATTAGAATGAAAGCATGCAGAGCAAAATCAGCAAAGGGAAACAGCACATGGGGCAAAGTCCAGAAGAAACCAGACATAAGCTTCCAGAGTGCTCTCCTAGTGGAGTCAACATAGGACACGCCTGATTCCTTCAACAACAAGTCACGACAACATGTGTGAAATGTCATCTACCAGAGAAGCTCATTTGAGACTCAGTGCCCAAGGTTTTTAATAGGGGCTGGTCATGTTGGCACCCTCTGCCTAGCAGGTACCAAAATTCCAGACTCCCAGAAGGAAAGCAGGTATTTAGTATAAACCACATTATTTGTACAAACAGTGTAGGCACAGTGAACCACTCTGGCCAGTCCTGAAATCCATGTTCCCAGATGCCAGCCAAGTGCCAACCTTGAAAGCAGGCATTTCTAAGGACAGCAGTCTAAGCTTGACATGTTAACTCTTTTCTACATAAGATGTTAAACCAACCTTATATTCCTAGGATAAATCCATCTGATCATGGTGTATAATCCTTTTTGTATATTGTTGGATTCAGTTTCCTAGTATTTTGTTCATGATTTTTATATCTAAATTCATAAGGGATATTGGTCTGTAGTTTTCTTTTCTTGTGATGTCTTTGGTTTGGGTATCAGAGTAATATTGTCCTCACACAGTGATTGGGAAGTGTTCCTCCTCTTCTGTTTTTGTGGAAGCGTTTGTAGAAGATTGGTATATTAGTTTCTGATTGTTGCTGTAACAAATTATCACAAACTTAGTGGCTTAAAATAACACAAATTTATTCTTTTATAATTCTGGAGATTGAGAATCCAAAATGAATCTGAAGGGCTAAAATCAAGGTATAACAGGGCTGGTTCCTTCTGGAGGCTCCAGGAAAGAATCTATTCCTTGCCTCTTTCAGCTTCTAGGAGCTGCTCATGGCTCTTTCCTCCATCCTCAAAGCCAGCTAAATAGCAGTTTCTCTCTTGGACTCTGCTTCCCTCTGCTTCCTTCTTCACATGGCATTCCAACTCTGACTCTTCCATCAGCCTCTTATAAGGACCTTTGTAATTACATCAGGCCCACTCAGATAATCCAGGATGATCTCCCCATGTGGAGATTCTTAACTTAATCACATCTGCAAAATCCCTTTTACCATTTAAATTAACATTCACAGGTTCTGTGAATTAGCACATGGATGTCTCTGGGAGGCCATTATTCAGTCTACCAAAATTGATATATTAATTCTTTGAACGTTTGGTAGAATTCACCAGTAAAGCAATCTGGGACCACACTTTTCTTGTGGGAAGTTTTTAACTTTTAACTCAATGTCTTTGTTTGTTATAGGCCTATTCATATTTTCCGTTTCTTTCTGAGTCAGTTTTGACAATTTGTGTTTTTCTAGAATTTGTCCATTTCATCAAAGTTATCTAATTTGTTGGAGTACAATTATTCATAGCATTCCCTTTTTCCCCATCTATGTTGTGGTATAATTGACAAATCAAGTTGCATATATTTAAAGTGTACAATGTGATGATTTGACGTACTTTGTGAAATGATTACCACAATCAGGTTAATTAACACATCCATCACCTCACATGGTCCCCTTTGTGTGTGTCTGTGTGGTAAGAACAGTTAAGATCAACTCTCTTAGCAAATTTCCAGTATACAACACAGTGTTACTAGCTGTCATCACCATGCTGCACACTAGATCCCCAGAGCTTACTCATTGTACAACTGAAGGCTTGGGCCCTTTGACCAGCACCTCCCCATCATATCCTCTTATAATCTTTTTTTTCTGTAAGTTTGGTCATTATGTCCCCTCTGCCATTTCTGATTTTAATAACTTGAATCTTCTCTCTTTTTTCTTGGTCAGTCTAACTAAATGTTTATCACTTTTGTCTATCTTTTCAAAGAATCAACTTTTGGTTTGGTTGAGTTTCTCTATTTTTTTACTCTTTAGTTCATTTATTTCTTCTCCAGTCTTTATTATTTCCTTCTGTCTTCTTGCTTTGCTTTTCATTTGCTCTTTTTTTCTAGTTCCTTAAAGAGGAAGTTTAGGTTCTTCATTTGAAACCTTTCTCCTTTTTTAACACAGGCACTTGCGGTTATAAATTTTGGTCTGAGTACTGCTTTAGGTGCATTCTCTACGTTTTGGCCCTTGACATTTAAGAGAAGAGTTGTGTAGGGGTTAAGGTTACTCAGACTCCCGGGTTGAAATGCAGCTCTGCTACTTGTTAGCTGCTTGGCCTTAGGGAAATGACAGTTTCTATACCTCATCTGTAAAATGATATGATAATAATAATAAATACCTCATAGAAGTGTTGTAAGTGTTCTCTGTATATCAAGATACATAAAGGATATAGAACAAGCCCCAGAAAATAGAAAACACTCAATTAGTGTAGCTAACCTTATTTATTCAACAAATATTTCGTGAATCCTCACTATGTAGCAGGCTCAGTTTTCATCAGCGGGGACAAAATGGTAAACAAGAGAAGGGCACTACTCTCTTGGAATTTATGTTCCAGTTAGGAGAGACAGATGGACAGACAGACAGAGAGGTAATAAATAAGGGAAAAGTGCTATATTGAGAAATAAAACAGAATGATATACTAGAGATTGGCTGGGGGTTCCTTTAGGGAGCGGGGTTAGAGAAGGCCACATCTAACTGAAATCTGTCAGTGATGGAACATACCAAGCTGAGGGAAGAGCTCATGCAGAGGTCCCCTGGTAGGAACAAGAGGGCAATGTTTGAGACCCCTTGGGAAGGCTGGAGACTGAGACAAAGGGAGAGTGGTATAACAGGAAGTCAGTCTGGATCTTTGAAATAGGATTCTAGAGTCTGTCTGTTCCTTAATTTTTAAATATTCTCTTATTGATGGTTGTTTTCAAATTTGTTACTATTACAAACAATGCCAGGCCACCAGGTGCATCTTTGTGCGCTCATGGGAGTCTCTCTTTAAGATAGATTCCTAGAGGTGGAATTGTTGGGTTACATTATTTTTAATTGGAAAATAGTGTATTAAAAAATACATTAAAAAATACATAAACAAGGGGGCTGGCCCCGTGGCCAAGTGGTTAAGATCACACTCTCCGCTGCAGGCGGCCCAGTGTTTCGTTGGTTCAGATCCTGGGCGCAGACACGGCACTGCTCATTAAACCACGCTGAGGCAGCATCCCACATGCCACAACTAGAAGGACCCACAACGAAGAATATACAACTGTGTACGGGGGGGCTTTGGGGAGAAAAAGGAAAAAAATAAAAAATCTTTAAAAAAAATACATAAACAAGAATCGAGAATGGGGCTGACTCGGGGCGCCACAGACACATTCTAGAAGACTCTCATGTGCTGAGAAATTACCCTTTGGGCATCAAGGACCTACTGAATAATAAATTAGAATTATCATTTATTAAGATCTTATCATGTGCCTGGCACTCTACTTCCTTACGAGCAAATTCATGTCTCATCCTCATAAAAATACCCGGCTGTAGGCACCATTGGTATCTGTCATTCTACAGCCAAGGAAAGTGAGACTAAGTTAAAATAACTTGCCAACAAAAGTCATACAGCTCATAAGTGATGTGGTCTGGATTTGAACCTGGGAATCTTGACTACACTTTTAAGGTCAATCAATATATCTGGTGGTTGAAGAGGTGGGAGTCTGGAGAGACTACAGATGGGAATGGGTCAAACGCAGACCAAGAACCCAGTGTCTACTTCTTCCTAGGTGAGAATAGCTCGGAGAGTACAGAAAGACGTGTTTGGTTACCACCCATGATGCTTTGAATTTAAGATTTTTTTTTAATCTAGACACACACAAACACATCCTGTTAGTTGCCTTATAATTAACATCCTCTCTCCATTTTTCCCATTGTAATGTAACTTTTAGATGGGCACATGGCTACTCAGAATAAAAATAACATCTCTTACTCTCCTTGCACTAGATGTGGCCATGTGTCTAAGCTCTTGCTGGTGGGATATAAGCAGAAGTGTTATATGGCAGCTTCTGGGAACAGAAAATAAGAGACTGTTGGTGTACCCTTTGCCTACTTCTTCATCTTTCCCCAAACTTCTGTCTGGACAAAAGGATGAAAGCCACCCATTAGCAATAAAGGGTGGACCAGGGAGCTGGAAGCAGCCTGAGCAGGGAATTTAGTGGCACAGAGCTTCTATTCCTGCCCTGCACTGCATACATCCAATATTGTCTACTCTATTCTACCTCAATTTAAAAAAAAGTTGGCTGTGACCCACTTGACTTCACAACCCACTAATAGGTCACAAGTGCCAACTGCCCTTGGAAGCCAAGTATCAAACAAGGCAGGAATACCAGAGAAGTGGTAGGGAAAATTCAGTCTTCATGTGTGTTGCGTGCTGTCTGCTGCTTTCAAGAGTCCTAGGAGAGGATGGTACAGGCCGAAGCACTCCAGTCTTCAGCAGAGATGGAAAGGAATATACTCTGCTGGTGGTCCGCAATCCAAATTGTCCATGAGTTCCACCACATGGAGAGTCTCAGGGCTGAAAGAAGCCAAGTGCTTCAGTATTTCAAACCTAAGGAATTATAAGGGGTAGCTTAGGAGCAGTAGCAAGAGATAAAACTAATGTTCCCCGCAGAGGCCTGAGCCTGAAGGCAAAGATGGGATTAAGGGTGTTGCTTTCCCGCCTGTGTTTCAGGGGGACTGAAGATGGCTGCCACTGGGCTCAGCAAAGAGGCTGATTTGTAGAAGACCAGAGTGTCCAGGATTAAAAGTCATATCTAGGTGAGACCTTTGGCTGTGGTCATTTGCACATGAAGCCAGTCATCCGGGAGCCTGCCAAGCGTTTGAAAGAATTATATTACCAAAGAAACTACCAGCTTGGCCTGCAAAAATCTGTGAGGACTCAATCCTTGAAGCCACTCCCAGCCTCCAAAACCTGCACCAGTAGGAAGCAGGCTCTGAAAATTGTGCAGCCCCGATAGGCCGTCTCCCCCTCAAGGCCCACCTCTCCTTGTCTGTGAAGGATAATGAAAAAGGAAGCACCTCCCAGAGGGCAGAGCTCGGGGCTATCAGACAGGCGCACTCTTGAGAACTAATTCTACTGCCAGAGAGAGAACTCTTCCCTGTGCCTGCCCAGAGGACGTTATTGATTGCACTGGACCAGCATCTGCTGTGTGTTTCATGTCCTCTAATTTTCAGAATGGTCGTCTTTATTGTAATTATACTATTTCTACTCTACTACTATATTTAAAGATAGTTTGTCTTTTAGTTTACAGCTTGTACCTACATCTGGACCTGATGGATAGTTGTAAACTTTGAGGGTATCGTCTTTGAGCTGGGCACAGTGGGGTTTGGGGGTTTCTGTATAGGTGAGCGTGGGAAGGTTTATACGTGGGAAGAAGGGTATAGATATAGGGTGACTGTTTACTTTATCATCCAAACTAGGACATTTTAAAAAAATCTTTATTTTTAATACTACTTACTCGTATGTTAACGTAAGTATGCATGCATGTTTATTTTAATAGCGTTATTTAGGTATAATTGACATAGAAAAATACACATATTTGAAGTATACAAATTGAGAAGTTCTGACATATGTGTATAACCATGAAACTGTCACCACAATCAAGATAATGAACATATCTATCACCGCTTCCAAAGCTTCCTACGTCTCTTGTCTCTCTCTCCTATACCTCCTTGTACTCCCCTCACCAGGCAACCACTGATCTACTTCTGTCATTATACATTAGTTTGCACTTTCTAGAATGTTATACAAATTCTATATAAATTTATACATAAATTATATAATTTTAAAATATAATAAATTTATAAAATATATAAAGATAAATTTATATGTAAATACATTATATACTCTTTTGTCTGGCTTCTTTCACTCAACATAAGCATTTTGAGGTTCATCTATGTTCTTGTGTATATTAACAGGGTATTCCTTTTACTGCTGACTGGTATTTCATTGTATGGATATACCCACAGTTTGTTTATCTCTTCATGTGTTGATGTTGAGTTGTTTTGAGTTTTTGGCTGTTACAAATAAAGCTGCTTTGAACCGTCAGTATTTATAGAGATATATATGCTTTCTTTTCTCGTGGGTAAAGACCTCAAACTTTTTTTTTTTCACTTTTTTTATTGTGGTAAAATATTCATAAAATTTACCACTTTAATCATTTTTAAGTGCTCAGCGGCATTAAGTTCATTCATGATGGTGTGCTACCATCACCACCATCCCTTTCCAGAACTGTTTCATCATTCTAAATAGAAATTCTGTACCTATTAAACAATGACTCCCCCTTCCTCCTTCCCCTCAGCCCCTGGCAACCACCATTCTACTTTCTGTCTCTATGAATGTGACTCCTCTAGGTACTTCATATAAGTGGGACCATACAGTATTTGTTCTTCTGTGACTGGCTTATGTCACTTAGCATGATAGCTTTAAGGCTCATCTATGTTGTAGCACATGTCAGTACTTCACGCCTTTTTATGGCTGAATAATATTCCATCATATGGATATTCTACATTTCGTTTACCCATTCATCTATTGATGGACACTTGGTTGTTTCCGTCTTTTGGCTTTTATGAATAATGCTGCTACAAATATGAGTGTACAAGCATCTGTTCAAGTCTCTACTTTCAATTCTCTTGGCTATGCACCAAGGAGTAGAATTGCTGGATCATATGGTAATTCTGTGTTTAACTTTTTGAGAAATTTTTTCCTTTTTTTCACTTTTGAGTAAAAAAGAATGCTGTTACTAGTTATATGGAATAATATGGTACACCAGGAGTATCCCATGCAAACTGGGATGCATGGTCATCTTTTGTATGTACATAGATGTATGGATGTAATGTGGCAGAGAAAATTGTTTCCAATATATGTTCTCCACATGGCCCCTCAGAATGAAATCTATATTTCCAAGGCTGCCTTGCAGGAAAGTGTAGCCATGTAACTAAGTTCTGACCAATGAGATACGTAAAGGCAAGTGCAGCTTTGGGGGAGAGTTGTTACACGGAGGGGCATACCTCCGTCTCCCATATCTCCCTTCTCCTGGCTGGAATGGAAATGTGATGGATGCTAGATCTTGGAGCAGAGATAACTTGGGAAAGGAGGATGCACAAGGTAGCGCTAGGGGGTCGAAGGAGGCTGGGTCCCTGATACAAGGGCTGGACCACCTACCTCTGGACTTTTATTGGAGAAAGAAATAAATACTTGTTTGTTTGTCTTGAGGTTTTCTAACCCTAATTCTTACAGGTACTCTTAGTAGCTAGTCATTGATTATTTTCACGTTCTAAACGGAGTAGTTGCATGTTACTGATCTTGGAGTAAGTTTGTGGAAATCCAATCCAGTCTCTGGCTTTCTTTGCTTTGTTCAGCCCTAGACTATTTTGAGTTCCCTCACCCTTCACACCTCCTCATTGCCTTCTCCCCTTGGCCTTTTGGTCCCTGTTCCGTAGCAAACAAAGCCCCTCAGCATCCACACTCAGCCCACTCCCTCCAGCAGCTCATTGTCATTGGCACCTGGCGAACTTGCCTGTGTCCCCACAACCGCAGAGGCAGAGGCTCCTGGTTCCCTCACCTATGCCTTGGGCTCTAACTCTGCAGCCTTTCCCTGATAGTCTTCACCATTATTCCTCAGTCTCCTCATGCCCTCTCCTGTCACTCTGTCACACTCATTGAGAACTCAGCATCTAGCCCTCAGGCAGGGGCAGGCAGTGGAAGGAAAAGGGGACAGCCAGCTGATGGTGCCAGTGATTGACTGTGGGTCCAGTCTAAACTCTCACCACCAGCATGAGGACCTCAGCCCCTTGGAAATCTTGGTGTCTGATATCCCCTCTAAGTTGTCCCACTCCGTCCCTCTGCTTTCAGAAGCATGCAGCTTCCCATTCCTTCTCCCTGCATCTTTCTCCTTTCTCTCTCTCGGCCTCACCTTAATCATGCTGCTTTTCCTTCTGGGCTTGGGTCCACAGTCACTCTCTTGAACTATTTATTGTCTCTCCAGCTTTACCAGCATATTGGACTCCTTCTAGGCTCCCAATCCCCTCCTCCTGTAGGGCAGGAGTCAGCAAACTTTCTGTAAAGGACAACATAGCAAATATTTTAGGGTCTGCTGGCCTTTCTTCCCCTATAGCAAGAAAGCAGCCTTTGACAACAGGTAAATGAATGGGTGGGGCTGTGTTCCAATAAAATTTTATTTACAAAAACAGGCAGCTTTGTAGTTTGCTGACCCCGCTCTGGGCATTTTCCCCCAGTCGTTTCTGACTCCCCTCTGGATTTTCAATTTCTTCTTCTATGCCAGTTTCTTCTCCATGTTCTAGAAATATGTTCAAGTCTCTGCCTCAAGGGGAAAATAGCTGAAAAGGGAGAGGATGAGAGAACACAGAACAGTTTGGGGCTGAATTTAGAGGAGAGGGCGGGAGACTGGAAGAGATTTCAGTGAACATACATCAAGAGCCAACCCTTGTAATTATCATATCTAAGGCGCTAAAATAATAAGAAATTGCCCCTTTATTAATTGGAGTATTTTCCAGGCCCACACTAAAGAACCTGTATTAATTAGGATTAGGTTTGCCTGGCAGAAATGGAAAATCCGAAACAATAATGGCTTTAACAAGATAAGAGTTTGCCTTTCTTTAAATAAAAGCCAAGAAACACATAGACCATGGAGGGAATGGCTCTCCACATTGTCAGGGACCCTGCCTCCTTCTATCCTTTTGCTGTGCCTTTTACACCCTCTACTTCCAAGATCACCTCATGGTGCGAAATGGCTGCCTGAATTTCAGCCACCATCTCCATTCTCTAGTCAGGAGGCATAAGGAAAGGTAAAGAGGCGAGTACATTCCCCCTGTGGTGGGCGCCTCTAATGGCACCAAGTTATCCCTGCCTCTCAGTATTCACATCTTTATGTAAATCCCTCTCCCTGAGCGTGGGCCCGACTTATTTATTCACTTCTAAAGAACGGAATACAGGAGAAGTAGTACGATGTCATTTCCAAGATTAGTTCATAAAAAGATGGTGTGGTTCTCTTTTGGGTGCTTTCTTTCACTTTTTCTTGGATGGTCCACTCTGGAGGACTCCAGCTGCCATGTTGTGAGGCTGTCGTGCGCAGAGCCCCATGTGAGTGAATTTGGAAATGGCCAATAGCCACATGAGTGAGCTCAGATGCAAATCCTCCCTGGTCCCCAGAGCCTTGAGATGACTGCAACCCCAAGCGACACCTTGATTGCAGCCTCACAAGAAAGAACCACCCGGCTAAGTCAGCTAAGTTCCTCCTGGATTCCTAACCTACAGAAACTTCAAGAAACAAATGTTTGTTGTTTCCAACCACTTAGCTTTGGGGTAATTTTTTTTCTTCTCCCCAAAGCCCACCCAGTACACAGTTGTATATTTTAGTTGTGAGTCCCTCTGGTTGTGCTATGTGGGACGCCGCCTCAGTGTGGCCTGAAGAGTGGTGCCATGTCCGCACCCGGGATCCAAAGGGGTGAAACCCCGAGATGCTGAAGCAGAGTACGGGAACTTAACCACTAGGCCACGGGGGCCAGCCCCAGGGTAATCTTTTATGCAGTAATAGATAATGAAAACATCCTCTTTAAGAATACTTCCCAGAATTTGCCTTCACCAATTATATCTACGACTGATTGGTCAAAACTTACTCCATGACCATACCTCAATGTAAGTGGTACTGGAAAATACCTTTATGGAGAAGGTTGCAAATGCCTAGCTAAAAATAGAGAATTCTAAGGAAGGAAGGGATATTGAGGGCCACCTACAATTTCTGCCAACCCCTAGAACAATGACAGTGACCAGAGACATGGCTTGAGATGATTAGCTTAAGCCTAAATTCTGGAACCAATCACTGGCAAGAGGAATGAGTTTGCCAAGTTGGCTCAAACTAAACAGGATCAAAAGCTGGAGCTGGGGATGAGATCAGATTTCAAAGATTCTCATGGGCTGCATGGGGAAGGGGCAAACACCTGAACAAAACCAAGGTTCTGGTAGGAAAGAAGAAGGGGGACATGAACACTAGGAAGTCAACCAACAGTAACCTCCCAGACTGAATACACGAGGGTGATGATTGATTTTCTTTCTCCTCACTTGCCACAGTCTCCATAGGAGACAGAGACAACAGACTATGATACACTCTACCCAACAACTCCAGAATCTTTTTATCCAGCCCAGAACTCACCCATCTATCCAACTGTCCGCTGCCATCACTGCATGGTCCTTCGACAAGTCTCTCTGTCCCAAGGGCTTTGTCATCTGTGTTAATTTGCTAGAGCCGCCATAACAAAATACCACAGGCTAGGTGGCTTAGAAACACAAATTTATTTTCTCAGTTCTGGAGTCTAGAAGTTCGAGACCAAGGTGTCAGCAGGTTTGGTTTCTGCTGAGCCTGCTCTCCTTGGCTAGCAGATGGCCTCTCTGAACTGTCTACAACACCACATGTGTGAGTTTTTCCACACCAACAACCAATTCTCCAACGCTCTGGACACCAGCTGGGTGCCCAATAATTCAATTCAATTCTGACACTAACCACCCAGAGTTAGTGGCAGTCCCTGCAAGACCGCCCCCTCCTCTATACACCAATTGCAATTCCCAGGCCTCCTGTACTTCTGACAGAGGCTATAAATTGGGGTTTCCTACAACCCCCTCCTCAGGTTCAAGAATTTGTTAGAATGGCTCACTCAGGAAGGCACTTTACTTACTATTATCTCCTTATTGTAAAGGCTAAAGCTCAGGAACAGGCAAATGGAAGAGGTGCATAGGGCAGGATGTGGAGGGAGGGGTTCAAAGCTTCCATGCCCTCTTCAGGTGTGCTACCCCCCCAGCACACTGATGCTCTCCAGAAGCTCTCCAAACACCATCATTTAGGGTTTTTATGGAGGTTCCATCACCAGGCATGATTGATTAAATAATTGGCCATTGGTGATTAACTCAATCTCCAGCCCCTTTCTTCTCCCTGAGAAGAAAGTGAGGAGGTGGGGTTGAATGTTCCAACTCTCTAATCACATGGTTGGCTCCTCTGGCAAGGAGCCCTCATCCTGAAGCTATCTAGAGGGGCCTACCAAGAATCACCTCATTTCCATAAATTCAGGTATGCTTGAAAGGGGCTAATTAGGAATGACAAAAGATGCTCCTCTCACCCCTATGCCTCAGGAAATTACAAGGATTTTAGGAGCTCTGTGCCATCAACTGGGGATAAAGACTAAACATGTATTTTCTTATATCACAATATCACAGTCGCCTTCTCCCTGTATCATCATGTGGTCTTTCTCTGTGTGCTCAAATCCCTGGCATCGCTTCCTTTTCTTATTAGGCCACCAGTCATTTTGGATTAGTGCCCCATCCTAATGGCCTCAGTTTAACTTAATCACCTCTTTAGAGATCTTATTCCATATATAGCTACATCTTGAGATACTGGGCATTGGGACTTTATGAATGTAAAGGGGACACAACTGAGCCTATGACATCATCTTGCTCCAGAAAGCTTCACCTTCATTTATTCACAACTCATTCAATGCACATTTACTGAACATATGTGGAGATGGCGCTGAAAGCCTGCCCAGGGATAGCATGTGGTATTAGAGGGCCAAGGACTGAGGCTTGGGGGGCTCAACAGTTTAAAGGCAGAGGAGGAGGGCCCAGGAAATGAGACTGAGGAGGAGTGAAGGCCTCTCCTTTCTGGCATGTGGGTCCTCCCTTATCCCCCTGGCTCCCTTCTCCTCTGGGTCTTCTGCCAGCCTCCTCCCTAAGCCCGTCCACACTGGGAGCCCCGCCTCTGCTCTTTGAGACTCCCCATCTCTCCTGGTGTGACAGCAGGCCCAGCCCATCTCCCTTCTGGCATTACATTCCAGATAGATGTCAGTGGAGCCTTCCTCTGCTTGGATGTCTCCTGCTTTCCAAGAAGATTGGGGCTGGAAGGGAGCTCTGGACTCTTCCAGAGGTGTAAAATCTTAGGCATTTCCTCTTCAGTTTGATCTCTCCCTGTCAGTAGTAGCTGTGGCTGTTTCGCTCCTCAGTTCCTGAAGGGAAACTCACCATATCACCATAGAATTCGTTTTCTTCCAGCTCTACAGTGGAAAACACAATTTCAGATGAAAAACACAATTTCTTCCTATTGATATGATTTTGCCTTGTTCCCTGTGAAATGATAAAGATTCCCTGGCCTTTTTTCCCCAAAAATGAATTTGCTTTCCTCCTGGGGATTTTTTCACAAAAAGAATTATACGAAAATGCCCCCATCTGAGCTACCAGGGAAGGATGGCACCACTCTGAACCAGATCTCCTCTGATCTACAGATTCTCCTCTAATCTGGGGAGGGTTGGGTTCATTCTACCACACCACTGAAACCGGGAGAAGGGACAGGCACCAGAGGCATAGGGGTGCATGGATTTGGTAGCAGGGATGTGCTGAGTTGTGTTCTGATGCCTTATCTTTGTTCTGTGAGGTAGAAAGTGAGGCCATCTACTGAGAGTGAAAGAGAAAGGTAAGAGAGTGCATAGTTCAGCAGAAAGATTAGCAATAGTCTTGTGGAGAGCAGGAGAGAGAGCTGACCAGAGCTGCGTTGAAGTCCCAGGGAGGTGGGTGACCTTGAATTTTAAGCCATAGCAGTTTGCCTCTGCAGTGAACAGCTGTCTGGATGCATCACTGCCTCCTCTCCCTGTCTCCTTTTGCTGGTTAATAGTGCTATTGTCCCCTCATTGGAAACCTCAACCCCACAGGGAGCCAGCCAGTCAACCACCAACCTGACAGATTCAACTGCCTAAATATTCCTCAAATCCATCCCCTCTCATTTTCTTTTACTTTTTAACACTGTAATCTCTGCTCCTCTTCTCTATATCCTCCACCCAGCTTTCAGAGTAACTTTCCAAAATGCTTTCCAAATTCTCAAAAATTTGATTGTGTCACTCCCCTACTTAAAGTCCTCCAATGGTTCCCTGTTATCTGCAGCCTTCGTTCTAAGTGCAGTGGGAAGCCATTGGAGGGCTTGGAGCAGTGGAGTGACATGATTCAATTGACATTTTTAAAAGATCACTCTGACATTTGTGTAGAGAATGGATTTGAAAGGGGGCGAGAGTAGAAGGCCAGTGAAGAAGTCTTGTAACGAAGGTGAAATGGTGGCTTAGACCACAGCTGGGAGTGGGGATGGAGAAAAGTAGATGGATTTGAGATGAATTTTTAAAATAGAATTGGTCACATCTGTCAATGGATTGAATATAGAGTCTAGGGGAGTGGAGGGATTAAAAAAGACCCTCTACTTCTGGAGACTCCCTAATTCCTTGACTTCTGTGGCACTTCACGCTTCCCTTCTCCATGACCATGCCTCTCAGCCTTTTCATTGCTCCATGTTCATTGCCAGCTCCTTAAATGATGTGGTTCTCCAAGGTCCATGACCCTCTTGTATTCCAACTTTATCAGCTTTCTCTGGGAAAGCTCATTTACCCCTTAGCTTTGACTCAACTCTATGCTGACATTTTCCAAGTCTGTATCTCCATTCTTGACCTATTAATCATGTTCCGCATCAGTATTTCGATGTGAAATAGGCACCTCAGATTTAACATATTCCAAGTGGAACCTATTCTTTGGCCCTCAAGTATGCCCCACTTTCTGTACTCTTGATCTCAATACTTTCATTAATATTCCTAGCTACACACTGACATGTCACCATCTTTACCTTTCTCTCCACCTTCCTCTATATACTATGAGCCAACAAATTCTATGGTCTTCAAATATATTTCTCATTCAGGGTTTCTATCCATTTCCAAAGCCACTGATTTATTTCAACCTCTCATTATCTCATTTTTTTTTTGTTAAGATTTTATTTTTCCTTTTTCTCCCCAAAGCCCCCCAGTACACAGTTGTGTATTTTTAGTTGCAGGTCCTTCTAGTTGTGGCATGTGGGATGCCACCTCAGCATGGCCTGACAAGCGGTGCCATGTCCACGCCCAGGATTCGAACTGGCGAAACCCTGGGCTGCCAAAGCAGAGCACGTGAACTTAACCACTCGGCCATGGGGCCAGCCCTCATTATCTCTTGCTTAGTCTATTCTTACCTCAGTGAACCACTCTTTCTCTAGCTTTTTCCTCTGAGTTTCGGATGCTTAGAATTAATATTTCCCTGAGATTGCTCCACATATGGCTTGGTCAAAGTCCAGGTGATGTCACCAGGAACCAGTCTCATAGCTCCTCCCTGCTCTGCTTTCTCTGTGCTGACTCCATTCCTAGATTCTTTAGGTTCTGTTCCCTTCATGTTGCCATAGCTCTGACCTTTCTCATTCAAGTCAGAAAATTAAAGACCTAAAGTGGAGCCTTGCTGGCTCTGATTGGTCAGATATGTGTCTTGAACCAATTATTGTGGTCAAGAGTACAGAATGTTCTTACTGGCTTAAGGCTAGGTCACGTGCTCTACCTTGGTAAGGGTTGGAAGAAGTTTCACCCAAAGCATAATGGCTGAAAGTGGGGAAAGAATGGTTCCCTAAAAGCAAAACCAGGGTACCATCACCGCAAGAAGGCAGATCTGATGCTGGGCATCACCTACTACAAGCTTACTCTTCCTGTATGCCTTTTCTTGTTGAGTAGTACCCCGTCCAATTTAATCACCTGAGGTAATTCCAAGATTCTAATCTATTTTTCCTTTCTGTCCTTAATGACAGGTTGCTATAAACTATCTTGTATGTTCACAATCATTCATTCCCTCCAATATTTAACATGTTTCCCTGGCTTATTGACTTTGGATTTTGCCACATGATATGCTTTGGCCAATGAGATGTGAGTATATGTGACCTTTGTGACATTCAAGCAGGGCTTTATTTTATTTTATTTTATTTTGAGGAAGATTAGCCCTGAGATAACTACTGCCAATCCTCCTCTTTTTTGCTGAGGAAGCCTGGCCCTGAGCTAACATCTGTGCTCATCTTCCTCTACTTTATATGTGGGATGCCTACCACAGCATGGCTTGTCAAGTAGTGCCATGTCTGCACCCGGGATCCAAACCAACGAAACCAGGCTGCCAAGAAGCGGAACGTGCGCACTTAACCACTGCGCCACCCAGCCAGCCCCTTAAACAGGGCTTCAAATGCAATTGTGTAGCTTGGCTGTGGTACCTTCACTCCAGCCCTCTGCTAGGAGAACATGTCCCAGATAGTGGCTATTCCTTCAACCTGGGTTCCAGAATGAAAAGATATGTGCAGCTGAATCTCGTGGAGGGATAGCCAACCTGCAACCTTCATATTATATGAGCAAAAATCAGGTATATGTTTCCATATGCCATGAGATTTTAAAGCTGTTACACTTCAGTTCAGGTCCTTATCATTTGTACCAGGATCGCTGCAACCATTCTTTCCCCACTCTCACGGCAACATCCTCCTAGCTCCCCTCCTTGCTTGTCATCCAGCCTGCTCCTGCCCATTCTCCACCTTGCAGCCACAGGGATGTTTCTAAAGGGCAAATCTAACCACATTTCCTCCCTGCTTACCTCCAAAGTCTCACCACCATTCTCAGGATAAAATTCAAACTCCTTGTTTAAGCACATCCAGCTTTTCAGGATCTTAGTCAGATCTCCAGCCTTATCTACTTCCCTTCCTCACACATGCACCCACGGCCCCAGGCTCACTGAACCCCTTGCAGTTCCCGAATGCATCATTTTAAGTTAGCAGTACCTTCACCCGCACTGCTGGCTCTGCCTGCAATGCTCTGCCCATTATTCATCTAGGTGTCACTTGTTCATCAAGGCTTACTACCAGCCACATCTTCTACCAAGGAACCCCCTGCCCAAGGTGGGTTTATTTATTTGTTTGTTTGTTTGTTTATTTTTATTTTTTAAAGAGCGACACCTGAGCTAACATCTGTTGCCAGTCTTCTTTTTTTTTTCCCTTCTTCTCCCCAAAGCCCCCCAGTACATAGTTGTATATTCTAGTAGTTAGTGCCTCTGGTTGTGCTATGTGGGATGCCGCCTCAGCATGGCCTGATGAGCGGTGCCATGTCTGTGCCCGGGATCTGAACCAACAGAAGCCCAGGCCCCCAAAATGGAGCACGTGAACTTAACCACTCTGCCACGGAGCCAGCCCCACCAAGGTGGATTTAGATCTCCTCTCCCTCCTCTGTGGTCCCACAGCACCCTGTGCCCGCCTGCCCCTCTCGTAGCGCAATTTCATTCCTTCCTGGTCCCAAAGTTCCATGAGGTCAAGGACAGGGTCTGGTTTGTTTCTGTGTTTCCTGGGCTTGGTGGTCCCTGGCACAAATAGTTTGGTGATGCTTGGAAGATGACCAAATGAAAACATGAATGCATGTGTTGGGTTTTCTTTTACCTATCTCTCCAAATCAGCCAAGCTTCCACATGGCTGCCACAGTCATTCTTCCAGAAACAAGATTTGATCACATGACTTCCCTGCTTAAAAAACTGTGCTAGCTCCTCTTTGCTCACTTAATTTGTCACAGTCTAGTTTCATCCATTCCTTTGACCTCAGGCACTATCTGTATGCTGATGAGGCCCAAATTTCCAGGCCAGAACTTTCTCTAGTTTTATATATAAAATGCCCAGCTGTTCTTACTTACTTGGGTGTCTTGCGGGGACCTTAAACTCGAGGAGTCAAATGTCCATTTTCCTTCTGAAACCTTTTTCCTGTCTTGTATTTTCTTTCGATAAATAGCATCATCAACCACTCAGTTGCCCAAACCTGACATCTGGGAGTCACCCTTAAAGATGGGTTAAGAGCATGAACTCGGCAGCCAGACAAATGACTTCCAATGCTGGCTCTGCCACACAGTACCTATGTGATCTCAAGCAAGTTCCTTAACCTCCTTAGACTTTAAATCTGTAGACTCCTCATGGCAATACTTACCTCCCTGGATCACTGAGAGGATTGAATGATAGAATCAACCAAGTGCTGGACAGGTGCTAACACACAGTATGTCCTCACCGCATATTAGCCTTTATTATTGTAAGATCCTCTCTCTCCTTCGCCCCACAATCTAACCACTAAGTCTATAGATTCTACATTCTCAATTTCTCTTGAATCTGTCCCATCCTTTTTGTCCCCACTGCCACCCTCTCAATCCAGCCTCCTGTCCTCTATTGTCTGATGACTACAGAAGCTTCTTAACTAGACTTCTTCCCTCCATTCTTTCCGCTTTACCATCTTTTCTCCTTATTTCTAGTGTGGCTTTTTCTGAAAACCAACTCAGCTCGTGTCAGCTTCCGGCTGAGCTAAACTTCTTTCAGTTCCTCAAATGGACAGAACTCTGCTCTCCCTCCACAAACCCTGCTTCCTCTGCTGGGGCCCCTGGTCTCTGTAAGCCACCTCCACAGGCTGGCTCCCTCTTCTTTCTGTTCCCCACGTAAATGTCAGGAAGCATGCCCACCCCCAAGTCTCTGTTAGCTGTCCCTGCTATGTGTCACTTTCCTCCAAAGTGCTTCAACGTTCCCTATTATAACACTCATCACATGTCACCACAATGATGGTTTCAGTGACCATCTCCCGTCACTAGACTGCGAGCTCCATGAGGCAAACTGTTTTGTTCACCACCGTGGCTCTGGGATTTAGCACAAGTCTGGTCCATACTAGGAGCTCAAAACATTTTTAAATTATTTAATTTATTCTAATACTGGGTATTTAGTTGTTTTCAATCTTTTGCTATTATAAACAATGTTCCCCTGAATATTGTTGAACATGTCATTTCACACGTAATTGAATATAGCCATATGATAAATTCCTACAAATGAAATGGCTGAGTCAAACTGTGAACGCATTTCATAGTGTGTAAGATATACCAAACTGACCTCTGTAGAAGTTCACCAATTTACACACCTATCTCTAATGTTCTTCTTCACATGCTTCAACATGCTTCACATGCTTGCCAACACAGTATTATCAAACTCCTTGATCTTTGGCCAATCTGACAGTGACAAAGAATGCCATCGTAGTTTTGTCATCTCTTTTTATAATCGAGGGTGAACATCTTATCATATACTTAAGATCCATTCACAAAGTTAAAGGACAAATGACGAAGTGGGAAATTACAAATCATATCAATCAGACAAAAACAAACAAATCAATGAAAAATTGAACAAAAGCTTGAACTGGCACTTCACAAAGAAGAAATCCAAGTGGACATTAAGGGAGATGCAAATTCAAATCACCCCCAGACAGCAGTGCATACCCACCAGCATGGTTAAAATGAAGAAGTCTAATACCACCAAATGTTGTCAATGACGTGGAGCAATACGAACTCTCAGACACTGCTGGCAGGAGTGTAAACTGGTAAACTGCTCAGAAAAACTGAGGCTATGAGTGCGTTATATCCCAGAAATTCTACTCTTAGTATCTATACTCCTTGAAAAAGCCTTGCCCATGTGCACCAGGCGTTATATAGATGAATGTTCAGATCAGAACTGTTTCTAATAAAACAAAAATGGAAAACCTTAAATGTCTACTCCTAGTAGAGTGGAAAAATAAATTGTGGTTTATTAATACAGTGGAAAACCATACAGCAATAAAATGAACAAATCACAGCTTCACGCATCAACATGGCTGGGTTGCATAAAAATAATGTTGAGATAAATAAGTCAGTCACAAAAGAAGAGTATGATTCCATTTATATAAAGGTCAAAAACAGGTGAAACTAAACTAGTGTATAGCGTCTGAGAATGCATACCTAGGAGGAAAACCTTTATTAAGAAGGCAAGGTAATGATAATGGCTGAAGTCAGCGTACCGATTCTGTTTTCAGAAAAGCAAAGGGTATGTGATAGGAGAGGCCACACAGCCAGAGGCAAGACTGCTAGGACATGGGCTATATTTTATATCGTGGGCTCGATGAGGGTTACACAAGTGTCGGCTTTGTTTTTGAACTGCACATATATGTTTCATATACTCCTCTGCGTGTGCTGTATTTCACAGTTTAAAAAAACAATTTAAAAAGTTCACAACGGCATATACAATACCATTTAAATAAAAAGAAGAAAACTTAAAGAAATATAAATTTGTTTGCTCATATATACGCTGATGAGCTCTGGAAGCATATCCAAGAAACTGGCAACAAAGATTGTCACTGGGGTAGGGCATTAGGCTACTGAGAGACAAGAGTAGGAGAAAAAATATGCCTTTCAAATTGTTAAACTATCTTAATATATTACCTACTTAAAAATACATTTGTGGGGCTGGGCCCGTGGCCGAGTGGTTAGGTTTGTGTGCTCTGCTGCGGGCAGCCCAGTGTTTCGTTGGTTCGAATCCCGTGAGTAGACATGGCACTGCTCATCGGGCCACGCTGAGGCGGCGTCCCACATGCCACAACTGGAAGGACCCGCAACGAAAAATATACAACTGTGTACCGGGGGGCTTTGGGGAGAAAAAGGAAAAAATAAATAAATAAAATAAAATCTTAAAAAAAAAATTGCATTTTTTAAGAAGAAGTCCCAGGGCCGGTCCCGTGGTGTAGTGTTTAAGTTCAATGCACTCTGCTTTGGCAGCCCAGGTTCACAGGTTCAGATCCAGGGCACAGATCTACATCACTCCTCAGCCATGCTCTGGTGGTGACCCACATACAAAATAGAGGAAGACTGGCACAGATGTTAGCTTAGGGCCAATCTCCCTCAAGTAAAAACAAAACAGAAACAAAAACAGGATTGGCAACAAATTTTAGCTCAGGGCAATTCTTCCTCAGCAAAAAAAAAAAACACGTCCAGTTTGTATTTCCTTTCCTGACCTGTTGTATTAGTTTTCTATTGCTATATAACAAGTTACCACAAATTTAATGGCTTAAAACAATACATACATTTATTATCTCATAGTTTATGTGTGTCAGGAGTCCATGCATAGCTTAGCCAGGTCCTCTGCTCAGGGTCTCCCAGAGCTGCAATCAAGGTGTTGACTGGGCTTCATTTTCATCTGTAGACTCGAATGGGGAAGTATCTGCTTCCAAGCTCATTCAGATAGTTGGCAGAATTCATTTCCTTGTAGCTGCATGAATGAAGGCTCTGGCTTTTTGTTACTGTGGCTGTTAGACTCCTACAGTTGCTAGAGACCACCCACAGTTCCTTGCCATGTGGGCTTCCTCAATGTGGCTGCTAACTTCATCAAGCCACAAAGGAGACTCTCTTGATACAATCTGCTAAGATGGAGTCTTACATAGCACAATATGATCTGAGAGTGACATCGCCATCACCTTTGCCATATTCATGGTTAGAAGCAAGTCACAGATTCTGCCCACACTCAGGGAGAGGAGATTACACAGTGGCATAGACATCAGGAGGTGGGAATTTGGGGGTGGTCACCTTAGGGTGTGTCGGTCACAACTGTTTATTGTTTTGGGAGGCTTTTCACTCTTTTTTTTTTTTTCCAATTTTTTCCTTATCCATTTGCAAGAACTCTGTGAATTAAATAAATTAACCCTCTGTTTACCATGTGAGGTGCCAATTCAATACATTTTTGATGAATTAATAAATGACTTCATGAATCTCCTAACAGTTGTACTATGCCCTTTTAGCTGCAGCAACAGTAACTTCACCAGGCCTTTGTAGAGTCTGTTTTCCTTACCTGGAAAGCTGAGCTTGGTCAAGGCACAGAATTTAATTGAGGTTTAAGGATGGGTGAGAATATTGATTTGGACTTGACTTGCAATTGCGCTTTGGTTTATGCCAAGATGAGTCAAAGGAGTAACGCAAAGGATAAACCTGCAAGGAGGCTGCAGGTGGGAGGACAAGGCAGGTATTCTGCCTGTGTCTCATGGAGACCCACCTAAAGTCCTGTGCAAGGAGATGTTGTCAGGCTGGCAGCGTGTGGAACAGGGGGTTTGCTGCCCTGTGTGCCTCTAATGACCTCAACACCCCAGACCATCTTATGTTACCAGGAGATGCCATACATTCAGCTCCCCATTAAGCCACATCACTGGTGCCCATCGTCCAGGTTCTGGGCTTTACGGTGTTGGCTGTGCCAGTTCTGGGCAGTCTCCCCTAAACCGTGCCTGGACTGCAGAGCCAAAGACTTGTTCAATTATTTCATGTAGGCCTCTCTTTTTTTTGACCCATATAATCACTCTGAATCATTCAAGATGTAGCTCCTTGGCTACCTCTTAGAGGGACATCAAAACTTCCAGGCCAAGGTAGTTGTCCCAGCATCTTTGTGTGAACCTCTGTGTTAGCATTCCTACAGATTATTGTGATTCCTCTGTTGTATTTACATTGCTTTCTTTTCTTTTCTTTTCTTTGTTTTGAGGAAGATTAGCCCTCAGCTAACATCCACCACCAATCTTTCTCTTTTTGCTGAGGTAGACTGGCCCTGAACTAGAATCTGTGCCCATCTTCCTCTATTTTATATGTGGGATCCCTGCCACAGCATGGCTTGATAAGCTGGGCATACGACCGCGCCTGGGATCCAAACCTACAAACCCCGGGCCTCTGAAGCAGAGTGCCCAAACTTAACTGCTACACCACTGGGCTGGCCCCTGTGTTTATATTTCTATCTCTTTCACTCAATAGCAAGACCCTCCAGGGCAAGGGCTGAGTCTGATTTCCCTATAGACCTATATGTCTAGCTGTGCATGGGAGATCTTCATTTGCGTGTCACACAAGCACATCGCCATGTCCTGAGCTGAACTCACCTGAAGCACCCCGTCTGAGTGTCCATATAGAACCCAAACCTCTATCATTGCATTGTGTGTATTAGATTACAGTTTCCTTTTTATGATTCTCTCTCCCACTAGATAGTAAGCAACCCAGGGCAGAAAACACCTGAATTTTATTTATCTTTGTATCCCTAGAGCCAAGCACAGTGCCTCCCATATAGCAGCTAGTCAATAAATGTTCATTGAACTGAACTGGATATCTGTATCTTCAGGGCCAGGTAGAGTGGGGGTATCTAAGAAACGCTCAGGATGTGTTTGTTACATCCGATTCTAGGAAAGATGCTTCTCCCAAAGCCCTCTGCCCGCCCTCCTTCTCTGGCAGGCTTGGATGAACACTGAGAGCCAATAGTTTGTCACATAGCAACAATAGTAAAGAAGGAGCTACTGCCGAATAGAGCAGACGCTTGCCTGCCGCAGAGAGCAGAGCAGAGCTATTTTGAGATCCGTTAGGTAGAGTCACAGTCTGATAGGCCCACACATCGTGGAGATGCTTCCCATCAGCTTAGGGGTACAGGGCATCGAAAACACCTTATTTGGATATCTGTCTCTTTTGCCATCCTTTGGAGCACTCTTTTAGAATATAAAGGACCAAATTTTAGGTCGTGGTTTTTCTTATTTTTAGGTCAATCAGATTTTTCTCTAGAATACTACTAACATATTTTAATATTCCACTGAATTACTGTACAGATGTGCTAATTTATAGATCAAATGATCACAAATTCCAAACAAAAAGCGGGACCTAGGTCTCAGCCCAAACTTCCCAGCATGGCACATATGGTCCTTTGTGCCCTCACTGGGCCCCCTTTTCCAGTATCTTCTCCTGCCTGGGAGCTCTCATCAGCAGATGCTCCAGTCTTGGTGAATAGCATCCGGGTGCCAATGTGATAAGTGCTTTCACTCACGAATTATCCATCCTTGTTTGCCTTGAGGGAGCCTCTATCACTCTGTCTGGTAACCGTCCCTATGAGTTTCTCTCCAGCTAGATGGGGTGCCCAGAGGACAGGAATAGTGTCTTTTTCATCTTGAAATCCACAGTATGCAGCAAAGTGCTGGGCACAGAGAAGATGCTCAGGAAAGCTTGGGTCAGTGTATAAAGAGTATAAGTTTCTTGGTTACCTTAGGCTCTGCCAGTCCACTTCAGTGCTGATGGTGGGAACCATGCCTAACAACATGGAAAGTTACAAGTTCTGTGACTGCTTCTGTGGCTTTGGCACTGTATGTTCTAATTTTACCCAAAAGATATTGTGAATGTGTATTTATGTATAGAACTTCCTCCTTCCTTCCTTCATTCATTCATTCAACAAACAGTCATTGGCTATAAATTCTGTGGCAGTTCTTATACTAGGTGCCAGAGACGTGAGGAAGCATAAGACCTGCTTCCTGCCCTAAGGGTTCAGTGGTAAGACGCCTATATGTGATATTGGAAGACCCAAGTTCAAGTCTTCCCTTTGCCTCAGTCTGGGGTCTCATGAAGAACATTTTACTTGCTTTAGAGCCCCAGTTTTCCAGGTCATTAATGAATACAACACTTATTCTCCTTGTGTTGTAATTTAAAGAAGCTGGGTCAAGATATACAAGATTCCAGGAGAGAGGGAGATCGGCTGGCACCTTGATGGACAGGTAAGATAGACCATGTCCTTTTCAGGGCCAGAACATCCTCATTGCTGCAGCAGAGGATGGGCAGGTAGACCCATCCACTCAGAGCAGATTCACCGATCAATGGTATCCATCCATTTGTTCAAAAAGTTTGAATTGAGTTCCTGCTATGCATCATGTCCTCAGCTGGGAACTAGGGTGCAGACATGGACAACATGGCCACTCTTCCTGCTATCATAGGGAAAGACCGACAAGGATTATAACACAGTATGTACTGTGGGCGATTCAGAAGTTCGGGATTCTTGCCATGGGAGGGAATGGGAGTCTGTAACCAGGACTCAGGTGGATCCAGGAGGGCTTTCCAGCAAAAGGGGTGTGTGAGCTGAGACCTGAAGGGTGATGGGGAATTAGGTGGGTAGAGGGGTGGGAGTGGTGAGTGTTTCAGAGGGAAGGAATCCATGTGTGAACGTCTCAAGGACAGAGAAAGCATGGCACAAGCAGAACAGAAATAATTCCACTTGGCTGCAACGAGGGAAGTTGAGAGAAATGAGATAGGTAGGCAAGGGCTATTTCTTGCACATGAAGCTTTACCCTAACAGCAAAGAGGAAGATTGAAGGTTTTTTAAAAAATGCTTTTTGGTTCTGATTTCACACACCACAAAAATTTATAATGTAGAATGAAAGCCACCCATAACACTTCTCTTACCCAACACTGTTAACGGTTTGGAATATATTCTCTCAGTTTCTAATCCATTATTATTATTAATTATATTTATAAAAATAGAGCCATTCTATGAGGCTGGCCTGGTTGTGCAGCGGTTAAGTTCGCATGTTCTGCTTCGGCAGCCTGGGGTTCACTGGTTCGGATCCCGGGTGCAGACATGGCACCGCTTGGCAAGCCATGCTGTGGCAGGCGTCTCACATATAAAGTAGAGGAAGATGGGCACAGATGTTAGCTCAGGGCCAGTCTTCCTCAGCAAAAAGAGGAAGATTGGCGGCAGATGTTAGCTCAGGGCTAATCTTCCTCAAAAAAAAAAAAAATAGAGCCATTCTAAATGGCCATAATCACCAAGACAAAAAATCACAGATGTTGGAGAGGCTGCAGAGAAAAGGGAAACCTCGTCCACTGCTGGTGGAAATACAAACTGATGCAGCCACTGTGGAAAACAGTAGGGAGATTTCTAAAAAAAATTAAACATAGAAATACCATATGACCTAGCTATCTCACTACTGGGTATTTATCCAAAGGACTTGAAATCAACAATACAAAGAAACTTATGCACCCCTATGTTCGTTGCAGCATTAGTCACAATAGCCAAGACGTGGAAGCAACCCAACTACCCACCAACTGATGATTGGATAAAGAAGATGTGGTATATATATGCATATATAATGGAATACTACTCAGCCATAAAAAAGACAAAATTGTCCCATTCGCAACCACATGGATGGACCTTGAGGGCATTGTGTTAAGTGAAATAAGTCAGACAGAGAAAGACAAACACCATATGATTTCACTCATATGTGGAAGATAAACTTACAAACAAAGAGAACAATTTAGTGGTTACCAGGGGGAATGGGGGTGATGGGTGGGCACAAGGGGTGAAGGGGCACACTTATATGGTGTATGACAAATATTAATGTACAACTAAAATTTCACAATGTTATAAACTATTACGACCACAATAAAAAAAAAATAGAGAGCCATCTATACCTCCTGCTCTACAACGTCCTTTTTGTCTTGAGCAATATATGTGTATCTTTCCAGGCAGTACACACCTTCCTACTCATTTTTGAAAGACTGTATAATAGCCCATCATTGTAAGCCCGCTTCATTCTTTTGTTTTTTATTGTGGCAAAATAGATATAACATAAAATTTACCATCGTAACCATTTTTAAGTGCACAGTTCAGTGGCACTAAGTCCATCTCCAGATGTTTTTCATCTTACCAAACTGAAACTCTGTACCAATGAAACAATAACTCCCCATTTTTCTCAGCCCCTAGCAACTACCATTCTACTTTCTGTCTCTGTGAGTTTGACTACTCTAGGGACCTTATGTTAGTGGAATCATATCCATAGTTTTTTTTTAACCCTTCAGCTAGCGATGGGCTTTTGGTTTGTTTCCCCTTTTTTGGAGTGGGGAAGAGAATATTACAATGCCACAGGGAACATTCTCAAACACATCTCTGTGCACTTGTAGAAAATGCCCTAGACATACTGGGATTTTCAAAGTCTGCAAACATTTAGGATGAACCTAAAAGTTTGTACCAGGCTATGTTCCCACTAACAGTGTATGAAAGCACCAATTCTCCATATCCTTGCCAATATTGGCTATTCATATTTTTTTAAAGAACAGATTTTATTAAATGTGTGATATAAATAAAAACGTGCTCTTGAAAATGCCGACAGCATTTTAGAAGTGTATATAAATCAATAATTCCTTGTAATGGATGTGCAGCCACTTTCATAAACCCATCCACGTTCACATTTGCAGGAGCAACTTAAGTTCGTGAACCATTCTTCCCTGATGACAAGTGCTTTGGAAAAACTTTGTTGAGGCCACACCTATAAGAGCACTTTTTAATTTTTGTGAATAGGTACTACTTGCACCTGGTTCAACATCCTTTTGATTTGGAAGATTATTCAGGAAGTAGAATCCATAGGACTGGGTGATTGGGTGTGAGGAAGAAGGAACAGGGAGGCCTACGTGGATTCATGCATGGTGCCTAAGTTTCCAGCTGGACGAGTCAGCGGACATTGATCCCTCTTATTCATAGGAATAAGAGACACAAAACAAAAGGCATAGACCCTGAGGAAAGGGGGTAGGGATGAACTAAGGTTCTGGTGCCTGCGGATCATACCATAGCATCTTGATCAGTTGCAACTAATGGATTCACCCTGGGGTAATTAATATCTTTTTCCTCCTAGTCTTGTGCCCTCTATGTAGGGGTCTCTTCTTTGGCAACCAGGGCACCTGGGAAGCTGGATTAGTCATCATAAGGTTTCAAGGTGAACAGAGAATGTCTTAAAGGGAGTTGGATGACCCTGTGAGACATTTCCTTCTGACTGTGGGAAGCCAGCATGGTAGCCCAGGAGCATGTGCCAGGCTCTGGGCACTGCTAAACATCTTGCATGTGGTAATCTCATTTGCATTCTCCTAGCAACTCTTTGAGTTAGGAAAGATCCTTTCCCTTTCAGAACGAATGACTAGAAACAGCTAAGGTGTACTGAGTGCTTACTATGTGCCATGCACTGTGATAAGCATTATTCATAAATTATCGTGTTTAATCTTCACAATAAAGTAGGTCTAATCAAGAAATCCATTTTACAGATGAGGAGCCTGCCCAAGTCACACAGCTGCTAAGTGACAGAGCCAGAATTTAAACCCAGTCTTGGCTGACTTCAGTGTCTCTGCTCTTACCTACCAGCCTCTGCTGTCTCCTGTGTTGCCCTCTCCCACCCTCCCCCACCTCCCAGATGCTGGCAGACAATTCCTTCTTCATGAACACACTTAATCTACACATAGTACTCCACAACTGATTAAATTTTCATTTGATTAGGGTAGATATAATCCAGACTAATGATTCAACTCTGCTTTTTTGAAACCATCTGAAGTCTCATCTTGATTGCATTTGTGTGATCCTTATTTCTCCAGCCACTTCCAATATGGATGACTTTAGGGTCCTGGGTAAAGACCCAGAGGAGTGAATGCCAGCAAGGAGCGCCATGCAGTGGAATTCCTCGATTACAGCAGAGCCAGAAAGGGTAGGTCCATGGCCCCTGACTCCTCTTTGCAGAATTTTCTCATGAGATGTTCCTCAGATTTTCTTCAACAGGCTTCCTGATGTAGTCCCACAGTATTTTTGGCCAGGCCCGCCGAGTATGTTTGAATACTGCTTAGACTCAAGCTGGATCTTCTGCAAAACTAGGCAAATCTTGTCCCAAAGTTCAAAAACTCTTCACACAATCAGGTGAGCAACCTTCCACATAGAAGTTACAGGCTAAGTTTCCAGGTGTTCACATTTCTTTCCTCTGTCTTCTTTTCTGTGAATATGGGTATGAACTTCAAAATAACTGAATCATTCCTGAAATCCGGTTTTGACCTTAGCCTTACATGTTGAACCCATCCTCTAACAGCTTTAAGATAAGGAGGTGCTGTCATTTTCAATTTGCCTGCCTTTCTACTGCAGTTTGGATGAATTAGGCCTGAACATCACATGACAGAATTCATCCTTATTGGCAACCTGAGTTGCTTCATTAAGATTCTCACTCCTAGGTTCTTATTTATTCTCCTCATTCATTGAAAAAGCAACAACAACAACAACAAAAACCAAAGTAAACTCAGTAATAAGCAAACACCAACTAAGGAGCGTGAGATTTGAAATATATTAAAAAGTTTTTAACTACCTCCATAGATACTGGTTTGTGGGGTTTCCTTAGGGAACACCAACAACCTTGCCACCTCCTCAAGTACCAGTTTACCCAAGGCCAAACACAGGGAATCCTGTAATGTGTAGGAATGTGAAAGCACACTGCGAGGCCCTCCTCTGCAAAGCTGTGTTGTCACACACACTGCACTTTATTTATATTCAAGTGTTTTTCTCCATCATTATATTTTTGCTTTTTTCTATCCTTACATTACCCTTAGCACATTACGTTTTCGCTTTTTTCCAGAATTACATTATCTTTAAGGCGCTGCCTAAACGTGGTCTTTTATTAAGCTTGTCTGTTGAGGGTGGGTGCAAAGAAATACCCTAAAATGTCCTCAGGTCCCAGACGTGTTCAGAAAAATAACTCAAGGTTTCTTCGGTCAGACTGCTACCTGGTAGGGGCATGTGGATCCGTGGTGGGCAAGAAATGAATTTAGGTCTGGTCCTAAAACATCTTCCCACTGCTGTGATTTTCTTTTTCTGATTATCAAAATAATACAGACTTATTGTCAAAATATTGTAAAATTCAGCGAAACAACTCGTAATCAGTCTGATTTTCGGACGTGAACAGTTCCCTTTGGGAAAGCGATGGAGGAAAGAGGACGCACTGGGTCTCTGGCCCGGAACACCGGGCGGCGGGGTCCCCTCCGCCTGCTGAATTTAACCGGGGTTCACAAGAGCGGCCGACCAAGGGCCCCGGGACGCAGGGCCATCCCCATCGCGCTCCCATTCGGCCACCTGCGCGGTGATTTGGCGCCTTCCCGGGCGTAGCTCCCGAGCTCCGTCACCCCTCGGTTCCCACCGGTCCCCTACGCAGAGACCCAACCCAGGCACCTTCCCCCGTAAGTGTCCACCGACTGAAAATAGATCCCGAGTCCTCCCCCGGCACCCCCACCCCCCGCTTCCAATCCTCCCCTTTAAAGGGAGCCACCGGGTGACGCCGGGGGAGTTTGCGGAAGCGCCAACCGCGTCGGGGCCTTGGGCGGATCCCGTGATTGGAACTGGCCCCGCCCCCGGGTCCTCTTCCCCCATTGTGTGAGCGGCTCGGCCCCAGGCCCCGCCCCCTCGCCACCTCCCTCCGGAGGCCCAACCCCTCCCCTCTTTTTCACCCCCCCTTGGCTCATTTCCGGCCGCCGCTGCTACCGCTAGCCTGTAAGGAGGACTCGGCAGAGGGAAGAAACAACAGCCGCCATCTTGTTTGTGTGCTAGGCTGGGGGGGAGAGAGGGCGAGAGGGAGCGGGCCAGAGTGGGCAAGCGGGACGCCGGGCTGAGTGCGAACTGCGAGAGCGAGCGTGCGGAGGGGAGCCGGGCCGGAGAGAGGCGCCGGGGGCCGAGACAGTGGCAGGGGGCCCGGGGCGCACGGGCTGAGGCGACCCCCAGCCCCCTCCCGTCCGCACACACCCCCACCGCGGCCCGGGAGCCGGGCCGGCGTCGACGCCTAGGGGGGACCATTACATAACCCCGCGCCCCGCGGCGCCTTCGCCCGCCGCCGAGGGCGGCCCCGAGCGGAGCCCGGGGGGCGGGCGCTCCCGGCACCTGGCCGCCGGGGGTGGGGGCTGTAGCGGAGGCCGTATTTATTTATTTTCCGCGGGAGAGGAGGGCGAAGGAGGAGAGCGCGGCGCGAGGAGAGGCCGCCTGCGCCGCCCGCCAGAGCGGGCCTCCGCGGTGGGCTCGGCGTCGGCGCGGGCGGGCGGGCGGCGCTGCTCGGCCCGGCCCCCTCGGCCCTCGGTCGGCGAGCTCCGCGCCCGGCGTCCTCGCCGCGCCTCAGCCGCCTGCCGCGCGATGTGAGGCGGCGGCGCCAGCCTGGCTCTCGGCTCGGGCGAGCTCGGCGCGGCCATTAGGGGCCGGTGCGGCGGCGGCGCGGAGCGCGGCGGCAGGAGGAGGGCTCGGAGGGTGGGGGCGCAGGTCCGGGAGGGGGCACCGGGAGGAGGTGAGTGTCTTTCGTCGCCTCCTCCTTTCCCCCCTTTTCGCCCCCGCCTCCTTGTGGCGATGAGAAGGAGGAGGACAGCGCCGAGGAGGAAGAGGCTGATGGCGGCGGCGGAGCTCCGAGAGACCTCGGCTGGGCAGGGGCCGGCCGTGGCGGACCGGGGACTGCGCCTCTAGAGCCGCGAGTTCTCGGGAATTCGCCGCAGCGGCCGCGCTCGGCGGATTTGTCTTCCTGTGCCCTCCTCCGGGCCTGGGCCCAGGCCCGGCCCCTCGCACTTGCCCCTACCTTTTCTATCGAGTCCGCATCCCTCTTCGGCCACCGCGACCCGGCGAAGAGAAAAAGGAACTTCCCCCACCCCCCTCGGGGGCCGGCGGAGCCCCCCAAGCCCACCCCGGGGAGCGGGGCGGGGACCCCGGGCTGAAGAAGAGATTTCCCCAGGATTCTCGTTTTCCTTGCCTGTATCTCCGAAAGAATTAAAAATGGCCGAGAATGTGGTGGAACCGGGGCCGCCTTCAGCCAAGCGGCCTAAACTCTCATCTCCGGCCCTCTCGGCGTCGGCCAGCGATGGCACAGGTTAGTCTCGGGAGCCCTGGCCTTTCACATCCCCCTTAATCTTTGCTGCTCCCTGCACCCTTTTTCTTCCATATTTTCTTCCTTTCTTGTTCTTCCTAGTTCTCTGCTTCTTGATTAATTTTAAAGGTGTTTGAATGAGCTGCTCAAAGACCTCCAGTAGCCCAACCATTTTCTTAGCTTCCTAATACATTCGTTGCAACACTATGTCATATCGATGTGTGTTCTGGAATTAGAGCTCTTGAGTGGTGCTATAGAAATGGCCTTTATTGTTGCTCCCATACAGTTTAATTTTGGAAATGCCAATGCATTTGTGTGTAAGGGCTTTTAATGCAGTTTGACTTTTAATTTTTTGTTGTTGATAAATGAGGAATTGCCAGTCCTTTCTCTTTGATGGCAGTTATTCTATTTGCTGTACTTTCCACTCTTCTTTTTCAAGATTCTCTCTTGGCACAAGATTTTCTGCTGAGAATAAGAGTGTAAAAAATCTTGGTTTTATTTATTTGTGTGTGAGAGATCCAGGATTTCTGGTTTGACATGAGGTTTAACGTCAAAACTGAAATTCGATTTGAATTATTTTGCCTACCATTCGTATCTTTTTTTTTTATTTGCTTTAAGAATCAATATGGAGCGCAGTTCATTTTACATCTCCCATTTCTTTGGTGCGAGATCAAAATGTCTGAAACTCTGGGTTTTTAGGTTGGGAGCGAGCAGAGGCATTTTCTTTGCAGTTTGCTGTCACTTTCTCTTTGGGGGGGAGGCAGAAAAAAGATAACTGATTTTGTGGAGTTATGTACTTGAAAATCAAGATTAGAAGTTGAGAGAGTCCCAGTCATGAACTGCAAACATGAACCGATCATACAAAAGTTTAAAATACGCATTCGGTTTGCATTTGTGTGTTTTTGTCTTTTTATGCTTGAAATGTATTTGGAGATCCAGATTTCAGTTTTGAAAAACTCTGCGAATTCTTTACTTCACTCGGTTGTGGACTAGCTCTTTTGTCAAGAGAAAGTCAGGGAGACTTCCTTCCATCATCCCCTTCTTACACTTAGTTTGGTGCTATCGTGATGGCCCCCGACCTTCTCTTGCTGTCCCAGTTGTTGGAGGTGCCAGGATAATGAAGAGGAAGAATGGCTGGCCATCTGACAGTCCACAAGATGTTCCCCCTTACTACGGAGCATCTCTTTAACTCCCGAGAACAGGCTCAACGTCATCCCTCCATCTGCCAGTGAGAATGCATAATGGAGTGAAGTGTACCCTTTGAGTTGGTAGAGAACTTCTTAAGCATGTTTCTAAGTAGGCTGCACTTCAAAGGGTGAAAATGTAAGGCTATGGCAAGTGCTTTGGATTCTTTGCTTTTATAAAGAAAGATGTTTGATGAGTTTAAGATAACCTGCAACAATTCAGGATTTTTGCAGAGTAGCTCTGCTTCGGGCTTGTCACATTGGCAGTGCATGAACTTTGGTCTGTCCTTCTTCCTTGAAGTTTCTGTAGTTTACAGGGGTTTTTTCCCCTCAACCTGTCTTTTTTTTCTCAGAATCCATACATTTATCCGGTGTTGTATTTCTTTGCACTTCCTAAAATGTCATTCAGAAGGATTTTTAGATTACCTTTAGACACGCTTTCTCCTGTAGATTTTTGCGTTGTTTCTTTAGTTTTTGTGTAATTTTTGCTCTTTAGTTTCTGTGTAATGTGGTGATGGATTTTACATTTGAGTTAGCCAGTGACTTGGGATGTCATAGAGAAAACTTTTTTTATGTGCATTGTTTTCATGACTCCTGATTTGAGTAGCCTAGTCTTGGAGTAATGCGAGGCCTGAAATGGTCAGACACCTCTGTTCAGGTGCACTCCTGCGTCCTCCATGTTTGACCTATGTACTTTACCTAACTCATTTTGGTAGTCTCTCACCTGTCTAGTAGGCAAAAACTGTTTTGCTACTTGAAATATCTCTGAATAATTATAACAGCCCTAAATGTGTCAAGTGGGTTTTTACAATAAAAAGCCCTCAACGTTGAGATTAACTCAATCTTAGTACTAAGAGTTTATCTTACTATTAGTTACCTTTTTCTCAACTTTGTTGTGAGGGTTGATTCCCCACAACCCCCATTATGATTCTCCTCCAGAAATTGTTTGGTGTCCAGTTTTTAATCCTAACCAGTCTGAATTTTTTTGTAGGGGAGGGTGGATATAAAGAAAATACTGTCCCCCTGTGAACTTATTTCAAGTTGGACACCATTACTTGTTTGTTTGTTTGTTTTTGCATCCAACAGTATATTGTGTAAGTTTGCAGGCAACTTTTAACGGAGATACTCCACTTTTTAAAACTAAATTTCAAGCCTGTAACTTCTACATTTTGACTTTTGGATATGTGAAATGTGAAAGTAAGTTGTTCCTTGGTACTTGATTGTGAGTTTTATCTAGATCTGGTCAAAATGATCCCCAAATTCTGGACTACAGAAACTTTTTTGTTCAATAATGGAGACTTGCAGCAATTTTAGTAGTGTTTAAGTGTACCCACCAACAACGTTTGCATGTGCCAGCTTTATAGGAAAGAAAACTGGAATCTGATTGGGTTGACATGCCAAAGCATTACAAAACAAATTAGTGTTTAAATCCCAACTGCTGATTTCTAAGGTTACTCACTGATGGCAGAATGAAAATGACTTATGTAGTACCCAGAGATTCCTCCAAAAAAATTTTCAGGTTGACTCAAATGACTTGAATTAAGTTCAAGTTCTATGTGTTGGAATGGAGAGAAGGAGACTTATTTTTTAGCTTTTGCATCTTTATGTTCCTGTCTCAATATTTGCACTTGATCCATTGAAAATTTTATTTCACCTGTACGGTTAGGTCAAAACTATTCGATAAATCAAATGACTTTCTTTTTTACCCCCTACTCCCAAAAAAAGATCATGAAAGCCATTTGTAAAAATTTTTTGGTAAAATTATTGACCAGAAAAGTTAACAGGTAAGTCCTGGAAATAGTTCTTGAACCTATTTCTAGTAATAACCTGAGTGATGGAAATGATGAGGATGACATGTTGCTTTCGTTGCTCACTGGATGTGTTCTGTCACTGCTTTGTAAACACAATACTGTATACACTTAAGGAGCAGACTCTGGAGAGATGGGTGACAGCTTTACAATCTGGCATATTAGATAGGGGAAAGATCCTTCTGGTCTTGGTACAGTTTTGTAGCCCTCCTCTGTATTTTTGTGTCAGAATTAGCTTGGATTTTACGCTTATTTTCATTTCAAAGGCACAGGATAGATAGTATATAAAATATAACTGCGTTTTGCCTACTAGATTAACGGACACAGTAGAAAAGTGGCAAGGAATTTTTTAAATGTCAGTTTTACTTTCTCAAAACCATTGTGTATTAGTGGCTTATCATCAGTAACCAGAATGTTTTTGGTGGAGGCCATTTCTTTTTCAGCTCTTAAACTTATGATGTTTTAATTGTATTTTTTGGGCATGAGTGTTTGCATTTTAGATTACTGCTTCTGGAGTTTTTCAGTTATGGCTTATTGGTCCGGTGAGGTATCACAGACCTCAGTGTTAAATTGCAAAACATTTTACCAAGTGCCTTGAACTCTGGCAGTTGTTATTCTCGAGGCTTTGTAAGTTCATTTATAGGGCTTCAAGAAGGCTCTCTGTGATTGATAGTGAGATAAAGTGACTTTTGTTAAGTCATAAATTTTGTATGTGTTACAATGTGGATGCCTTTTTCCAGAAGGAGTTCATGTTCTGTTGCAGAGGTAAGAAATGTATTGGCATGTCCAGTGAATGGATGATGGGAAGGAGGAAGGGATTTCTGCCTTGGTTGCCTTTTGGCATTATTTTCTGTTTTATTCTTTGCTTTTCTACGTTCTCCTTAGTCTTTTCTATAAAAAGGATGGAAAAATTGAAAGAAGAAGTTGAAAATTAGTGTGTAGTGGTGTTCGTTAGGGACATTAAGTGGTAAATAGGAAAGGAAAAAAAAGAGTAGGAAGAGTGTTGCAGACACAAGTGGGAGTGTAAAATGCTTTTTCCTGGTATATTTACAGAAACAATTCAGGAGTTATTCTGCCAATTCATACACCCAACAGTTAATGGGAAAATAAGACATGCTTCTTTTGTGTGTTTTTTGAGATTTCAGGGTTTCCTCCTCTGAGAATTTCTGAAGTTGAATTTTTTTAGTGTGGCAAATATCAGTGAAATCAATGGGCAAATTGAAACGTAAATTATACCAAGTGTAAAATTTTAAAACATTGAATTTTGCAGATGCTTTTTTTTCATGTAGTGGATGGTAGTTTTCTTCTAAAATTTTAATGGGAAATTTTTATCCCCCAATTCTCCAAAAAAGATTTAAGAGAATAAATATTAATTGAGGTGTTAAGCCTCTTCTGAACAATTTCAGTATCATTTGTTTTTAGCTATAGATCTTTTTTTTTTTTTTAAGAAATGCCCAAAAAGGTAATTGGGTAATCTAGTTGAGAGAGAAAAATTTAAACTACTGAAAAAAAGTGAGTGGTTAAGAGAATTGGTTTTGGAGTCACACTAGTAAAGTTCAGATCCCAGACTTGGCTTTATTATCTGTGAACCTTGGGCCTCTTACTTGACCTCTCTGTCTCAGCTTCCTCACCTGTAGTACTACCCACCTTATAGGATTGTGGTGAAGAATAAATGAGAATTCTCTTTATCAGATGCCTAGAGTAGTGCTTGCTGCAGTCTGTGCTCATTGTGTTAACTGTTTTTAACCTTACTGCTAAATACACAAAAGAAAAAAAAAGCAGTGATAGGTTTTTCTTTATGGCTGTATAGACAGACCGGACAGAGGGAAAGCCAAGTGCATGAGTTTCAGAGAGTAGTCTTAGAAGTAGGGCTTATGGTGCAGTTAGCCTGTACATCATCTACTGAAAGATTGTTTTTTTGAGAATATAAGGATATGGCAGGAGAGATTAAAAAAAGAATGAAAGTACTATGTATGCTGTCACATAGGGTGTCTTGTATATGTAAATAATTGAAATGAAAATCAACAAATAAACTTAAGGCATAATGAGAAATCAGAAAGCAGATTGTTCTTATTGGAAATGCTCAAGTTAAGAATGGCTTTTTGCTACAGAAGTTTGTAGTTGAGCACTATTTTTTCTATTTTTTATTTGCTTATCTGTGTCTTAGAAGAAGACTTTCCTATGAAGGAGAAGGAAGAAAGGTAGAAGGAGCAGTGCAGTGGTTTTCGAGTTTTTTTGACCACACCCAAGTAAGAACTGCATTTTATGTGGAGAAGCAGAAACCCTGTCTCAGCCAGTGAACAAACAGTACTTACTCTTACTACTTGTAATGTTTTCTGTTGCATTTCTTTTTTTTTTTTTTTAAGTGCTGGTTGGGACCTGCTGTATTAATTTCATGACCCACTATTGGCTTGTGACCCACAATTTGAAAAATACTGGCTTTGGAAGAGCTGACAAGCTGGCAGTTGTCCTGTATTGGACCAACATTTTTTGTATACTGGGCATTTATCCTCAGTACAGGGAATACTCTGTTAATCCGGACAGACATAGACCCTTCCTTCCTGGAGTTTATAGATAAGGAGAGGAGAGCGACATTTAAGTCTGATGTGACCGGCATTGTATTTGGGAAGTACAGTGTACAGTGGGAGAAACAGGGGGACCTAACCTGTAACAACTGTTACTTTGGTGGCTGTCTTTGAGGAATTGGTGTCTGATCTTGGGATCTGAAGGATTAGTTAGGGTTAGTAAGAGTGAACTCAGGCTGGGAACAAGAGAGTAGGGCCTGTTCAGGGAACCTCTCAGTTGCATCTGGCTGTGGGAATAGCAAGACATAGGACCATAGAGGTGAGCAACGGGCCAGTCTTGCAGGGTTTATAATGCTTATTGGCGTTTAGACTTCATTTTAGCTTTTAAATGGATGGGGCAGAATTGTATCTTAGATGATTGACTAAAGTGAGGAGTGGTTTGGAAAGGAACAGGAAAAACAGAAGCCGGGAGCCCAGTGAGATGGCTGTTTTAGGATAGCAGCTGTGATGAGGGTGGCCTGGATTAGTAGATGGAAAGAGTGAAAAGATTTGAGGGAAAGTGGGTGGTCAGCAGGACTTGGTGGGTAATTAGATATTGGGATAATGCGATAGACGAATCAGTGATAATTCCCAAGCTTCAAGTTTGGACAGCTGGATTGGTGAGGATGCCATTTATTAAGATAGCAAACATAGGAAGACAAGTATTTGTGTATAGATGTAGTGGGGAGGGTTATGATGAGTTAAATTTTGGACATTTTGAAGTGGTGTGATTCTCTCAAATTGAGTACTCACTGTTTTCATTTGGTGTGCCTTTCTCTCATTTCAGCCAACAAACATTGACTATCCACCAAGTTTTAGGCACTTGGAAGGTAAAAATGAATCAAGATGCAGTTTCTGTTCTCAAAGCCATTAGGATCTGGTGGGATTGGTATACATGTACAGACAGTTTTCCCATAAGTTATAGTCTGATAAGTTTTTTAAAATGCTCTGCTTAAAGGCCAAGGGTAGAGATTATTTCTGACAGAGTGGGTTTGGAGTATTGGGGGAAAACTTCATAGAAAAAAATATGTATTTGAATGGAGGTAGGAGAGCTTGAAGGCAACTTAGGTTTTCTTAGAAGTAGGGAAAATTGAAAGAGTATTTGAGATATAACATGCAAGTACTTCTGGTGTAACTGAAACATGGACTGTATGTATGGTGGAATGTTTTCATGGGAGAGAGATGGAAAAGGATGTTGGGGTCCTATTATGAAAAGACAGAAAGATACTAAGGAATTTGACGTTAATTTCATGACCGGCAGAGTGATATACGATCAGGGAAAGGGGAAAGACTAATTCTGGTGACACAGTTACAGGATCAGTAGTAGGGAGAGAACCTAATGGTGGGAAGACTGAGGGTATGTCATTTATCTCTTCAAATACACTTATCTTTTGCCTTGGAAGTTTTTGGTAAATTGTAATTACCAGTCAAAGTGGATTGTTTATCTTTTTTTTTTTTTAAGATTTTATTTTTCCTTTTTCTCCCCAAAGCCCCCCGGTACATAGTTGTATATTCTTAGTTGTGGATCCTTCTAGTTGTGGCATGTGGGATGCCGCCTCAGCGAGGCTCGATGAGCGGTGCCATGTCCGTGCCCAGGATTCGAACCAATGAAACGCTGGGCCGCCTGCAACAGAGTGCGCGAACTTAACCACTTGGCCACGGGGCTGGCCCCCTTATCTACTTTTTTTTTTAAGATCCAAGTTTTGTTTACCAGTTGTCATAAATGTAAAAAATACGGCAGATAACTCAAAAACATCCATTCCTTTTTCTTTACAGGTATGAAATCTTTAGGAGGTGCTGCTTTTTTAAGAGATGGTATATCTTCATCATCTGGGATCCCCTATAGACATTCCCTTGGAGCAAACTCTAGTCCAGCAAACCAATCTTAGCCTCACTGCAAAGCTTCTCACAAGCTGATATTACTAGTCAAAATAAGAAATGATCAGTGGTAGTTAAGATACCCTGCAGTTTAGGTTTACTATAAACATGTCATTGAGTTGATTCTTAAGGTGGGATTTTAATAAATAATACTGTCTTCATCTTTTAGTTAATTTCATACCAAATGTCACTATATTAATATATTGATAAAGAGAAAGGCAAAGAGTCAGTGTAAAACATCAAAACGTTAGCCCCAGGTCACATTCTTGATAGGTTATGGCACTCTATCTCTGTTTACATTTTGAGACCTAACTTAAATGTGTTGGGGTTAAGAATCAACTCAAGTCAATCACTTCCCAAAGTGTAGATACATCTTTTTTTTTTGGTAAGGAATATTGGCCCTTACCTAACATCCATTGCCAGTCTTCCTCCTTTTGCTTGAAGAAGATTGTTGCTGAGCTAACATCTGTGCCAGTATTCCTCTGTTTCGTACATGGGATGCCTGCACAGCATGACTTGATGAGCAGTGTGTAGGTCCACGCCTGGGATCCAAACCCAGGAACCCCTGGCCGCCAAAGTGGAGGGCGCGAACCCAACCACTATGCTGCCAGGCTAGCCCCAGATACATCTTTTGATGTCACGGTTGCAGGACAATGTTAAGAACACATATTTTGAAATTTGCTTGTGCCTTTGCCCCTTGATTCTATTGGATTTCAAAATTTAACAGCTGCCAACATGCGTAGTTACGGGATCCTCTATAACTTAATATTGATTATTATCTTTGATCCAAATTTGTATATAACTCACAGGTCGTTTCCAGTTGTTTTGGAAAGTATTAGAAGTTTTACCTGTCTTTCCAGCATGACTATTTCATTTAATTTTCTCAAATGTTCCTTAGTTTTAAGTGTTTATGCATCTTTCTTTCCTTGGTAGGTAAGTAGTTTATGATAAGATTAATTCAGCTTCATCTACAGAGTATTAAAATACTATTTTTTAAATAAAGTACTGAATGAAGGTTAGGAAAGTTGTTTTAACCTGGTAAATTCATAAAGTTTGCAAAATTGCATCATTTCAAAGTCTGCGGTGTTTCAAAATGTCATGCTTTTTAAGTACCCAAAACATCTGAGTTAATGTAAGAGTAGGAGTGCCCCAAACCAATAAGAACGAGAGATTTTTGGTTATTTTGGTGAGATAGGTTATTTCAGTTTCTAGCCAAACTGTTAGCAGAATTACTAAAGTTCATGTAGATTTGACTATCTCCTTTTTTTTTTCTTTTTCTTTTTTTTTCCTTGGTCAGGAAGATTGTTGCTGAGCTAACGTCTGTGCCAATTTTCCTCTGGTTTTTTTTTTCCTTTTTCTTCCCAAAGCCCCCCGGTACATAGTTGTATATTCTTCGTTGTAGGTCCTTCTAGTTGTGGCATGTGGGACGCTGCCTCAGCATGGTTTGATGAGCAGTGCCATGTCTGCACCCAGGATTCGAACCAACGAAACACTGGGCTGCCTGCAGCGGAGCGCATGAACTTAACCACTTGGCCATGGGGCCAGCCCCAATTTTCCTCTATTTTATGTGGGATGCCACCACAGTGTGGCTTGATGAGTCGTGTGTAGGTCCACACCCCGGATCCAAACCTGCAAACCCTGGGCCGCCAAAGCAGAGCATGCAAACTTAACCACTATGCCACTGGGAAGCCCCTCTATCCTTATTTTTTTAAACCTCAAGTTCCTCTCCTGGGCTGGGGGCTCTTAGTGTTCGGATCTCTGCCCACCTCATCACTCACTTTGCTCCCCCTACTTTGAATTCTTTGAGTTGCTGAACTGGCTGAGCTTTAGGTTGTTCACATGCTATTCTCTTTCTCTCCACTCTTCCACTTGTCCACCTCCTACTCATCCTCTGGCCTCACCACTGGGTTAGATGGAAGAAAGGTTTTGAGATTGGAATGTTCATTTTATAAAAACATTTTAATGCCACAGAGAAAACTATCTGAAAGGAAGACAATAAATGGGTGGATTCTGTCTTCTAAGTGGATACTTGGGAATTGACTCATTTTAGAATAATTAGTATGGGTATTTTGCTTAATGTCACAGTCAGGAGCAGAACTGAGTTTCTGACTTCAGTTTTACTGAAATACGAAAATAAGCCTGTTAATTCAGCAAATAATGTTTGAGTCTTCTAAGTGGGAAAAAATGTCTAACTGGAAGAGATACTGTTAAACAGTCAAATTATATTTTGAGCCAAAATTATTTCAATTTTAAGTTTTGCATCGTAGTTAGTGACTAAAAAAGAAATCTTTTATTTATGCTCACAGACAATAGAATGTTTGGGATTATATCGTTAATTATCCTAATTTTGAAGGTTATGCTTCATTTGTACATTTCCTGGTGGATAATATTTGTCTCATTTCTCATATATCATGGAATTGTCTTGATCTTTTGATTTTGAAAAGGCTAAGTGAACCAAGTATGTATTTTACAAGAGATTGTATGGTTAAATCTGCTGTGAGGACCACAGCAATACAGAAGACACCAAGGGTGACCTACAGAACCAGGATGTAATAATGAAAGGATGTTTTGACTCAACACTAGTTTCCCACATGTTCAGTCCAAATTCATTTTTGTTTAAATTGTCGCATTTCTAATACACGGTCCATTGGATAAACCTCATGTGTTATGCTGAACTTTTCAAATCAGATTTAAATGTCTGTCAGTCACATTTTGCATCGCTATATTTAGACTGAATGTACACTCAGATGAAGAAACATTTTCCTCAAAGTCGTTTTGTGTTTGAGCATCTTTAAATGCCTATGAGAACTTGTCAACAAACTATGTGGTTGAAATAGCCTGCTGATGATGTTGATTGGTTGATATTTTAGAAAGTAAGCAGGAAATGTCTTACTAGAGATAGTCAGAGTTCATTCATTTCATCAGTTGTTTGTGATACTGTTTTGTAATATTTGCCATAGGATAGTTTAAAGGTAATGGAATAAAATTCAGACTTAGAAATTTCTAATTAAGGTTGGGGGGGGAAGCAAATTAAATATAAGAGCTCATACTTGGTGTTTTACTTTCTTATCTCCCACTTCTAAATCCACTGCAGTCTTGCTTTTGCTCTTTACAACTCCACTGAGCTGCTCTTACCTAGATTACTAAATATCTCCTATTATCTACATTCAGTGAATTCTCTCTGGAGCATGGGACACCATTAACATTTCCTTCTTGGAACCTGGTGTCCAGGACAGTATTCCTGGTGGACAGGCTGGAGAATGTTGGGTTTTAGCATCCTTTACTGATTAAGATCATTGTCCCTTAAATACTGGCATTTCCACTGGCCCCCTTATTGTCCTATGGTGACAAGCACATTTCTCCCACGTTGCCACGTATTCCTTTGATTGCCCATCTAGATAACGGTACCGCTATACTCTTAGGTTGTCCAAGCCAGAAACTTAGGAGTCATTCTTGTCTTTTTCTTTTCTCTTAACCCTCCACCTGTAGTCAGAGAGTTCTTTTGATTGGCCTCTTTGATGCCTCTGCCCCTTTAGTACTTCTCCAGACAGAAGCTCCAGACTTCAGTGCGAGCTTTCTTTATTTCTCCAGCAGCAGCTTCCTAACCAGTCTTCCTGACCCTGGATTTGTCTGTCTGATTCATTGTTCTTCCTGTTTGCCTTAGTGGGCTCTAATAAATGCAGATTTGTTCATAGCGTATTTCTACTTGAAATTCTTCAGTAGATCAGTGTTCTCTCTAGAATAAAAATCTCACACTGTTATGTTACAGGAGCCTCTAGGTTGCTGCTTCTATTTGTTGAACATCTAAATTTTATTCGGCTGATCTGAACTGATCCCTGTGAAGGGCAAGTTGAGCCTTAGAAGATGATTTATTTGAACCTTTATTTTTTCTGTTTCCTTAAAAGAAAAGGGAGAACCTAAGGAGCTCACTAAAGAGGCATGGAATTGAGGCTGGTCAGTACTGAAACCCACTATTGAATAGGATTTGTTTAAATTATGACATATAAAATTTTCATTATTTTTCCCCTTGCATCTTCATACATAATGCTTTTCGTTCGAGACTTGCTTTTTTACTAGTTTTAGACCACTAGGTTTTATTTTCTGTTTGTGACAAACTTTGGCTAAAGACATTATCTCTTATTTTAGTAGCCTTTTTACAATATGCTGCTCATGAACTTGCTACCAGGTTTTTTTCTAGGAAAACCTTGCAGAAAGTTCTAGTGGGGAAGGATTTGAAATTTGATGGCTAAAATGAAATCCACTTACCAGGTTTTTGAGCTTTAGTACTCTTAACTCTACCAGTATAGAATTGATTATTTACAGTTTGAGTAATTTTCCTTAGTCTGGAAATATTTAAATTTTGTTAAAAAATTGTTTTCTCAATTTAAAATGTTTAGAAAAGTTATGGTTCTCATAATGTTCAATAATCTAAAAAAACTGCTAAAAATGAAGGTTGTTTGCTTACTTACATAGAGCATTGGCCTGGGACCCAGGGGACTTTAATAGGGTCTTGATTCAACAACGAAACAGTGTAATCTCTGGGAAACTTTTCAAATTTAGGCCCTCCCTGGAAGGGGCAGTGTTCTTTTTCTTTTTTCCTTTCTTTCTTTCTTTCTTTCTTTTTTTTTTTTTGAGGAAGATTAGCCCTGAGCTAACATCTGCCACCAATTCCTCTTCTTTTTGCTGAGGAAGACTGGCCCTGAGCTAACATCCATGCCCATCTTCCTCTGCTTTATATGTGGGACACCTGCCACAGCATGGCTTGACAAGTGGTACATGGGTCTGCACCCTGGATCCAAACTGGTGAACCCCAGGCTACCAGAGTGGACCATGTGAACTTAACTGCTGTGCCACTGCGCTGGCCCCGGGGCAGTGTTCTAAGAGGCCTGAGGAGGATGGATCTTCATCATCCCAATTCCTCTTCAGCCAGCACTGTTGTGCTTTTCATTTTCTCATGTTTCCAGGTGTACACTGTAGTACATGATTCCTTGCTCTGCCCCACCTGGTATATAACTTTAAAAAAGAGTGTTAATAAATTTACTCATTTATATTACACATTTATATACTTTAGAATCTGTCTTTTAGAATCTTTGAGAACCACCTCATTGATTCTTAAAACAACTCCATGAGGGAGGTAAAATAACTTTTGATGGAAGAGGTAACTTGAGCTCACAGTTAGAAAGTGACAGCTAGATGAGGCAAGGGAACCAAAAGAATAAACACATGGGACTACATCAAAATAAAAAGCTTCTGCACAGCAAGGGAAACCATCAACAAAATGAAAAGACCACCTAACAATTGGGAGACAATGTTTGCAAACCATATATCTGATAGGGGGTTAATATCCAAAATATATAAAGAATTCATGCATCTCAACCAAAAAAAACCCCCAAACAACCCAATTAAAATATGGGCAAAAGATCTGAACATTTTTCCAAAGAAGCTATAAAGATGGTAAAGAGGCACATGAAAAGATGTTCAGCATGACTAATAATCAAGAAAATGCAAATCAAGCCTACAATGAGATATCACCTCGTGCCCATCAGACTGGCTATAACTAACAAGACGAGAAGTAACAAGTATTGGAGAGGATGTGGAGAATAGGGAACCCTCACCCACTGCTGGTGGGAGTGCAAACTGGTGTAGCCACTACAGAGGACAGTATGGAGATTCCACATAAAATTATGAATAGAACTACCATATGATCTAACTATTCCACTGCTGAGTATTATCCAAAGAACACGAAAACACAAATGTGTAAGGATATACACACCCCTATGTTCATTGCAACATTATTCACAATAGCCAAGACTTAGAAGCAATCTAGGGTGCCCATCAAGGGATGAATGGATAAAGATGTGGTATATATACACAATGAAATACTACTCAGCCATAAAAAAAGATGGGATCTTGCTATTTGCGACAGCATGGATGGACCGTGAGGGTATTAATGTTAAGTGAAATAAGTTAGGGGAAGAAAGTCACATACTCTGTGATCTCACTCATAAAGGGAAGATTAAAAACAGCAAACACACAGAAACAGATTGGATTGGTGGTTACCAGAGGGGAAGGGGGGAGGGAGGAGGGCAAAAGGGGTGATTAGGCACACGTGTATGATGATGGATGGTAATTAGTCTTTGGGTAGTGAACATGATGTAGCTTACACAGAAATCGAAATATGAGGTACACCTGAAATTTGTATCATATTATAAATTAGTATTACCTCAATAAAAGTAAATGAAAATAAAAAAGGAAAGTGACAGCTAGATGAAGTCAGCTTGTAGAATTGGATTTAAATCCAAGTATTTAGACTCCTTATGCAGTGTCAAGTTAGATACCAGTGATGGCTGGTGACATTTAGGAATCATGAATGTCCAGAACTTTGAGGCACAATCAAAATAGCTTAGGAGTAATGATGTCAGTTAATGATACCTAGTGAAATGATAGAGTCTGTTTGATCAGAGGTCAAAGTCTATCTGACTTTTTTTTTTACAGTCTTCCAAATTTAATCAATACAGTATTTGAAAATAAAAGGCCTTAAGTGGAGGTAAGAAAACTTTTAGGAAGTTATAAATATTCAGTCAGATATGAATAATTATAATGTGCAATTGTAGAATTTCTAGAAACATTTGTTATCAGATTCATTCTGTGAGCATGTTCTAGATGGTATGAGAGATGTAAATATCTATTAAATGAGATTCTTATCCTTCGGATACTTATAATTTGGTAAAGAAGATGCATACAAATCTTTAGCTATAACAAAAGAGAGATGATATGAAGTGCATAGTTGAAGTTGTAACAAAGTGAGCCATCTTGGGAAACAGGAGTATTAGGAATAATTTTTGAGTTGAAACTAAGTGGGTCTCTTGTAGTAGTAACTACAGTTAGGTCTGTTGAAAGTACTGGATTGCCGATAAAAAAGAAAAACCCTATAACCTTTATTTTCCAAGTCTACCAATGTAAAGCCGCCTGTCTCCTTCACAGTGGAGCTTAACTTTGTGATGTGATGTTAAATGTTTTGCATAAGCATGAAACAGCAACCAAGTAGGGCAGATTTGGCTGCAGTACAGGTTAAATTAAAATCCTCAAGACTCTAGAGCCTAGAATAAGACTTCTGTATTACTGAAGTTGATTTCTCCTCAGTGAACTCTGCATATGTGGCTGTTATCTACTTCTGAGATTGTTGAGAGGATTACGAAGAATATTACAGTTATTGAGGTGTGAAGACCAGTGCCTGACACATTGAAAATACCTGATAAAAGTTTGCTCTCATTATTATAAGGTAGTCTTGTCCTGTAATAGGGTAATAATTCCATTGAATAATAATAATAGATAATATTTTCATGGTGTTTAATATGTGCCAGGCACTGTCCTAAATACTTTTCATATATTAACTCATTTAATCCTTACGAATAACCTATGAAATAGGTACTTTCCTATTATGGAAAGGTAGAAACTAGGTTTTTTTGTGTATACTTTGGAATCATCTTGTCTGATTCCCTGAAAAACTGTTAGGATTTTGGTTGGCATTGCATTGAATCTATAGATTAATATTGGGGAAGAATTGATGTCTTTAATATTCAGGATTTGTACTCAGATTATTCTAATTAGGTAGTCTTTCACAACACGTATTTTATGATAACATAATATCAGATTTTTTCTGTTTCCCCATGTTATCCTAAATTGTATTTTAAAAATTATTTCCTTTTGTTGCTGATGTACGAAAATGCAATTTAATTTGTTTGCACTATTTCCAGTTCTTTGTTTGGATTTTCTGTGTTGATATATCATCTGCATACAGTGTTGTGCTTTGTCCTTTCCAGTCATTTTACTTGTAATTTTTCTTGTATTATTGCTTTGGCTAGATACTCCTATACTGCTGAATAGAACTGGCTTTCGTGGGTATCTGTCTTGTTCTGATGCTGAAGACACTGCTTTTAACGTTGGTCCATTAGGCATATTTGCTGTCAGTTTTTAGGTTTTAGAAGAAACCTTTTTATCAATTTAAGTTCCTGTCAGTTTCTTGAGTGCTGTTTTGTTTTGTTTATTGGATTGGGTATGGAATCCAGTGCTTTTTCTTGCAACCATTGAGATGAATCGTATATTTTCTTTCTCCTTTGTTAATATGGTGAGTGACATTTATAAATGTTCTAAGGTTCTAATACAGATCCCTTCCCCCTGGATTCCTGAGATTATCCCAATTTGATCACGATATTACATTTTTAAAACAGTGATTAATTTGGTTTGCTCATTTTTTAAGGATTCTTCTATGTTCATGATTTTCTTTTCTTGTACTGACCATGTGTGATTTTTAGAATATTCTTCCTATTTTCTAGAAGTGTTTGTGTAAGGTTGAATTGTCTTTTCCTTGAAAGTTCAGTAGGGCATGCATGTAAAAACACTTAGATCAGATGTTTTCTCTGTGGAAAGATTAAGCAATAATTCATTTTCTTTAATAGTAATGGGGTTATTCAGACTTGCCGTATCTTCTTCTTTTAAACTTTTTTAAATGGGAAATTTCAATTTAATAGAATAGTGTAAGGAACTCCCATGTGCCTGTTACTTCAAGTTACCAGTATTTTTGCACCATTCCCTCTCCTCTTTTTTTTTTGCTGGAGTGCTTTAAAGCAAGTCCCAGACATGTCATTTCACCAGAAATACTGCAATATATGTCTCTCAGTTAAAAGGATTTATTTTAACATAGTCACTATGCTATTATCACACCCACCAAAATTAATAATTTTGTAGTATTACCCATCACTCAGTCTGTGTTTATGTTTCCTTGATTCTCTTCTTAAAATATGTTTTTACAGTTGGTTTGAATCAGGAGCCAAACAAGCTATATCTGGTTGTTGAATCTCTGATAATTTCTCCCATTCTCCTTTTTTTTTTCCTTTTATGCAGTTGATTTGTTGGAGAATCTGGGAGATTTATCCCTGATAATTTTTTTTAATTAAGGTTTGGTGAGTATTTTCTCAGGAATTTATCTTTTTTGTCTCTTCAATTTTTTTGCATCAAGTTGATTAGTGGCATTGCTTTCTCTTTTTAATTTCTTTTTCCTTAACCTTCCCACAAGTTTATCTTTCATTTCTCTTCAAAGAACCACCTCTGGTTTTTGATACCCTTTCAGTTGTATCTCTTTTTCTCTTGTGTTGATAATTGCTTTTTATCTGTCATCATCATCTTCCTATTCTTTTTATAACATAATAACCTGGATACTTATTTTTGTTTTATTTTCTAACATAAGCCTTTAAGTTTTGAAACGTCATATTTTTATTACTCAGTTTCTTTTGTGATTTCCTCTTTATCACTTATGTATATGTGTTTTTTAAATTTCTAAATGGCTAGAGATTATTTTAGTTTTTTCCTAGAAATTCAACACTAAAAATATGCTGATAGAATATTTCCTTGTATACTCTAGGGGAAAAGTAGAATGCAAAATCTCTCAAAGTATGTATAATCCCAGTTTTGTGAGTTATGTAAATAGAAAGAAATGATGAGGGAAATATATCAGTATATTAAGCAATTGTCTTTGAGTAGTGGTGTCAGATAAATTTTATTTGAAACTTTATTTATATTCCAAAACTATTCATAAGGCACAATTTATTTTTGCAATGGAGGGGCACATAGGATTCTTCAAAAGGAAAGAAAATAGTTCTGTAAAAGTCTCCTCTCTAAATCATGTCTTGAGATCCTGGGATGCAATTCAATTCAATTAAAATATGACTGGATGCTTAATTGTGTTGGGCATTAGGCAAGGAGTTGGTGTATAAGTGGTAAGACATGTCTTTCCCAAAGAACTACAGTCTGGGTGCATGAATGGGGTGGGGGTTGGTGAGGGACAATAGATGGCGGGGGGAAGAGAGAGAGAGAGAGACAGACGCAGATAATTTCAGTGCCATGATAGAAGGGCACATAGAGGAAGAGTTGTACTTAGAAACTGAGGTTAATTGGACCAAGTAGATCGTTATTAAAGTGGTATCTTGTCTTCAGGGGATAGACTATTTTTTAATAGGGTAATCAGTTGTAGATTCAAGTATATTTAATCATTAAATACCCAGTAATGCCTTTTTAATGTGAAAACTACTTGAAGAATTAAAAGGAAGGAAAACTCAAACATCTCGATCTCTATATAAAGGGTCAATGCTGTTAACAGGTCAAACCAGGGACAGGTTTGCCCTTCCAGGGGCATTTAGTGCTAACTGGAGACAATTTTCATTGTCACAAATCGGGTAGGGGTACTACCGGCATTGAGAGGAGAGGCAAGGGATCTGCTGAGTATCTTACAATGCACGGGACTGTCCCCCTTTCCCCCACAACAAAGAATTATGCAGCCCAAAATGTTTAATAGTGCTAAGGTTGAGAAACGCTGGGTTAATCTATAATTTGTATTCTCTTTTTGGTGGGGGTGGGGTGGAGGTGGTTTCTATGTTGTTGAAGGAGCTAGAGGCATGGTTTTGTATCCTATTCCAGCTAGGTTTTGATTAAGGAAAAGTAATCTGTAGGCTGAGCTCAAGTGAAAGCAAATTCACTCAGATCAGGGACCTACTTTGTGGCAGGCACTGTGATGAGAACCTGATATGGAGTGGTAGACAGCGCTCTCTGCATAGAGTTCACACTGAGTGTTCTGCAGATGGCAGATCTTTTGTATCAGTTGTCTTTCTTTATTATTAAATAATATTTTAAATCTTTTGTTCTGAATTTAGTTTGTGTGTAGATTATGTTAACCTCTTCTAAGGAGTTCTGGAATATTGTACAACTTAATTGTATATCTTTTTTTCATGACTATCAATACAAACTTTCAGCAACTCATGTAATTGGTGCTGTACTAAGGTTTAATCTTTTTCTCCTTGGTCTTATTTTAGGTAGTTCATAAGTGTTTAAACTTGTTGGCATAACCAAATATTATCCAATTTTTAAATACATACATAACAAAAACTTTTTTTAGTATAAAATGAAAAACTGCAATACGTATAGATAGAATTCCATGAAGTGAGGTTTAGAAATGATATTTATGCTTATCGAGAACAAAATATAGAACAATTTGTAATTTTGATTTTGTCAAACTTTAATCTTTATCTTCCTCTTTGGTTTTAGATTTTGGCTCTCTGTTTGACTTGGAGCACGACTTACCAGATGAATTGATCACCTCTACAGAATTGGGACTAACCAATGGTGGTGATATTAATCAGCTTCAGACAAGTCTTGGTATAGTACAAGATGCAGCCTCTAAACATAAACAGCTGTCAGAATTGCTCCGGTCTGGTAGTTCCCCTAACCTCAATATGGGAGTTGGTGGCCCAGGCCAAGGCATGGCCAGCCAGGCCCAACAGAACAGTCCTGGATTAGGTTTGATAAATAGCATGGTCAAAAGCCCAATGGCACAGGCAGGCCTGACTTCTCCCAACATGGGGATGGGCACTAGTGGACCAAATCAGGGTCCCACGCCGTCCGGAACGGGTATGATGAACAGTCCCGTAAATCAACCTGCGATGGGAATGAACACAGGGATGAATGCTGGCATGAATCCTGGAATGTTGACTGCAGGCAATGGACAGGGGATGATGCCTAATCAAGTCATGAATGGTTCAATTGGAGCAGGCCGGGGGCGACCTAATATGCAGTACCCAAACCCAGGCATGGGAAATGCTGGCAACTTAATGACTGAGTCACTGCAGCAAGGCTCTCCCCAGATGGGAGGACAAACAGGATTGAGAGGCCCCCAGCCTCTTAAGGTAAGAGCAGTTTGGGTTTGTATGCACTATCGGTATGTGTTTGAGTGTTCCAGTGATGGAGAGAGGGCTTGAGGTCAGTTAGTCATTTATTCTTTGCCATTCATGTTTAATCTTTCTACATTGTGTTGCCTTTCCCCACACACTGTATGCTAAGGATCTACCCTGTTGTCACAAATTGTATGAAGCTCTTATATTAAATTTAAGTAAAACATTTGTTTTACAACTGACTGGTATTGTATACCTTCAAAGTTTGCTCCAAATGATTGCCAGCTAATTGCTGTTATCTCTGGCATAAGTATTAGAGTATTTTCATCTCATCTCATTTCTTTTTTTTTTTTTTAAAGATTGACACCTGAGCTAACAACTCTTGCCAAAATTTTTTTTTTCTTTTCTTCTTCTCCTCCCCAAAGACCCCCAGTACGTAGCTGTATATTCTAGTTGTGAGTGCCTCTGGTTGTGCTAGTGGGACACCACCTCAGCATGGCCTGATGAGCGGTACCATGTCCACGCCCAGGATCTGAACCGGCAAAACTCTGGGCCACCGAAGTGGAGCACGCAAACTTAACCACTTGGCCATGGGGCTGGCCCCTCATCTTATTTCTAAATCCACTTCAGCCATCATAGCCTCCTTATAAAAATACAGTTTTGAGATAGCTGTCATTATACTGTCTTCAGATAGACTTTTGGTCTCACTGCTTGTGATGTCCCTGGTTTTTAAGAGATATATTTATTTATTCTAAAAGATTTATTAAATATTGTTTTTCCTTATTATTTGATGGAAATTTAGGTGCATTAGTTTACTATGAAACCTCAACTAACATTCCAGGTATTCCAGTTAACCTAATTTTGTCCATTGTTTGAAAATTTCTTCTTTTTTAAAAAACCTACTTTCTTAGCTTTATTAAGTAAAGAATGCTAAATATATTTTTTAAAAACATTTTGTGTACTCTGTATGTATAATTAAGACATTATAAGCATATGTTTGATGCTAAGCCTTCATATTTTTTCTGCATATTTTGTTCCTTTTCCTCAAAATGGCATCACACTGTAGTTGCCAGTGCCTGGCATGTAGTTAGTAAATATTTGTTGAATGAAAGAGATAGCTTTGCTTGGAAAGTGATATTGGAGATGGGTAAGATTTTCACAAGGAACCAGAAGCAAGCTTTCTCTGTAAGACGAATAATTTGGGTAGGCGTTAGGACTTTTGTGTTCCTAAGAATCATGATGGTGGAAGAGTTCAAGGATGAAATAAGACACAGGGATGAATTGGGATTCGGGGGACTGAGGTCACGTGTAGATATATGAAAGCTCTTGAATATTTTTTTGCTACGCAGTAAAGAATATTGACAACTTAGGAAAGGATTCTGTTTGGCATCCCTACCTGCTCTGTAGATTCTCCCTTTCTGGCACTTTTATGTTGCTGTGTTGATGTGGTTTACTTAGAATATTTGGAATGAGAACCAGAAACAAGAAGGTGGAATTTATTAGGTACCTCTTCTAAGTTCTAGGAACATAGCCATGAAGGAAGAGTCCCTGCCCTTCTGATGTTTATATTCCTGTGGGGAGAGGAGGGATGACAGACAGTAAACCTTCACTAAAGTGATTAAATATTTACTGAGTCCTAGCTTTGGTGCTGAAGATGGAGCAATGAATAAACTTACTTCATGGAACTTACTTTCTAGTGTGCATATTGAGATGTAAATTTATAGTATTTCAGTTAAGTGCTATGATGAAAAGTAAAGTAAGGAAAGGAGAATGCCTAGGCTGGAAGTAGGGCACTGTTTTATTTGTAATCTAAATCACAAATTGCATCAACATTGTTTCAGGGACTGGATATATAGCAGTGAACAAAAAAGACACAAATTCCATTTCTTGTGGAGCTTATGTTTTTGTGGGAGGGGAGAATTCAGACATAAAAACTTTATTAAAATATCTCCTTGTTTTGAATGAGTCCCACCTATATTTTAGAAGTTGATACTTATAAAGCACTTATAGCAGTTTAGTAAATGAACTTTTTGGAGTTATGAAGGTTTAGGATGAGATACCCAAATAATATACAAGTAAGTACTTTCATAAAACAATTTTCTCTTTATAGCAGGAAAAAAGCCTTTTCTATATTTTCCCATTTAAGATGAAAATAAATTCAAGTCAGATGTTCAAATTGTTGACTAGCAGTTGTCCTTCCATAGTACCAGGTCCTAAAATTACCTCATAGAGTTGATTATATTTATTATATTTCTTCCAAAATTCTTAACAGTCCTGATGATATTTAAGAATCAGGAATTAAGACAAGGAAATTTTCAATGAGACATGATAACTTGAACCCTGTTGGCAAATGACAGTGGCTTTTGTACACAGTTCTTTTTGTGGACAAATCTGTGGTTCAAAACGTGCAGGCAGGTTGTGTCATTACTACTATAACAATATACTGTATCAAAAGTCTGACTCTGATGTATTGAAAGAAACTTGGATCATACTCCCTTTTACCCTAATCTTTAATTTTGGAGTCACCATAAAATAATCAAACACAAAATGTTTTATGTCTTAAGGTTATTTCTGACTGAGTAATTCAGGAGCATACAGTGAAAGGCACAGATTTTGAACCATGCTACCTGTGTTAGAATCTAGGCTGTACCACAAGCCTCTTCGGTTTAATCATGATTCACTCTCTGATAACTTCACAAGACTTTATATCTGCCTCCTCAAAAATGCTGGTGACAAAAGAAATAAAAAACTTTGAAAAGTCTTTTCCCAACAACTATCCTTTATGTATGAAGAGATGAAATTAACTAATAAAAGAATCATAGTTACTGGTGTGGACTATAGAGCAGAATTGCTTGGGTTAAAAATGGACTCAGCCACTTACATAGTAGCTTTTACACTGGGCAAGTTGCTTGCTGTACCTACCCCATAGGATTGTTGGAGAACTAAATGAGTTAATATAAGCAAGTGCTTTGTGAGCGGCATATAGTAAACCCTTATTATTACAGTAGGAGTAGTAGCAAGTGCTTAGTATTATTGTAGTTCCCATTTTGTGATGTTCTTAAAACATTTTTATGGGGTAGGGGAGAAATCAAACCTACATCATGTAGTGAAGCTGGAATCTTCTAGAGGCGTAGCTCTTGGCTATAATGGGGGAGATCAAATCTACCAACCCCATGAACAGCAGTTGGCTAGAGAATATGGGGATGCTACTAGTAGAGACTTCAGTGGATTAATGCTGTATAAATTTGATGGAAGGTTTACTTTCTTTGGAACTAAGGACTTTTTATTCAAGAAGTGTTCATTAATATTCTGGAGTTGTTTGTTTTCTGCTTTCTTTTCTTAGAAAATAAAAACAAGTCTGTTCTATGAAAGAGCTTGTTATGATTCAGGAGACAAAATCCAGAAAATTATTAAGTAACAATATCAGACAGAATAATTATACCTAAATTAGTGTTAAACTCTAAATGCTAAGGAGCTCCTGAATATTAATAGATATTTAATATGTGTTAGGGCCATTCATCCTAACATCAACCATATGAATTGATAGTTTTATTCCAGGTGAGGAAACAAAGTCAGAGGAGTGTTACAGAGAAGTCATCTTTTCTTTCTGAATTAAAAGTGCACATTGTTCATCACTGTAGTGTACTGTCATTCTATTATTATGATTCACGTATTGACAAAACCTACACAACTAAAAACAAATACCAGGTTTTTGTGTTTGCTGCAGCAGCATTCACCTCCTAACTGAGTTGTAACTTTATATTTGTGTGATCGTTGCTAGACTGAGACCTGTAAGAGCAGGAGTCATGCCTGTTTTCTATAATCCTGCCTTAGTGATCCCTGGCCCTTTCACAGACACAACCTTGGAGCATCTTTATATATTACTTTCAGTTCTTTCTCTGTAGTCCTACATCTGGGGGGGGAAGAAAACAAATCCTAGAGCCCCCTTTCCTCTGACTCTGGTTACCTCACATGCTATGAAGAGGTGTGTGTTACCTGGCATCTGGATGAATTCATATCCAAGTTTTATATGCTTTGTGACTAGTGAAATTGGTGTTAGGAAAAAAACACTGGACTTCACTGAAATGAGCATTGACCTTAGGAATAATTCTCTTTTTCCTTCTTTCCTTTTCTCTTTTTAAAGTTTTCTTGAGGAGATAGCACTATGTTGTTGTCAGTTTTGGAGCTCTTCTCTTAAAATTAACATCAGTTTGTGATGTTGTGATGGTCTTTGGCATGTGATGTTAAAGAGTATTTAGCCTGTAAAGTTTTAAAGTAAGAGCAATGATTGATCTCTTTTGCATCTCTGATACAGAACTTGAGTGTCCCTGGATAGGCAAGGAGTAAAGCCAGAAGGACAAGTTAGAGGGGTATTAAGTGTAAGACGGAGGAGGAATCCATGTTGAGAGAGAGGGAAAGACAGTTCTTAAATACTGTATTCTGATGGGTTTTAAAAAGGAGGTTCTTGTGCCCAAATTTACAATCTAGATGGATGTAGTTTTAGGTGTGCAATATCAGTTTAAGAGGAGTAGTCCCTAATGGAGTGATGAGGCACCCTAAACTAAGGCAATGGTGTAGGATTAATGGGAATGAATCTGAAAAATCATGTTTAGGATTTGGGGTAGGTTCTGAGAGATCCCTTTCCTTGTGTATCATCATACCCCTGGTGTTTAACATAGTGCCTGGCATGTAACCTAGATACAGATATGTAACATGGGCGTTTATCGAATCTAGTAGGCAATGTCTGAATGTAATTTAATTTTGTTCTTATTATTTGGTGAATCTTGGAGTCACACATATAGTATTAGTTTGTTGCTGTGGTGCCTGCAAGTCTTATTAAGGGATTTTTGTCCCTGTGTTAAATGTTGTTAAACTTTTATATTCTTTATATTTTGGGTACTACTTTTTATTTTTTCTATTTATTTGTCAATGATTGTCACTATCGTGTGTTTTTTGTGTCTCTGTGTTCCCTTTCTGCTTTTAATATATTGAAAACTTAGAAACAACCTGTAGAGACAGATATTTTTAAAAAGAAAGAAAATGTAGTCCCCCATAGGTCCTTTTTGTTTAGCTGCCTAGTACTGTTTGTGGCTTCCTGGTCCTCTGCCTTTTCAGTTTAGGTGGGTATCTGTATCACTGTGGTCCAGGTAGGTGGTGAGTAGTTGGACATCGGGATCACATTAGCTATACAGAAGGGAACAAGATCAAATAAATAACTGCAGTATAATAGAAATTCAGTACAGTATATTCCCTTCCTGTTTGTTAGTGAGTAGTGAGGGCTGGGGAGATAGAAAGGGTAAGGATGGGGCATTGGTTGTATTTTATTTTCCAACACTGGCAGCAGAACTCTGAGGGAGACGCAAAAACAAAAACCTGAGAGTTGTTGTTGGTCAGAGTGACCAGAAGTGTCAGGAATAAATTACTGCCAGCTGACCAGTAGTCAGTGCAGCCTGTGTATTTGAGGCCATAGTCTGCTATAGAATGGACTTGGAGTTTCTAGGTAATGCGTCGTGATTGAGGGAACAAGCAGTGTCAGGAACTGGTTGAAATTCAGTTGGTGTAGGTAGGCAAGACAGTATGTATGTGAACAGATGTGAAGGACCAGAATTTGCTGGGATGTATTTGAATAAAGACATTATGCTTATTAACAAGAGACATCAAGGTAGCTTACAGATCCCAGCATTTTATATATGTAAATAATGGACTCTTAAAAGCATAATCTATTGTCTGTTGGTCTTTTGTGGTCTGTCATGCAGGTTCTGTGACAAAATGGCTTTCATTTTACGTCTACCATGAATTTCTATGCTAATAGGAAGCACAAGTGAAATATAACACCCCCAGGTGTAGACGTGCATATTATTGGAACTGTATTAGTGTAAATATTAGTACCCTAAAAGCATATATAGCAGCAGCACTTGCAGCTACATTCAAAACTACCAGAAGAAACCCAAAATTGCGTTTAAGCCTGTTTTCTGTATTTAATTGTCTCTACAATCTAACTGGCCACATTCACTTAGGAAGTTCCAATTATTGGAGACTGAATCACTAAGTTCTTTACTCTGGTTATTTCCCTTTCGGGCTGCCCCCTTCTTTTATGCTTTCACCCAAACTGTGCCACTTCTCTCAGTCTCATTCCCTGTTGTCCTTCGAGCACCAGGCAAGTTCCTTAAGTCCTAGTCTCTAATCTTACCTGGAAAACATAAATGTTCTTTCTTTTTTTTCTTTATTATTTTGCCTTTCCACTATAGGCACAACTTTGAACTAATAAAGGTGTCTTTTGTCAATCGGTTTAGGGTGATGGGGCTACAAGGATAAACGGACAAGTAAGGTTCTTTCCCTTTTGTGCATGGTCAGGATAGAAGAGGCATGCATTTTAACAGATTATTTTATCACCTGTGTTGTATTATAAATAAAGGCATGAACATTTGTGTCAGGGTAGAAAAAGAGCTCTTTAGCTGTCTAGAGCAGTAGACAGATGCTTCACAGGGATGGTAATTTTTGAAATGTATCTTAAAGGATGAGTAGGATCTACAGCGGCTTCTTAGTTATAGTTGTACCAACTAAGCAAGCAACAAAAAATGAAAATTGGACTGCCTCTTTGTGAACTTAGTATTTTGTTTCCTTTACAGGTTAGCATTCAGGAGTCAAATAGGAAGGGAGGGTATGTCACTGCCTAGTTATAGGGAAAAAGAAAAGCTTAAGGCAAATGCTGGAGATGAAAGAAGAATGATGCTCTCGGATTTGCAAGTTGTTTGGTACGGGAGATAGGATACCATGGAGAGAGGTAGTCAGGCCTCATGAAGATCATGAAGGTTCTGGTATAGCATGGTTTTTTTCTTTTGTAAATAGAAAAAAGGACAGAAGGCAAGAAAACCTGTTGGACACAGTCCACACAAGCTGTGATGAAGGGCTTGTATTAAGGGAGTGAGAGTGGACATGGGTACATGGGAAGGGTTTTAAGGATGGGGGGGTGTGTATTTCTTTAGAGGTAGAATTGGAAGGACCCTTTGATGGAATTGGATCTGGCTGAGAAGGAGAGAAATCTAGTATGACTCCTTTTAAACTGGGCAGTAGCTATAGTGTCCTTAGTTTCTGTTTGGAGTGCTTGCTCTGTTTCTGGTGGGTGATGATTGACTTACAGTGGGATCTCACATGGAAGAATAGAATTGTAAGTTGCAGCCTTGTTATCAGTAAAGCAATGTTTATCATTTGGCTTTTGAATAATTAATACTCTATTCTTTCAATTAATCATTATACAGTATGATGGCTCCAGATGGACTTATGTAAACACAGAAAAAAACCCTACTTCTTAAGCTACATAGGGGTTGCGGAGAAACTCAAATTACTCTGAGAGCCAAGCAGATAATATAATGGATAAAGCAGCTAGATTTAAGACAGCAAGGAATGGTGTGGACTCTGCTGATTGTGTGCTCTACCTAAAGGATTCAGATTCAAAAAGTTTTAAAATCACTTTGCCACCATGACCCTAAATAAAAAAGGATCTATCCCCCAAACTACCAGTTTTCTACCTTTTATATAAACAAAATGCTGGAATAAGCATTCAAATGCTTTTATATATCAAACTCTAATATATTTAGGGATGACTTGAATTGAATTTACTAAGCCATAGTTTGTACATTCATGAAACTGCATTTAGCTTGTTAAACGTGGAGACGAACAGCAAACCTTGCTTAGCACGTATAGCTAAATGAAATGCTTGTAAGTTTTCCTAAAACATATTTATCTCAAATATTTACAGAAAATAGCTCTGTAAATTTACTGTACCTGAGACCCTTAAATCATAATCTTGAAAACGCATTTTCATGAGCATACTTCTACAGTCTGTTTATAAATGCAGAGGATTTCCTCTACAATTGTTTCTACAAGTTAGGAAGTAGAATAGTAATGTTCTATTAATGTAGAGAACAAGATTTAATTTCTCTTCTATTTCTTATTCTTAGATGGGAATGATGAACAACCCTAACCCTTACGGTTCTCCATACACTCAGAACTCTGGACAGCAGATTGGAGCCAGTGGCCTTGGTCTCCAGATTCAGACAAAGTCTGTATTACCAAATAGCTTATCTCCATTTGCAATGGACAAAAAGGCAGTTCCTGGTGGAGGAATGCCCAACATGGTAGGTAGTAATCTATCTATGAATTTGTCTCAAACTGGCATTTAAACAAAAGAATTATGTTAAACTTTCATGCTTTGCACTGTACACACTACGATGTAATGAATGGCCCCTGTGATCAGAGAGGCGTGTGCTTTCCTTCTGTTTCACATGGTATTCTTTTACTTGTATTAATTAGTAAGGATGGTAGTCCAAGTAGGAGCAAATGGGGCTGCTACAGTGTAAGTTTTTGGGGCTTGCCATGCTCTGCAGCTTCTGCTTGTGAACATTTCTATAGGATGGGAAAGGGAAATCCTTTCTTCTTGGGAAGGACTCTGACGAAGGATTCCAAGTCTCAGTGACCATATCTACTGATTGTATCTGATACCCCTACACAAAAGTAACTGCCCTCTCAAAGTTACACATTGTTTTAATCAGTGATTTTTGTTGTGAAAAAATCTCCAAAGCTTCTAACATTGCTGTTTTTCTAAAGTAAAACTATTTCTAGTTGTAAATGTGTCAAGTAGTCCACGTTCAGCTTTGGAAAAAATTGTCCTATACATATTTTATTTCTCTTTCGGATGTTTTAGTTTTTTGCTTTGTGTCATATATTCATTAAACGCCTTTATTTCAGATATTCTGCTATGTACTGGAGATATGAAGATGAATAAAACATGGCATTTCTGTCCCCAGAGATGTTTACTTTTTTATTTGAAAAACCAGATTTTACCAAAACTAATTTTCACTCACCTTAGGCCCCTGCTTGGTCTCCCAGGAAGTTCTTCATTATTCTTCAAAACCTAACTTGGACACACTCTTCACTACACACTCCTTGCTTTTCCCTCTCCCACTGGAATTTACTATGTCCTTCTCTTTTTTTTGCTCTCTGTATGTTATACGTGCTTTGATTATATCACTTAGTAACGTAGTAATTTGTTTGCTTATTAAATTGAGCTGCTTATGGTAGGAGCAGTTGTTTATTTTTCTTGGAATCCCCTGTGTCAAAAAGTGGAGTCTGGCATACAGTAGACTGTATTTAAAGGTTTTAATTGAAAATTTCCAAGTCTGTATTTATTAAAGAGATAGCACACGATGGCACCTAATATTAAATGTATACTTATGGTTTTATCCCTTAGGGCCAACAGCAGGCCCCGCAGGTCCAGCAGCCAGGCCTTGTGACTCCAGTAGCCCAAGGGATGGGTTCTGGAGCACACACAGCTGATCCAGAGAAGCGTAAGCTCATCCAGCAGCAGCTTGTTCTCCTTTTGCATGCTCACAAGTGCCAGCGCCGGGAGCAGGCTAATGGGGAAGTGAGGCAGTGCAACCTTCCCCATTGTCGCACAATGAAGAACGTCTTAAACCACATGACACACTGCCAGTCAGGCAAGTCCTGCCAAGGTGAGTGGGCTCAAAGGGTCTGTGTGCTCAGCGATTAAGATTTACAGTCAGAAGAGAAAAAAATGTGATCAACTCTATTTTGAGACTCCTTTACTGATAATGTCTTACTCTATATTAGGATATGATAAAATTCACTTATCATTTTGTGAGTATCTAGGGATGTGGTGGGAGAAGTTTTAAAGGACTTCCATTTTGTGATGATCCCTGCTGGCTTTGATTAGCCCCAGCATAGCCTATTTTAAATATTATTGAGCCTTTGCTAACTATCTTGTAGGCAAATGCTAAAACAGTGTTCCCCACCATAATACAATTTGTGTATTTATAGAGTGATTAGAAATCTGTTTTTATAGATATTTAATAGAATAAAGTAGATTGCATAGCTTGGTGGTGAAAAGATGGGCTCTGGAGCCAGATTGCTTGAGTTTGAATCCCACTTTCGGTACTCTGTGACTTTGTGCAGATCACTTAACTAGTTTTACCTGTTTTCTCAACTATAAGATGTGAGTACTAATAGCTATCTTTAAGTGTGGTACGAAGATGAAACGAGTTGATAACATTTTAACATTTGTTATGTGATCAATAAGTTAGCTGATACTAATGTAAAAATATAGCCTGCATTTGAAAAAATAATTTTTCTTCTTTTTAGTGGCACACTGTGCATCTTCTCGACAAATCATTTCACACTGGAAGAATTGTACAAGGCATGATTGTCCTGTGTGTCTTCCCCTTAAAAATGCTGGGGATAAGAGAAATCAACAGTGTAAGTGATTAAATCTTTTGACACTTTTATACTAAAAGTATTCTTAGACTCTCACTAGTGCAGTTTGGTGGGATTTAGAGTACTTTGTGGTTTAGTGGTTAAGATTCGGCACTCTCACCACCATGGCCTGGGTTCGTTTCCCAGTCAGGGAACCACACCACCCATCTGTTGGTTGTCCTACTGTGGCAGCTGCCTGTTGCTGTGGTGCTGAAAGCTATGCCACCAGTATCTCAAATACTAGCAGAGTCATCCATGGTAGACAGGTTTCAGCGGAGCTTCCAGACCACACAAACTAGGAAGAAGGGCCTGGCCACCCACTGCCAAAAACAGTTGGCCTTGAAAACCCTATGAATAGCAGCAGAGCACTGCAAAAAGACTGGACAGGGTTCTGTTCTGCTGTACCCGGTGTCGCTAGGAGTTGGAATCTACTCAATGGCACTAATAACAACAAAGAGTACTTTTGATTATGTGAAGTTCCTGTGACTGCCTAGTGCTATTATACTAGGTTGTTTCCACTTCCCATTAACTTCATATTAATGAGGTTAGAATTAAACTGCTTATTACTTAAAATAAGATCCAAAACCTTTTTTTTGTTTTGTTTTGTTTTTTTGTTAAGGAAGATGAGCCCTGAGCTAACATCTGCTGCCAATCCTCCTCTTTTTGCTGAGAAAGACTGGCCCTGAACTAAGATCTGTGCCCATCTTGCTCCACTTTATATGTGGGACGCCTACCACAGCATGGCTTGCCTAGCGGTGCCATGTCCACACCCAGGATCCAAACTGGCAAACCCCGTGCTCCTGAAGTGGAGTGTGCACACTTAACCTCTGCACCAACGGGCCAGGCCCCAAAAACTTTTAATAGTCATTCTTTATAAGAACAATAGGTGAATTTATGCTCCATTTTTAAATTCATGAAAACTTAAAAGATGATTGCTTTGACATGGGGCGAGTCACTCTTTTATATCTGTGATCTAAATATGTAGACAATTTGAGATTATTTAAGAGAAAGAAAAAATTTTTGAGAGTATTTTTTAAAACCTGGCATGTGATGAGCAGCTTTTCTTTAGAGAAAAAAGAAGTCAAAAGTAGAAAGCTGTAAGTGCAGCTACCATACCTCTTCTCTAGAAACAAAACTTAAGGATTTAGGATTGAAAGACAAATTTGGAAATACACGTGCAGCGTATGAAAAGGGAATTAAATTCCATAAAGTAATAAAAAAATCATAAATGGCCCAGTAGAAAATTGGGACTAGGAAATAGACAATTCATTAGAGGGAGGAAATACCAAAAAGTTCACTGTTGGGGCCTGCCCATGGCAGAGTGGTTAAGTTTTCGTGTTCCGCTTTGGCAGCCCAGGGTTCGCTGGTTCAGATCCTGGGCGCAGACCTATGCACCATTTACCAAGCCATGCTGTGGCAGGCATCCCACATATAAAATAGAGGAAGATGGGCACAGATATCAGCTCAGGGCCACCCTTCCTCAGCAGAAAGAGGACAATTGGCGGCAGATGTTAGCCCAGAGCTAATCTTGCTCCAAAAAAAAATTCACTGTTAAATGAAATGAGGTACTATTTCTCTTCCATCACATTGGCAAAAATGATGCTACCTCGTGTTGGCATTTGCATGGCTCTAAGACATTCATACATTGGTGGTGGGAACATTGAAACAGCCTGTGGGAGGGCTTTTGGTTATTGTGGATCAAAAGCTGTTCATGCCAACGATCCACTTTGACCAATCAGTTGTACATCTAGAAAATTTTTCAAGGAAATAATGGGAAACAAGATGCATGTACTGAGATGTTTTACAATCACATAACAGTAATTTTGGTTTTTTTTAATTCACTTAAACATGTTGGGTTTTTTTCCGTACCGTCTTTAATGTTTTGTAACACCATTTCTTTTGTCTTCTCTAGCAATTCTGACTGGAGCACCAGTTGGACTTGGAAATACTGGCTCTCTAGGTGTGGGTCAACAGTCTACCCCCAGCCTAAGCACTGTTAGTCAGATTGATCCCAGCTCTATAGAAAGAGCCTATGCAGCTCTTGGACTACCCTATCAAGTAAATCAGCTGCCGACGCAGCCCCAGGTGCAGGCAAAGAACCAGCAAAATCAGCAGTCCGGGCAGTCTCCCCAAGGCATGCGGCCCATGAGCAACATGAGTAAGTTTGTGTCCTCCTAGAGACAGATGTGATGTTGATTATGTGTGTATATGCATGTAACATGCAGGGTTAACTCCTTAGCTTATTTTAGTCTCTATGTATGTGTGTCTGTCTCTATATTTGTTTCTCTCTCCCCCTCCTTAGTTTTTTTGTTAAGTGATTAATTTTTTGAAGTAATTTTTTAAAGATTGCAATGTGAAAGTCCCCGTGTAATCCATATACCAGAGACAGCTGCTACTGATTTATATCCTTCTTAATCCTTTTATTTAAAACACATATGAGCTTAATATTTCTAGAAATGGGATCCCATATGCTATTCTATAACAGTTTCTTTAATAATGTTGTCGTCTTTCACTTTCCATACCCAATGTATCCTTTTTAATGGTTGTATAGTATTTTTTTGTATAGAACAATCTCTTACAGGTGGACATTTAGGTTCCCAGTTTTTGGGGGTTTTTTTTTTGCTAATTTAAACTGCACTAAGAAATTGTTGTGTTTTGGTTTGAAATGTATAGAAATGGGTGTGGTTATTATTAATGCAGATTTCCATGTATCTCACAGCAGGAGTAGTGTGCCTTTGAAATAGTTGATTAAATGTACTTGTTTGCCTAACCTATGTGACTATGATGTGACTGAGAGAGAAGGGGAAGAATGAGCAGTGTTCTGATACCCTAATTTGGGGTATATTTTTTTTCTCTAATTATATGGTAAAATAAAGGAGATTTGCTGTGTGATTATCCCTTCGCTGTCAGGCAGGTGAACATCTAAGCCATTTCGTTTAAATAGTTAGATATCCAGCACTAGTAAGTCTGTGAGTTTTAATACTTTGCCTCTTACTGTCAAATTGTTCTTGCTGATGAAGTTTTCTATAACTAGAAAACAGTCTGATTCTGAATAATCCACCATGCTTTTTCCTCTGAAATCCATTTTCATCCTTTATTGATATTTGCAGTGGTCTTTACTTTCTGCCTGTTATCGTTTGATTCTAAATGAGGAAACAAAATTGGACACACTACCCTTGTGAAAATGTAATCTTGTTAATTTTTATTGTTGTTAAGGAAATGTACACTATTTTACAACAAACGGTGCTAAGTTGTTAAATAATTATTGAGTGAGGAGTTTAAAAAACTGGACCAGAAACTAAGATGAAGAGTGAGCATACCTTTTCAGGCTTGTTTTCAAGCTCTTGTATATTAGAAGTACATGAAAAGGGGTTAGAAATGGAAAGAGATATGAGGACTTCTTCCCCCCCTGCAACCCCACCCTTCTCTTTTCTTTTAAATTTTTTTATTTTTCCACTTACGATTGCTTTTTTCCTCTCTTTTCGATGTTATGCAGAGTGTATCTTTGTATTTTAGGATCTTGACCCAATGCTGTTGTCTACCCCTGGCCTGGATTTTCATTTTTATAATTGGTTATTTTCCATTAATTTTTCAAATTTCTGTGTATAATTCCTAGTTTAGCTCTTTTCATCTTCTCTTGTATCTTCTGTGTCTGTACATTTGTGTATAGCTACAAAATTATTTAAATGTTAGCTTCTTGTGATTTCTTCTTTCCTCTTTCTCAGTGTCTTTTTCTTTATTTTAGGATTACATTTAAGATTAATCAAGTTTCCATCTATTTCTTGTTATTCAGTCAATGGTACCTTTTTAGTAATAATCATTATTATGAGCCAAAACTTCTAGAATACCTCATTTATTTCTTTTGTTGTGTTAGATCCCATCTTGAAAACTGATATGAAAACAGTACTCTTGCTTTTCTGCCTATAACATCCTTGTGGTTTCTGTTCATCAGGCACAGGCCCAAACTGGCAAAGGCCTACTTAAAAAGTGTTTTTCCTTTTACACCAAAGCCTTTTTAAAAAATAATTAGTCCTATATGTTTATGTTGAAGAGTGTCCCTGGTATTTTCATTTTCTTTTTATGTGTTCCCTAAAGCCCAGATAATAAATAAAGGAAATGAATATCAAAATGGAATCACCATGACTGAGTCATGTAATTTTCTCAGAAGTTTTTAAGGAGGTTTTAAGAAAGTATTTATTGCATGTTATGAACATGTGACTGGTTTTTCACTTCACACCAAAATCTTAAGCAATTTATTAGTTTTAACCAAAACTTTATATTTTTGGGTGTTGTTTGGATGAGGGGTTTTTGCTAAAAATGTTTTTTTTCGGGTGCTTAAAGTGATCCTTTAAGGCTTCTATCGTTATGAGAGTTTTATAATGGATTTTACCAGGAATATAATAATTTTGATGATGATCAGAAATATGGCTCTGGAGTCATAACTTGGCCTTAGTCTAGCGCCTTATTATCAGAAAGAGTAAAGAAATACACAGTTGTTAAATACTCAAATTAGAATGATAACTATATTTTCTTACTCTTTTGATGTCTTTTATGATTTTGAACTACTAAACCAAGCTCTTCTCACTTCTCTTTTCTTTCACCAATGGACTTTATTTTAGGATATTTCAAATTTGGACCTATCTGGTAGGCTACATCCACAAACAGAACTATGTTGTGCCCCCCAACAGTACAAAATTTTTATCCCACTTCTAAACAAAAGCAACTTGCTTAAGTATATTTCATTAACTCAGCAACCTAAAATGTTTATCTTTTATGTTTTTCCAAGAGTAGACTCCAAATAGTTGGTGCTGTCAGGTCTCACTCATTTTAACCCTAAAAGATTCTTGGGGGCCCTGCCAAGAGGGACAGATTGGATATGTAATTAGAAATCTAGGGGAAAACTTCATCAGGAAATTTGGGCCATTAAAACATCTGTGTATCCTCCCTGACAGCGACTTAAAATAGTCTATGTTCTTCCTTCATACTCGTTGCAAGTTTAGGGTACAGGTGGTATTTTGGTGCCTTCTTACTCCCTCTATGAATTCATTTTTTTCTCCTAAATTTTAATTTGGAGTTTTCAAACCTACCTAAAAATTGTAATTCACTAAAGACTGTATACATAACTTTTATCTAGATTTACTAATTTTCACCATTTTTTCCACATTTGCTTTGTTTCTGTGTGGATTTGAGCTATCGTAACACTTGCTTCTAACTATTTCAGCAGATGTTTCCTAGTGATGACATTCTTCTCCACAACTACAATATTGTATCATGTCTGCAAAATTGAATGGTTGTTCAATAATGTCATCTAACATGCAATCTATATTTTAATTTCTCCAGTTGCCCTCCAAAGTCAGTCAAGGCTTTTTACATTCATTTCATTTTGTATCTTTTGTCTGTTTTAATCTAGAAGTGCTCTTACCTTTCTTTGTTCATCACTCATTGACTTTTGATGAACCCTCTATATTGTCCCATAATTTGGATTTGTATAATTGTTTCCATATAATTAGATCCAGGTTAAACATGTTTGGTATGCATAATATGTCATGGGTGGTGGTGTGTATACGATCAGGTTTTAGTTTCAGCATAAAAATTTCTTGGGACTCTCTATTTGCCTTTAACTCTGCTTTTCAGTATCCTTAATCTCTGTGTTTATTGTTGACCTTCAAATTATTCGTTAGCTATTTTTCAGCTGTATTATGGAAACTGAAGCTATTACTATCTGAATTTTGCTTTGTACCCTCTTCTAAAGGTTTTATATCTCACTTATTTGGTAGATAAGATCTCTAGTTTATTTTCCCAAGCATCAGATTTTTAGAACAAGTGGTATTTATGTTTATTGGTCTACGTCACACCATCTTTAGCTGAGGTGTAGTGCTGGTTAGGCTAAAGCACCTGAGCAAACGTTTATACCAATGCTTCCATGGGAAAATGTGTGCACAGTAACGACTTGGGATTCTAGATGTGTCTCCTGCTCTGGCAGGACGGGCTGTAATGCTGGAACACTCTGAGTTATAAATTTTAGGTACTTGTGAATGACAAGGGTATTTGAATAAATGATTAGCAGCATTCATTCACATGTGCTGTGTGCTGAAAAAAACATACTAACGGCGCATGGTCTCTACTTTCAAACATCGCTAGTCTGGACGGGCAGGGAAGTGATTAAGTAGACAAAACTAGGATCTCTGTTACATATAGCAGGTTAGAGAGACTATAGCAGAGAAGGGAAGAGGGAATCCCCTCCGGAGCCCAAAATTAGAGCTTTTTACTGTCAGCCCTCCCTGACCATATTTGACCACGTTCTTAATCTTGTAGTTCCTATTGATTTTACTTATTCAATGAAGATTTTTATTAGTATGAGATTCTTCTTAGGGCTTAGCAAACAACAATATATTCTTGCTGATTTTTAAGTACCATGAATTATGTTTTTGTTCATTTTTTTCTTTCTGACTTGTTCTAATGTCTGGCTTCCTACATTTTTGTGTTCTGAGGTGAAGGCTAACCCTTAGGGTTTAAATATTAGCCTCTGTAAGGGTATTCCTTCTCAAGCTATGATTGAGCCATTACTTGCAATCAGTGCTGAATATTAAACGGACCTGGAGCCTTTGGAGAGAATATTTTACTGTTTTCATGTGTCATCAGAAGGCAGTAGGATAAGTAAATTGATATATGATGTAATCACTTTTTCTTTTACCTCATCATACTATTGCCACCAATAAAACAAGTCTATAGTAAGGGTACATAATTCTTCTAGAAATGAGTATTTACACATGGAGTGTTTTCAGTGTTAAATACAGAATTGTGGACAACATAACTCTTTTTAAAAAGACCACTTCCAGCACTTTCAGAGCTGGCCTGATGCTGTCAGAAGCAAAGTTCTGCCTAAGCATTTAGGAAGTGTGATGAAAGAAGGCTACCGTACTTTTCTTCATAAAACGTTGTTTACAGATGTAGCCAATTACTTGCATTTTAATGGAAAGTTTTGTTTTCTTGTTTTTAACTAAAATACCATGAGGGATATATTAATAGAATTAGACATCCAAAAGAAATTTTTTTTAACCACATGAAAATCTGGTTTGGTGTGAATATTGCTGTTGGTTGTTTTTAAAGAAATAGAATATTTATTAAAATTGTTAGTGAAGAAATAATATATGCACATAGAACTACTGAAGCCAGTTTGAAGGAGTATTCGATAAAAATTGTTTATCTTAAATCCAACCCTGCCTTTCTTGCCCTTTTTTTGGGATCATCGTACATACTTTCTTTCTGTCTCCTTAGGTAAATTGTCTGTGTTTATGAAAACGTATTCATGTATAGTTCAGTTCCCTAAACAATTTTGGTTCTAGTTTTTTTGCTCCTTTTAACATGATTGTACTTAAACGTTCATCATACGTATATGAGTATAACCGTGAGACAGGATATCAGAAGTGGAGATCCTAAGTGAAAGAACATGTGCGTGAAATTCCTCATTTGTTAGCAGTTGCCACGTAGCCCTCCGAGGGTGTGTCAGTCTACACATCTGTAAATTTTCAAGGAAAGTTCTTCTTTCCCCACACTCTTCTCAACACTTCCTATTCTCAAACTTTAAAAAGTTTTCACAATTTCATACATGAAAAATGTATTGCTTTAGGTTTTACTTTAAGTGCAATCCAGCATATTTGCATTTTTTAAGCTATTGTATTTCTTTTTATATAAATTGCCTGTTCCTTTTGTATTGGATTGTTCGTCTTTTTCTTACTGGTTTGTAAGGTATTTCGTGAATTAGCCTTTATATATGTGTTGCTAATTATATTGCTAACAATCATTATATGTGCTGCTAGTACTTTTTTTTTTTTTTTTTACTGATTTGTCATTTGTCTCTTGACTTCATTTATGGTGATTATTTTATTTATTACTAAGATTTCTAAATGTTGTCCTTATGGCTTCAGAGTTTTGAAAGGATAAAAATTTCTTTTGATATTTTCTTCTAGCACTTTCGTAGCTTTTTTCCCCCTAATTTTCTCCCCCCTCACCTCTTTTCTTCTTATTAGTATTTCAAATAATCGCTCTTGTTTTTTCTTTTGACCTAGGTGCTAGTCCTATGGGAGTAAATGGAGGTGTAGGGGTTCAAACGTCAAATCTTCTTTCTGACTCGATGTTGCATTCAGCCATAAATTCTCAAAAGTAAGTTTTATCTTGGTTTGTACCGTGTGTCATGTTTTAAACACTTGTTAAAATTCCTTAATTGAGTTTTTTAGTTTCTTTCATTTGAAGGTAGCCTGGATGAATGGAAACAAATAGTATATTTGAGTACACACTTTAGGCTTTCTATAATCTTATTTGAAATTATATTACTTATCTGGGGGTAACCTGCACCTTCCCGTATGTACATTGCAAGTATGCAGCTGCTTAAAAAACAAGTTTACTTTATCCCAGTGTTAAGAATTAGTCCATTACCCAGTGAATTCTCTGGGGTAAGCTGTGTCAAAATGACAGCTTGGTCTTATAACACAAAATGTAGTCTTTTAAACCCAAGACTTCATCCTCCCTTCCACACAATGAAATGTTGTGGGTTAGCTCGTTCCCTCACACAAGTACAAACATATACAAACTGTTTTCCCCAGACTTCTTAATGTAAATAGACTTGTTATAGTGTATCAGACCCATTGCAGTCATCACTGTCAGCTCTACTTAAATGAGATCTTCTTTCTCTACCTTTCTTCACTAAAACTATTTCACGACTCCTTTTTAAAGCCCAATGATGAGTGAAAATGCCAGTGTGACCTCTCTGGGTCCTATGCCAACAGCAGCTCAACCATCCAGTACTGGAATTCGGAAACAATGGCATGAAGACATTACTCAGGACCTTCGAAATCATCTTGTTCACAAACTGTAAGATTGTAGGCATGTCTTATTGATAAAGAGTTAGCATGTCAACATACTTCCAATCTGGCAGGCACCTAACCACAAGAGGAATATTACTGATTTTCTATAACCTGGCTGTTGCTGCTAATACTTATGCTTCTGTGGCTTTCTTCTATTCTCTGCTTCTCGACTTCTCACCATCATTTGTAGGAGTCTTTCAGCTTTAACAGTGTGTGAACTATTCTGCCTAGTGACAGTAATCAATATATTAGTTAAAAATTATTTTAGTGTCACTGCCTTTACAAAACTCATATTTTAAAAGAAAAACTAGATCTCAGCTCATTAGATTATGGCAGTGACAACACTGTCTTCTGTTATCCCTAGCAAAGCTTTTATTATGTTGACATGTTAAACTTGGCTGAGTGATTTTCCGGTCCTCCAAATGTGCACATATCAATGGTTTATGAAATACCGCTGCACTATTTGTTGTGAAGTTGATATATGCCAGACACTCTGCCTTACAAACGCTGTCTTTAAAGAGTTTTTGTCAGATGGAGAAGAGGGAAGGCGTATGGAGTGGTAAAATGTAATTCACCCAGTATCATTAGGCTAGAGCTTGGACCTCACTGATTACAGAGCTTACACTTCAAACAACATGCAGCGTTGTTGTTCTTGGAGAAAGCGGTCTTTTTTTCATTTCTACTCCACTTAGGGGTCTCCTTAATTCCATCCATATTTTTTATTGGCTTAGAACCATGTAGCTTATCTTTTATCATCTTTATTTTTATGTTATATTGGCCTTCCAGTTATACTTGAGTTTCATTTAGGAATTCTAAAATGATAGCACTAGAAATAGAATTTGATGAGGAGAAAATTCTGAGATTTTAATAAAATTAATAAAGAATAACCAAAACAAACTTATTTTGTGATAATCAAGTTGTTTAGGAACTTTTACTGAATTGACAGAGGCAATGGATTATTTGGGATTGATCATCTGACTTGCTGTTTGAAAGTTTATTATATGCTTGTGAATTTTTTACCAACTCAGATATTCTTCTAAACTTCCATTTATTCCTTCCCCATCTGGTTCCTTCAAGTACTATACAACTGAATGTGAGGTGTCCAAATGATAAAATTAGTGCCTGGAAATCACATTTGTCACTCTTTAGGAACGCTAGTGCCAAGCATTTTGTAGGCAATTGCTAGAGAGTAAAAGATATTGAATTGAGCAGAATCGTTATGCATTTCTGTCCCCTTCACTTCAAGTTTTTTTTTTTTTTTAAAGATTTTTTTTTTTAAAGATTGGCACCTCAGCTAACAATTGTTGCCGTTCTTTTTCTTTTCTCCCCAAATCCCCCCAGTACATAGTTGTATATTTTAGTTGTGGGTCCTTCTAGTTGTGGCATGTGGGACGTGGCCTCAGCCTGGCCTGACAAGCAGTGCCATGTCTGCGCCCAGGATCTGAACTGGCAAAAGCATGGGCCACCGAAGCAGAGCGCGCAAACGTAACCGCTCGGCCACAGGGCTGGCCCCCATTTCAAGTTTTTGATCTTTGAAGATTTTGTGGTGATGAATAGGTTTTATTTTACTAAACATGATAAATTGAGGAGAGTAGAAGGATCTGAAGGCTGTTGCTACTTGATACTATGACAAAGGTCAGGTTTCCTTACTTTGTGCTTTATGCAAATAGCACAGTATTAGTTTTTGCTCTACGTTAGAGTGACACGGACCAGAGAGTATTTTTATGGAGTCATTTCTTACATTCTGATCCGGAAAACCCTGTGTGTACCATAAAGAGACAATTTCATTTCAGTCAGTATTTTATATTTGAGCACATCCCACCCCTAATTTTTAAATTTTACTTAATGTGTTCACTGTATAAAAATGAGAAAATACCAATCAAGAAGAAGTATAAAGTACTGTACATTTCTATGATGAGAATGAAAAGCTGACATAATATAATAGTGGTAGGATTTTCTCTTCCTAGCGTTCAAGCCATATTTCCTACTCCCGATCCTGCTGCTTTAAAAGACAGACGGATGGAAAACCTAGTGGCATATGCCCGGAAAGTGGAAGGGGACATGTATGAATCTGCAAATAATCGAGTGAGCATCTATTTTTTCTATATAAAGTCAGAAATGGGCTTGTTCTAGTTGTTTAGTTTACTCCTCTTTGTAACATCGACAAGTAATACTGTACTTTAGGGGATACCCTTTAGCTCTCCTGTCTTATTCTCACTGTGCACAGTTGAGATAACAAAGCAGTTTTCTTAAAGTGTATGTCATCAAGAATCTTACACTTTTTCCTCTTAATAACACAGTGCACTCATGTGGCACTTTATCTGGGTTGTCCTTCTGTCAACTTAAAAAGTGGTTGAGCTGTAACCAGCTCTGTGCTATTTTCACTGGAATATGGTGAATCAGCTGCTTAGTGTTTTCAGCTTAAGTAGTAGTCTAGTTTCTTTACATCAGTTGAACTTTCCTCTCTAAATTGGCATCTCTTCAAAATGTGGCATATTCTTTCCCTGTGCTTAAATTGCCCACACATATTTTGTAAACCTACTCTGAGAAGTCATGCTTTTTATTGAATAGGTTCATAAGATAGCTGCTTTTCAGGAGATCATTACAAACATGAGCTTATATTTGGAATGATCTAAGAAAGTAGATTAGATTTTTTCCCCCATTTAGTAAAAGAAGCTAATATCTGTTTATAGTTCATTTTTTCTGTTACCTGATGCTAGCCCTCTCTTTTCCTCATCTTTATTTTATTTCCAAAATTCAAAAAGGCGGAATATTACCATCTGCTAGCTGAGAAGATTTACAAGATCCAGAAAGAATTAGAAGAAAAACGAAGGACTAGACTACAGAAACAGAATATGCTACCGAACGCTGCAGGCATGGTGCCAGTTTCTATGAATCCAGGGCCTAACATGGGGCAGCCACAACCAGGAATGACTTCTAGTAAGTGCTTTTTGTTATTATTTTAGGGAGAAATTGGTAATAAAATGGTTTCTAATCAGAGTCATTAATTTGTACTGGCTTGTGTAATTCTAGAGTTTTTGAATGACCCTTTTTTGCCTTTGCAAAAAAATAATTCATCCTTTAGTAAAAAAACAGTAGCTGAACACTATATTTAAGATTTCTGGGCATGGTACTAAGCATATCTTGATAATCTGGCTTCATTTTTAGACCCAAGATATTCTTCTCTCATAGTGACACCTAGATAATAATAGTCCACAGATTTTCACTGACTTGCATATGGTAGGCAGCCAATAGATGTAGGCTGAGCAGGTTCAAAGCCCCACCGGTTTTCATACATTCTAAACACACGATATCATGTTACTTACATTGTCACACTTACTTATTGACACGCTATGTTTGAAGGGTAAGAACTATTTATTTTTTTTAGAAGCATCATTTAAAATTCATCAGTTTCAGTGTTCTGATTACAGCAGCCTTCTCGACCTGATACTGATTTAATAACCAGATAACCAACATTATTACGCATTCCCTTATTCATTCATTGACTCATTACTAGGTTCCAAGCAGTGAAATACAGAGCTAGGTACAGAATAGTGAGTAAGAATACAGGCTATTTAAATGACGTGAGAAAGGCTATGATAGGGAAAAATCTATATTTCTTGAGTCAAGGAAGGTTGACTGCCTATAGGTACTGCCCACTGAGCCAGCAGGTACCAACTCTTACGCCATTAGTGGATTATAGGCGGGCTGAGAAATTCATCCCCCTCAGGCCTTGAAGTTGCTAAGAGAGTAGATCTTAAAAGTTCTCATCACAAGAAAAAAAATTTTCTAAGTCTGTATACTGATGGATGTCAACTAATGTCAATTATATCTCAGTTGAAAAAAAGACAAACACAATGGGAAAAGTGGACAACACAGTTTTCACACTCACCTAATGTGATGTATTAAGTTCATTGTGAATTTATCTAATTTTTATATTTGCATAGAAAATGATTATATGAGTAAGAGGAAGGATTATGGAAGACTTGAACTTTCATTTTTGTATTTCTATAAAGTTGTCTTTTTGGCAAAGAGCATGCATTTATTATATAATCAAAGGGTGGCTATGGTAGGTCTGTGTATTGGCCTGGAAAGATGTTCATAATAAGTGAATATAAATAACATGCATGTGCAGTCTGAAAAAGATCAACCTAGTTCTTAATGGGGTTGAATAAGAAGCTGACAACTCGATTTTTCACAAATAGGAAAACTTTAAGAGAAAGTTGATGACAGGCAAGTATGTGTTTTATAGTCTCATTTTTTCTGGAATGTGGCATATGCCCAGAAAGAAGTGGGAATAAATAAATACTAATCTGTTAACATTAATTTCTTGTGGGAGTGGTAGGATTCCTGAATACTTAGATTGTATGTTACAAAGTTTTTGATTGTGTATCTGTGTGTGTCTTTTGCATTGAGAGTATGTATTTAAATGTGAATGGTAGACATTTTAATTAATGGTTTTATATGGGTATATATATATTCTTTATCTCTAAATATTTGTCTTAAAATTTATCATCAAGGGGGCTGGCCCCATGGCATAGTAGTTAAGTCCACTGCACTCTGCTTTGACTGCCTGGGTTAGGGGGTTTGGATCTTGGGCGCAGACCTACACCACTCACGCATCAAGCCATGCTGTGATGGTGACCCACATACAAAGTAGAGAAAGATTGGCCACAGATGTTAGCTTGGGGCTAATCTTCCTCAAGCAAAAAAAGGGGAAGGCTAGCAGCAGATGTTAGCTTAGAGTGAATCTTCCTCACCAAAAAAAAAAAAGAATCACCAAAATGTTCCTTCAAGTGTTCACCAGATGTTCCTTATGATCATGAAAAATTAAGAGCTGCCTAATGGGCCAACAGTAGATTTTTATGGTGCATTTAGACCATGCAGTCAGTACAAACCATCAGGTATTTCATAGTTGTAAGCAAAAGTGCTTGGGCCAGATGTGGGCAGTAGGATTACATTTTTATTTTTTCATTTGATTAGTCTCACATATTTAAAAATCAGAAGATTTTGCATTACAATCTGGATTTCTGGCTTCCTTTAAAAATGGAAGGATCTAGCAGGTTGGCCCTCTTTCCAGGAGGGGTACCACTCTCTAGAGCTAGATTAGTGGTTACATATTTAGAAGGGTTGTGCTTTCTCCACTTCACCATAGTCCTCCCTATCCCTATTGTTTCAGGGGCCTTATCTTTTTCACTCACTGATAATCAACTGCCTGGCCCCTGCTGCCATTTACCTTGTAATGCCTATCTATATTATTGACAGGAAAAAACTTCTTCATAGATTAGGAGAAAACCTTATTTTGTATAAAGTGTATGTGGAAGATTAGAACTATTAGCAGAGGTCTATCTCTTTTTGTTTATGTTCTCGAATCTTTGTATAGTGAACATAGGGTACACTTGTTATTTTGTAAATCTTGCACGGTTGTAGATAAATGTTCAGCATTCTCTCCAGTTTTCAATTTGACTATATTATAATTTTGTTAGGAGCGATATTAGTAGTAAATCCTTATGGACTTAGTAACTTGAATTACAGTGAACCACATAGTTGGGCAGTCATTTTTGTTGCTGTTTAGTATAGCAAACTTTATAGTAAATGAGCAAAAATGGCAGGAAAATTTGAGAGTTGTCTGAAGTGGTGGGCTTCTCTTCAGAGCACAGTCTGCCACAAGTATGCCTAAGGCTTGAGCATACAGCACTTCGGGTGAGGGGGTGTCCAAGATAGAGCTGGGTCACTACATGCATCTTGTCCCCTGGGTGCTGAAGAAATATTTGTTCTGTGCACCGTGATGTGAAAAGGTTGGGAAGCACTGTGCTAGAGGGTATGCAGATAACCCAAGAAAACATTTAGAACTTATATATTGATATTTTAGTCTCATTTTTAATTATTTCTATCTTTGTATTTGTTTTAAGAGGTACATGAACTGTAGTGTAGTATAATATGTATATTGTTGAAAGTCATTCACAGTGGGCTTGTGTGCACAAAACACATATTATTGGCGTACACAATCAAATTTGGTCACTGGACAAAGCTCTTGTCTGTTGAGGTATTCTGCTTACCAAAGAATTGGGCTTAGTTAAACAGTAGCATATTAAATGCTATAGTAGTTTGTTTTTTTGTTTTTTTAACTGAAAGCATTCTGGTTCATAAAGGAATGTACTGAAACAAACCATTTGGAGGCATTTTCTCATATTCAAAAACTAACGTTTTTTAATGTTTCTGTCTAGTTCATGGCTTTATTCTTTTGAGATTCAGACTGAATTCTTCAAGATATTACTGAAGATATTTTGTGGGGCTTTTTTCTTTGTTTTTAAGAGAAAGGCAGCTGGCTGAAAGATTCTTTTCTAATCATCTCTATTCTACTCTAGATGGCCCTCTACCTGATCCGTCTATGATCCGTGGCAGTGTGCCAAACCAGATGATGCCTCGGATAACTCCACAACCTGGTAAGTTATGAAAGAAATCCGTGTCTTTAACGATGGCCTTTTTTTAACAAAGTCCCTGATGTACCACAAGATTATACTTGCCACCTTGGTTCCTGCCTCAGGCCAGCAGCGAGTATCATAATTACCTGCTTGAGAAATCAGGAAACCTTTTGGAGTTGAAGCCCAGGGAGGAAGGCAGGTTGAAGAGCAGTTGGCTGACAGGCTAAGGGGCAAAAGACATTAAATGATCAAGCATCCATTTAAAAAACAATTGGCCAAGATGGAATTTATTCCAGATTGTAAAATTTGGTTCAGAGACCATATGTTAATTAACAATGCCATTCTCTGGTTACTATCAATGAAACAGATTCATTCACGGTTGAAAGCAGGTTCCTTTATTTATCCTTATAAAATGATACATAATCAGAAATAAGAACTCTGTCTTTTATTATCTAGTTCCATGAAGGTGTTCAGATCTAATGTTTTACACTTATTCACAGGTTTGAATCAATTTGGCCAGATGAGTATGCCCCAGCCCCCTATTGGACCCCGGCAAACCTCTCCTCTTCAGCACCATGGACAGTTAGCTCAACCTGGAACTCTGAACCCAGTAAGTTTAACCTCTTTGGGTAATCTTTTTGGCCTTTACTGACATTTTAAAACTCCTTTTTCATTGTTTCTACTTTGTAAACAAAAATTCTCACACTTGCTTAAACTGCTAACTGTAAGTGATAAATCCTTAACCTTGATTCTTTCTGTAATTCTGTTGTATTTGACCCTTAATATGCACGGGATTAAATGATTATATGTGTTTGAGAGGTGACACTAAATATTTTCTAAAAGTGGATTGAAGAAAACTAAACCATATACCACAATTAGGCAGTGAATACTAAAATCCTTAATTTTCACTTATCTCTTTTACGTGTAAATTGTTTTTAGAAATTTATCCTACAGAAATTATCAGTGAGATACTAAAAGATATAATTTGAAGAAAATTCGTATTAAGGGTGTTATATTATGTACTCTATTTTGAATAAAGGCCATGTCCTGAATGTACGTTATGGGATTCGTTATGATTAAATTCTGTTACATATGTAAATTGAAATGCTCTGTAAGCAATAATTCCAGAAAGCTGTTGACAGCTTTAAATGAGAAAAAAAGGTTTCTAAAGTATATTATTATAGGACCCAATATAGTTATGAATTCTTGTTTATAATCTATATAAAATAAACACTAAAAGAAAGATGCTTCCAAGTACTGTTCAGTCGTACTACTAGAACACTTAGAAGAGCAACCAGTCACCTTTCCCTGGACTGTCAGTGTTGAGTAGCCTGCACACTTTGACATAGTCACCTCTCTTCCATAATGCCTATCTTCCCCCAACACAAAACCTACCCAGGCAGGAAACTATTTTGCAAGGGTGATGGAGGAGCAGTTGCCTGGGTTTTGAGATGATAAGACGGACTCATCATCTCACTGCTCCTTATTCATCCACTGTTCCATGTTGGCCCCAATCCTCACCCTGTCTTTCACAGTTAGCTTGTTCTTCCAGTCCTTGAGCCTTTTTGAAGTTGTCTAGCCTAATGTCTTGGCAGCAGTCTGTCTTGTTTAATGAGGAGTCTTAGTCTTCATTTTTATCTGTAAGACAGATAGATACTTTTCTTATGTTAGTAAGTTTCTGGCCTTTGGTACACCATAATTCCTTCCTTTATTAAAGGCCTGGCTTTGTTTTGGGCTATTTTAAAAGTGAAATTTAGCAATCTTACTGTATTTGTGGACCATGAATGCTACCAGGTTCAGCCACAACTTGTAAGATTTTACTTGTTTGTACCCATTATGGGGTCTTGCAGTCTGTGCTATTACAGTACTAGTGACATGAGCAAAGACCTCATGAAATTATGGTTCACTCTCCTCACTTAACAAACAGTATGCAAAGAAACAATAACCTGTGTACCTTGCCAAGGTTCTGGGTGCATTTGTGTATCAAGAGAATATGTTTGTCTTGTAATTTCTTAGAGGAGGCTTAGTTCTCCATTACCGTGGCGTGAGAGTCAGCTGTTGCACCACTTTCTTCCTTTCCTCCCCTGCCCTCCCCACAGCAGAGCCAGAGCAGTTGGTGATTCCAGCTGCAGTAGAATCACTGTAATGAAGCAATTTGGTGCTCTGTGTTCTTTCTGTGCAGCCTATGGGCTACGGACCTCGCATGCAGCAGCCTTCCAGCCAGAGCCAATTCCTTCCCCAGCCTCAGTTCTCAACACAGGGAATGAATGTAGCAAATATGCCTTTGGCTCCATCTGGCGGTCAAGCACCAGTGTCTCAAGTATGTCTCACAAATAGACGTTTTTACTTGTTTTCATGATTCTTGAAATGTCTCTATGTAGGTTTTATAGGGAAGGGTAGCAGCAAATAGTGAAAATAGATGATTTTTAAGTTCTTAATAAGAACAATTATGGACATAAACGGTATTCTGAACATGAAGAGATTACTCTGTGACATAGCAATGGTGTTGTTACAAACTAGGAAATAGAGTAAATTGATAGTTTTAATCATTTTTTTTTTTTTAGTAGTGAATACTTTTTTAAATGAAATCTGAGAGCTGTAATGCAAAAGGAAGAACTCTGGCTGAAGAGAACATGGGAACGCCACAAAACGTTCTCCTCTCCTGTCCATATCCCTGCAGTGGCTGAGGCCATTCTGCTACATTTTTTGAAATCTACTTAATTACGTACTATTTTGGTTGAATTATCCAAAGATATCCCCCCAATAACAGGATTTTTGACACGTTTTGAAATGGAGACATTCATTGCCAATTTCTGCTTAATCAGTTTGTGTCCTTAAATGCGTGTATCCTCCCTATGTAAATATTTCTTTAATTCTGTTCTAAATTGCCATCTTGTTATGTTTTTCATTTTAACAGGCACAAATGTCCAGTTCTTCCTGCCCTGTGAACTCTCCTATAATGCCTCCAGGGTCTCAAGGGAGCCACATTCACTGTCCCCCTCTCCCTCAACCAGCTCTGCATCAGAATTCACCTTCTCCCGTACCCAGTCGTACCCCCACCCCTCACCACACTCCCCCAAGCATAGGGGCTCAGCAGCCACCAGCAACAGCAATTCCTGCCCCTGTTCCTACACCTCCAGCCATGCCACTTGGGCCTCAGTCCCAGGCTCTACATCCGCCTCCAAGGCAGACACCTACACCACCACCGACGCAACTTCCTCCCCAAGTGCAGCCTTCACTTCCTGCTGCTTCTTCAGCTGACCAGCCGCAGCAGCAGCCTCTCTCACAGCAGAGTACAGCAGCCTCTGTTCCCACCCCAACGGCGCCACTGCTGCCTCCGCAGCCTGCAACTCCAGTAAGCAGAGACCTGGGTTTAGGCAGTCATGTTAGTGTTACTTCTGTGCAGTTTCTATGCTATAGTGCCATCTCTTATTGTAGTCTCCCTGGTTAGACTAGAATCGCTTTTAGTTAGGAACTTTCTTTTCCTTTCTGTTTTCCCTTCCTGTTGTGGTACCTAGCATAGAAGGAGCTCAAAGATTTTGTTTAGATCTGATATTGAATCTTTTCCAAACAGTCTAAGCTGTAGTATTCAAGAGCAAATGAACAAAATCATGGATTTATGAGTGTTTTCACTCTTAGCCAAAGTTAGAAAACCATGATCTAAGATGAGAAAGGTATGGGCAACAGCTACTTCATAAAACACTTCATCAGCACCTGTTTCATCCTGGCCTCTGATAGGCAAGGAAGGGCCAAGTACAGAAAGGAAACTCGTGATTTTATTCTGTGTAGGATAGTTCTTGAAAATGCTGTCTCTGATTATGAGGTTTCTCACTAGACAACGTAGGAAGAAGAGAGATTCCTAGTTATCCAAAAGAATGTGAGGGCCTCAAAATACCCACTCAGTATGAGAGTTCATTATATTCTTTCTCCTTTTCTGTACATTTGAAACTTTTCCTAATGAGAAGTTAAAAGCAAAGCAAGATAGCCAGTCATGCTTATTTTCTTTCCATTTCTCTGTAAATGTGAGCTCCTCTTAGGCAGTCATCTCTGAAACCCCCACCCCTCACACACTGCCTCAGAGTGATAGTTACTGAAGAAAGAGGTGCTGGCTCTTCTTGGTACAACCAGCCAGCCAGTGTTTGCCAGTCCTCAATCTCCTGTCTTAAGTAGAATTTACTTCCGGGAGGTGAAACAGGCAGAGTGAGTGGAAGTATCATAAATGGATCTAATGATGCCAGCCTAGAAATAGCTGGTTAATCATGTCATTCTGTGGTGTAGCTTAAATTCTGGTTGTATAATTGGCAAACTTTTTGTATTTTCCCTTCTTTCTGCCCAGCTTTCCCAGCCAGCTGTAAGCATCGAAGGGCAGGTATCAAACCCTCCATCTACTAGTAGCACAGAAGTGAATTCTCAGACCATTCCTGAGAAGCAGCCTTCACAGGAAGTGAAAATGGAGGCTAAGATGGAAGTGGATCAACCAGAACCAGCAGATACTCAACCAGAGGATATTCCAGAGGTGAGAGTAGGGTAATTATTCCTGTCATTTGGTGAGGACCTCAGTCTAGGAACCCAGTTAAAAATGTTAAGGAAAGTATTCTGATAATTAGGTCTTATTTCACTGATTTCCATGTGAGAAAGGGTCTTGAGATACATGGACAGGAGAGGGTAAGGTACATAAAATAATGATCTTACTGCTTCCCAGTTGCATGTCTTTGGAATGCTAAAAATTCCTACCTTGCCTTTTAGACTAAAGCAGAAGACTGTAAAGTGGAACCTACAGAAACAGAAGAGAGAGGCACTGAATTAAAAACTGAAACAAAAGAGGAGGAAGCCCAGCCAAGTACTTCAGCTACCCAGTCATCTCCAGCCCCAGGACAGTCAAAGAAGAAGAGTAAGTCCTTTGGCTCTGGATTGCTGGAGGTGGGGGGAGAGTGAAAGATCTTGAGTAGAATGGGATAGAGCTTCTTGGGCCTGAGAGGTTGACTTTCATGTGATTTCATTAAGCTTGGAGCCCTTGGCCTGGTCTCTTCATTATTACTATTATTTGAAAAGAATTTTTCTTTCCTTTAGGTATATTTGCTTCCTGCAGTCACACCCATCATTTCCCTAGGGTTGGATGGTTAACAGTCTCTCAAAATATCTTTTTCAGAGAAGAATAATTGTTAAATAACATCCTTGACCAAAATGCAGGAAATAATAGCTATAATATTAGTAACATTTATTGTTAACCTACTGTACACCTGGCACCTGTGCCACACACCTTTAGTGTCTCATCTAATAACTTCACAGCAACTGTGAGATCGTTGATCCCTGTTTTATAGGAGAGAAAACTAAGGCTCAGCAAGGTTAAGTAACTTGCCCCAGCTTACTCAGCTGGTATATGAAGCCAGGCAGGCCGATTCAGAGTCTCTGCTCTGAACCACCCTGCTTGAATATTAATGAGTCAAGCCAAGCAAGCAGCACTGCTTAGCACACAGAGTTAAACAGTGCCCACAGAAATTAGCTTACTAACTTGTTTAGGACTAGAACTTATTGTGGCTCTAGTGGCCCCTTCACAGATAGGTATTATCTCAAGGGGGAGTCTGCTGGCTCCTGGAGGTGATGTGTATCAAAGTGTTCCATTAGTACAATGTACTTTACAATGTTGGAGGTAAAAAATTTAATTTCCTCTAAAAATAAAGTTTGTGTATGTTGAAGTGTTATTTTAATGTAGGCTGCAGCAAACCCAATCTTACTATTAGGAATCTCTTTAAAACAGCTAATCTCACAAATTTGCTCAAATTCTGTTTATTTTGAGCATAACCAAATATGAGAGACAAAGAAACCTCTCCCATCTGTTTGATTTTTTTTTTCATGACAACCCCCACCATTAGGTGAAAAATATCTAATGTACTAACAAATACACCCCCCTCAAGATAAAATTAATTTGTGAAGAGCCAGCCCTGATGGCCTAGTGGTTAAAGTTCGGTGCACTCTGCTTCACCAGCCTGGGTTCAGTTCCCGGGCCCGGAATCACAGCACTCGTCTGTTAGTAACCGTACTGTTCTGGCAGCTCACATAAATGAACTAGAAGGACTTAACAGCTGGAATTTTTACAATTATGTACTGGGGCTCTGGGGAGGGGTAAAAAAGGGAGATTGGCAACAGACGGTAGCTCAGAGCAAATCTTTTTTTTTTTTTTTTTTTAAGATTTTATTTTTTCCTTTTTCTCCCCAAAGCCCCCTGGTACATAGCTGTATATTCTTCGTTGTGGGTCCCCCTAGTTGTGGCATGTGGGACGCTGCCTCAGCGTGGCTTGATGAGTAGTACCATGTCCGCGCCCAGGATTCGAACCAACGAAACACTGGGCCGCCTGCAGCGGAGCGCGCGAACCCAACCACTCGGCCACAGGGCCAGCCCCTCAGAGCAAATCTTTTAAAAATAAATAAATAAAAGGCATAAAAATTAATTTGTGAATAGAAGAAGGAATAAGGCCTCTCCTCAGAGTGTGTTTTAAAGCTCGAAACTGGACCCTTAATGACTGCCTTCTTGAATGATAGCATAAATTAATTCTATTTGGGAGACATCAGCAAATCTTTCCTGACTTTCAGGACGCACACTGAGAACACATTTGAATGTAATTTGATTGAGAACATTGTTCTAGTAATAATGATTTAGTTCTCTCTTTCTTTAGATTGAAACATAACGTTTACTATTAAAACAGTAAGTTTACCATTAAAATGGTGAAAAATGGGGGCCGGCCCCATGGCTGAGTGGTTAAGTTCACCCGCTCCACTTCAGCGGCCCAGGGTTTCACCGGTTTGGATCCTGGGAGCAGACATGGCATCACTCATCAAGCCATGCTGAGGTGGCGTCCCACATGCCACAACTAGAAGGACCCACAACTAAAATATACAACTATGTACTGGGGGGATTTGGGGAGAAAAAAGCAGAAGAAAAAAAAAAGATTGGCAACGGTTGTTAGCTCAGCTCTTAAAAAACAAAGTAAAAACCCCTAAGCTTGGAAACCTCAAGTGTTTAATGAGGGGCCCTTCCCTGCAGTGATTCCGATCTCTTTAGTCATGAGGCAATACCAGGTCTAATTTCTGACTGTCAAATACTGATACCACACACGAGGACTTCTTTCTTTTCTTGCTTGACAGCATTTCGCTTCTATCGCCAGCATCTTTTGAAATGTTATTTTGACAAATGTCTTCATAAGTTTTTGGAAGGCTTAGGATTCTGTTTCTACTTGGTCGAGACTATCATAACTGAATTTGTGGCTGAAAAATTAGCTGAGCCATGAAGGATGTTTAAAGGTGACCAGAGGGGCCAGCCTGGTGACACAGCAGTTGTTTGCAGTTCCGCTTCGGCGGCCCAGGGTTCGCCGGTTCAGCTCCTGGGTGCAGACATGGCACCACTTGGCAAGCCATGCTGTGGTAGGCGTCCCACATATAAAGAGAGGAAGATAGGCACAGATGTGAGCTCAGGGCCAGTCTTCCTCAGCAAAAAGAGGAGAATTGGCAGCAGATGTTACGTCGGTGCTAATCTTCCTTTAAAAAAAAAACAAAAAAGGTGACTAGATATGGTGTTTTCAAGGTGCTACCTGAAGCAGACCAGGAATTAGAAACAGGAAGTGCACCCTTAGTGATACTGCCATGGGGACAATGTAGGCAATTTTATGTTTGTGATTCTTGAGATAGTTTTATAGCTTTGACTTTAACATTTTTTTTCTTGTTTTGCGTAATTGATAACTAATTTCAAATGTACTCTTCTTAAGTTTTCAAACCAGAAGAGTTACGACAGGCACTGATGCCAACATTGGAGGCACTTTACCGACAGGATCCAGAATCCCTTCCCTTTCGTCAACCTGTGGACCCTCAGCTTCTGGGAATCCCTGTAAGTATAGTACTTTGGATTTTTTTTTTCATTTGTTAACAGCTTTATTCAGATATAATTCACATGTTGTACAAGTCACCCATTTAAAATGTCCAATTCACTGGTTTTTGTGTATTCATAAAATTGTGCAACCATCACCATAGTCGGTTTTGGATCATTTTCATCACCCAAGAAAAGAAATCCCATATCCATAAGTAGACAACTCCCCGTTTCTTCCCACAGCCCCCCAACCCCCAGCCAACCACTAGGCTCCTTTTTGTCTCTATAGATTTGTCTGTTTTGAATGTTTGATTAAATGGAATCATACAGTGTATGGTTCTTTGTGACTGGTTTCTTTCACTTAGCCTGATGTTTTCAAGGTTCATCCATATTGTAGCACAAATCAGTACTTCATTTCTTTTTATCGCCCAGCAATATTCCATTATATGGATATACCATGTTTTCTTTACTCCTTCATTAGTTGATAGCCATTTGGGTTGTTTGCGCTTTTTGGTTGTTGAAGATAGCACTGCTATGAATATTTACATATAGGTTTGTGTAGGGGTGTATGTTTTTATTTCTCTTGGGTATATATCTAGGAGTGGGGTTGCTGGTCATATGGTTTATCATTTTTATCTCTTGAGTAACAGTAGTTCATGATAGAAGAGGTGGACTCAAATAAGCTTCATCTGCTTATAAGGTTGCCCTTATACACCAGGCTACTGGCAGGTTTCATTTGAGGATTTTAAGTGGTTATTGGATAAAGCAATGGAGTACTTTGAGGGGCAAAAATCCGTTAGGAACTTTTTCCCCCCTATATTTTTCTGTGGCCTTAGATGGATCATTGATAGTCCCTAGGCTTAGTTTCTTTATCTGTAGGCTCCTAGTACTAAAACATTAAGGGTCTTTAACTTCTCCGTCTTTAAACTGATCACACATATGCTATGGTAAAGCATCTGAAGTCTCTTCAGTAGACCATCAGCCTGCTATCTGGGAAGTCTGTAGTAGCTCTGTTATCCTCTCTGCCCTCTGAGCTGCTTTGTATCTCTGTAGACTGATGATTTAAAGAAGTTATGGGCATCAATCAACTCTTTGGAAATAGAGACAGGTCAGAGACCTAACATTATATGGAAAATAATAATGATGATAGGAAGACACGCCATCTACCTTAAATATACTGAGTATTGAGTAATGTTGTTTGGTGTCACTTGTCCTTCTAGGATTACTTTGATATTGTGAAGAGCCCCATGGATCTTTCTACCATCAAGAGGAAGTTAGACACTGGACAGTATCAGGAGCCCTGGCAGTACGTGGACGACATTTGGCTTATGTTCAACAACGCCTGGTTATATAATCGGAAAACATCACGGGTGTACAAATACTGCTCCAAGCTGTCTGAGGTCTTCGAACAAGAGATTGACCCAGTCATGCAAAGCCTTGGATATTGTTGTGGCAGAAAGGTAAGAAATTTTTGCACAGATAAGAATTGTATTGAAAACTTGGCCAATTAGAATCCTGACTCATCAGATTGTAAGCTCATCTGGAGTAAGGATTTGATCATATTCACTGTGCACAGTGCACAGTGCCTGGCATGTACTGTTTTTTTTGTGCATACTAATTCATATCGAGCTCCTCTTGTCCTACTGAGTTCTTTGGTAAGTGGTGGAAAGATATGACCACTAAGCCTACCTCAGAGTGGCAAAGTAATCCAGTAGTAAACTATAATGTTTTTAGTTCTGTGAAGTGTCTTGGAAACTGAAACAGCCCATTATGATTAATATAAATGAGAATAAGACGTTGTTCACTTTTGTTTCTGATTTGCCAGTGTAAATATCCTAGCTTGTCATTGAGGCCTATGTGCTATTTAACAAATGGTTTCTTTTGCAGTTGGAATTCTCTCCACAGACACTCTGTTGCTATGGCAAACAGTTATGTACAATCCCTCGTGATGCCACTTACTACAGTTACCAGAACAGGTAAGCCCGACCACGTGTGGACCATGGTCCGTGTGTCCGCAGGTCTAGGGAGTGCATGCGGATGGACCAGCACACATACAGTCATGCTTCGTGTGTAATTTGCTTGAAAACAACTGTACAGCACAAGTTCTGGTCTTGACATTCTGCCTTTGTGTGCAGGATTCAACAATTTTCTAGCAGAAAGTAGCCTTGTGTCAGTTATCTGGGCCTTTATTTTTATAAGGCAGGATTGGGAAGTTAAGCAACTTGATGAGTTGGTGGCATAGATGGGATTATATCCCAGACCCCAATTCTCTTTCCACTGTCCTTTCATAGCTCACCACAGCCCCAAGCAAAACTGAGATTTTCAAACTAGTCGTTCTACTTGTCCATGAAATTGTGTTGACTATATCTCCTTTCCCAAAACCTATGCAGAAAACTTTTAGCCAGATGTCTATTAGCCAGCTGTATCTTTTTGGAAATGTTTCCCTTTTGTGTGCAGCCTGTCCTTAAGTTGTTCTTGGAGTATACTAAAACAGAGGATCCCAGAGTATTTGCTTTGCCTCTATTAAGCAAAGAAAAAGGAGCAGCTCCCAAAATAGCTCTGTACCAGACAGTTACTTAGAAAGACTTGCATATGACAGTGGATGGTAGGGTTCTAATAAATTGGGCACTTCTGTCTATTTTCTCCTGCCCAAACAATGGCTGTAATCAGACAAATTCCATTCACTCATCTGTCTTAACCATGATTGGTCTCCTTCTTTCAGTGACTAGCCTAGAGTATAGCTTGCATGGGGTGTTTACCTGAGGCTCTGAGATAGGAAGAGCAAGGCCGGGCAGTTAATACCCTTTACTTCTTTAGTAACACTAAGCCCACAGTGGTGTTTTTGCTGAACTTGTGTGCTACAGATGGATTTCTAGCTTTGAAAAAGTGACTTAAACTTTTTGTTTTATTTACAAAAAGTTAGGTGCACTCCCCTAATGCTTTGTAGTCATTAGAATCCACAGTTTTTTACTCATTAAAACCTAGGAAAAGTGAGTCTCAAGTTGTTGTAAACACCTTAGGTTCAAAAAGCAAGTAACAACTGGTGTATAGCTTTTCTCATGCTACCATCTTGACATTTATACCATTTTTGAATTTTTATCCGTCTACAGTGTTTGTAATCTTTGTACCAAGGAACGGATAATCATGTGCCTGCACATGCCACTGCCTTTCTTTTGCCGTTTAAACAATGTCAGTTGATGGGCATGATCAGTATTTAGCTGCATATGCACAGTTTTCATTGAAAAACAATTTTTTTTTTTTTTTAACTTATGTGGCTTCCTTGGGATCAAAATGAAATTTTGTTATTTTCAACCTATAGTAGTTTTTAGGTGATTTGTTTTCTGGTACTGTATCCATACTGTTTTTTTTTTTTTTTTAAGTAGGGAGAAGTGTGATCACTGTTTAGGTAATAGAGTAGCAATTCTTCTCTCACCAGTATATTTATCCTCCTCCCTTTTTTTGATTATTTGCATCAAATAACATTAATTGCTAAATTGAAAGAATGTAGGTCTGTGTAAGTGAAACTTTTTTGTTTTATTTGCTGTAATCATTTGCTACTTGTGATCCCATTTGAGATATTTAATGCTAATCTGTGCTTTGCCTTGGCTTTCTGCTTTGTGTTGTCTTGTCTTGCTTTTATGTTTTTTGTTGTCCTGCAATCCCTCATTTCTTCGTTTGTTTTGTGTTTTTTTTTTCTCCCTCATGCTTGTCGTTGTCTGCACTTGGCTTTGATTGCAAAAACAAAAAACAAAAAAACAAAACAAAACCCAAACTGTGGGGCCCATAAATCTGCATCATTGAATGTCCTTGTCGCCGTTGATGACCTGCTCTCTGCTCCCGTCCCCCTCCTTGGCCTGCTGTGATTGGTGGCTTCGTTGCTTGGCTTGGCTGTGTTGTGTGAACGGAACAGTTCACCCCAGTATGGCCTTCTTGCCGACAGGTATCATTTCTGTGAGAAGTGTTTCAATGAAATCCAAGGGGAGAGCGTTTCTTTGGGGGATGACCCTTCCCAGCCTCAAACGTAAGTAACTGCATTATTTTGGAAAACGTCTTCTTTTTCAGTTGTCAGGTGACTATGCTTAGGCTCTTAAGAGGTTTGGGGATGCACTGTCCAGTATGGTAGCCATTAGCCACAGATGGCTATTTAAATACAAATTAAAGTACATAAAATTTAAAAATTATTTCTCAGTTCCACTAGGCACATTTCAAATACTCACTAGATGTCTGTAGCTAGTGACTGCCATGTTGGTCAGCACAGAGAGAGAACATTTCCATCATAGCAGAAAGTTCCGTCAGTGCTGTTCTAGGCAGTACATCAGCTTTGGCTGGTCATTTTAGATCTGTTTCTAAGGAAACAATCAGCTTCTCTCCTAAATATGAAAAGGTTATATAGCGCAAGGGATCTTCATCATTAAGTGTCTTGAGTTTGAGGGAGAATTGAACAAATAACCACCTTGCATCCTTCTCCTGTAGGTGTCAACAATACCAAAGTCATTCTAGTGATGAACATCATTTAATGACATTAGGGGTTTAGGAGTTTGTTAGAGTAACTTATTAGACTTGGTTGGACCTTTGCGATCTCACAGGCTTTTGTTGTTTGGTAAATGCCAAGAAAAATTTTCAAACAGCATAAACTGCCTAATAGTACTTCTAACCTCTAAGATTTAATGAGACAAACCAGTTTCAAATTCGGACTGTTTTAGGAAGAAAGAACTGTTTGGTGTGCTTTAAATATTCTTGAGCTTCTTCCCTGTTTTAACCTATAATAAAGAGAAGCAGTTTAGAACATTCCAAAAAGTATGGAGTTATGTTACTAGTAAAAAGAGGGCTTCTGAGAAAAACTGGTTAATTTTTCCAAATTGGGTTTTGAAGTTGCACTTTTCCTTCAGTCTCCATTGAAATATAATGTAGTAGGGTCTAGTGCTGATCTGGAGAGTAGGTGCTGGGTCCCCTTGGTCCCCAAGGAGATTTTCTGACCCTCGGCTAAACCAGAGAAGTCAGCTCCAGCTAGGTTTCCCTCCTGCAAGAAAGGCAGGCAGCTTTACCATTGGTACTGTTGAGTGGCTACCACATGTCCTGAACCTTAGGGCAGCACATCTGTGGCTTTGAAGAGTACAGAAACCCCCTTCTGGTTCTGCAGGTCTGTAGTGGGCCTGAGGGTCTGCATCACCAGCAAGCTCCCAGGTCCTTCTGTGCTGCTGGTTCTTAGAACACACTTTGAATAACGAGGACTTAGGCCATTTTGAGATGAATCTCTAAGCTAGTTATAGTGGAAAACAGTTTAAATGTAGAGCTGTTCTCATTTTTGTGAGGAGGAAGCACAGTAGTCAAAGTTGGGCCCCCTGATAAGACTGTTAGCTTCTGTATTTGGGAGGCTATGAGCAGTGTGGTATGTTACACCAGGTTGGGAGGCCATGTGAAAATTTTAAAATGAATGCTAAAAAATAAAAATGTTTCACCCTTTAAAATTACCTTTTTGGGTTACTGTAAGCAACCTAAAATATGTATTCTTAATAGTGAAATTTTCTCTTAATATAAAAAGTTGTTTGACTACACGGTTCTGAAAAATTAATATTATTTTTAAATAGTAGTTTAGCTCCCTGTATACACACCATCCTTCATAGCTCGGTCTAGGAACATGAAATTCTTAAGAGTTAGTAAATGCCTAATACTGAGTAGTAGGCACAATTGAAAAAGGAAAAGAAGAACAAACTCATGTTTCTGATTCTTACTGGGGTCTCCATTTCCTGTAAGGGGAGATAGATTTACTATAAAGTCCTTTCCAAAAACAGGCATTCCTTTATGTAAACATGCATTTTGTGGGAACCAAGAAAGTACGTGTTTAATGTATCCTCAGTATATTCTTAGAAGATTTAAATAACCCACTTACAGTATGAGATTTGTTCTTGTGGTTAGAACAGTAGTCACATTGCTCATCTTTCTGTATCACTTTTTCTCATTGTGTGCCTCTTCTCTCCTTAGTACAATAAATAAAGAACAATTTTCCAAGAGAAAAAATGACACACTGGATCCTGAACTGTAAGTAGTTCCCCTTGAATAGTCAGGACACTTTGATTTTCCTTCTTCCTTTCGTTTTATTGGTTTGCCCACACAGTGAGACGATTCTGTATTCTTGGGCTAAATCTATATAACATACATCTAACATCAATGGTAGAAATGTGGAAGTCTACAGTACAGTTAGGATTCATTTACATTTCACTAAATCAACCCAATAGTTTGTTGTCTTATAGGCCCAAGTGAAGCACCAAGCTACCTCTGCTCAGTGCCATGTGTTCCATCCCTGTTGTCCTCTGCATTGCCAGACAAGCTCATAGTCGCTGCTTTGTATTGAGGTCTTTCACAGCACTGAAATGTACATTTTAGGCCTTCCTGGAATGGATAGGATGGTGTTGGACTCATTTGGAAGCTTAAGCAGCAGTGATCTTTCACTTTTTACTGCCTTTCCACAGTCACATTTAACTGTCACATTTAGTGACTGAACTTAATTGCTTTTGAAATTTGCTCTACTTGTAACACTAAAGAGCTTTTAAAAACTGAAAACTTTTTTCAACTATTATTTCAATACTTTAGACAATTCTTGACTATCTTTTGAATTGTCAGAAGTCGGGAAACATTGAAGGTTTTGATTTGGTTAAAGTTTTGGATTTAATCTTAAAATTTTGGCTTTCCATTTCCAGGTTTGTTGAATGTACAGAATGTGGAAGAAAGATGCATCAGATCTGTGTGCTTCATCATGAGATCATCTGGCCATCTGGGTGAGACACCAGTATTTTCTCTAGACTTTTTCATCATAAATTTTAGCAAATTTTTGTTTTCTTTGTAATGAGTATATCATATCTTCAGAGTTACTGTGTCTAAACATTGTTCTTTGGATTGGGAAAGGATAATTAAAATCCAGTTTCAAAACATTAAATAACCTTAAAAAATCGAAAAATATAGATCTTTCTCTTATTTGCACACATTGTTTTAATCCATATACAAACATTTTATTCTGCTGGTTTGTTTTTTGAATTCTTTTCTGATCATTATACATCAAGTAAATACTTTTTCTTTTTTTTTTTAAGTAAATACTTTTTAAAGACTTACTAATAGAGATAACAAATCTCTAGCACCTGGAAACTAGCAAGGATTTGCCAGATTTTGAATGTCACTATCTATGGAGGGTGCCAAGGGCACACCTTTATTCCTATCTCTGATAAAACATCACTCTGTGATTGGTATTCTGAATGATAACCCTGGTTAGGATTTGATTTAAACATCTTTTAGGGGCTTGGGCAATAAGTCAGATGGCTGTTGTCCAGTGAAAGGCAGAGTTGCGTAAAATGACTAGATATGGACTTTAATGAACTAGCTATTCTCGGGACCCATGTTCTGTTTCTAAATATTGTCTACATATTTACCCAAGCTGTACATCATCAGTGGCTTTGATAGCAATGAGTGGATTTTTGTCTGTTGTGACACTTAGCTGTCTACTGCTATGGGCCACCTCACTCTCCAGGAATCGGGCTGATCCCAGCTCTGTTGCAAGGGAAGGGGGAGCGGGGGTGTCTGTGCACCAGATGACTCATTAGGATGGGATCTCTGCATGGCCTCTACTCTTTTCTTAGACTGACTGTTGATGCTGGTTTGGAGGTCACAGGAAAGAGGCGGCTAATTAATAAATTTCCAGGAAATAATATGAAGGAAAATCACAGTAGTTGATGTTATGTAATTGCAGGAACAAAAAGAATCTACATTTCAAATCTATTGGTGCTGCTCTCAGAGTGTGCTTCTTTACATTCCCACCAGTAGCAGTATAGACTTGCCATTGTGATTGGCCAAAAAGCGAAATTCCTATTTTAATCTGTAATCTTTCATCATCTTTTCCTATCTAAGCCAATTTACATGCCCTTCTCCGGGATCTAGTGGTTAAGATTCGGCACTCTTTTTTTTTTTTAGATTGGCACCTGAGCTAACATCTGTTACCAGTCTTCTTCTCCTTCTCCTCCCCAAAGACCCCCCAGTACATAGTTGTATATTTTAGTTGTGAGTGCCTCTGGTTGTGCCATGTGGGACACCTCCTCAGCATGGCTTGACGAGCAGTGAATCCTCAGGCCACCAAAGCAGAGTGCACAAACATAACCACTCGGCCGTGGGGCCAGCCCCAGATTCGGCAGTCTTAATGCCATGGCCCAGGTTCATCTCCCAGTCAGGGAACTACACCACCCGTCTCAGTTGTCATACTGTGACAGCTGCATGTTGCTGTGATGCTGGAAGCTAAGCCATCGGTATTTCAGATACCAACAGGGTCACTCAGGGTGGACAGGTTTCAGCAGAGCTTCCAGACCTAAGACTAGGAAGAAGGACCTGGCCACTCACTTTGAAAAAATTGGCCATGAAAACCCTAGGAATAGCAGCAGAGCATTGTCTAATATAGGGCCAGAAGGCGAGAGGATGGCACAGAAAGACTGGGCAGGGTTCTACTCTGCTGTCCACAGCGTTATTAAGAGTCAGAATTGACTCGATGGCCTTAACAACAACACATTTTTTCGTGTCTTTTGCCTGTTTTTCAATTAGATCTTTTGTCCTTTTTTTATTAATGATTTCTAAAAGCTCTTTGTATATAGTTGTATTAACTCTTTATTATATATTTAGAACTATTTCTCCCAGGTTGTCCTTTGAATTTTAACTTTATGCTTACATATGGTAGATTTTGTAGTATACGTTACTTTAGATGTTTCTCTAAGTTGTGTAAGCAAAATCTTGGTTTACATTTTAGATTTGTCTGTGATGGCTGTTTAAAGAAAACTGCACGAACTAGGAAAGAAAATAAGTTTTCTGCTAAAAGTAAGTTTCATTTTTACAGGTAAATTTTGACAAAACGCCACTGAAACAAAGTTAAGAATAAACCATCCAGAAATGAATTACTTTGTTTCAACCTTATTTAAAATATTTAACCAAAGTACAAATCTAATAATTTTTCTATCATCTACTTAAACTGTAATGTACTTTTTGGTGTGAAATTCATTAGACCTAAGAAGAAAATTTTCAAGGATCAGGATTTGTAAAATAGAGGATATGTGTTTTTCTTGTTCCTACATTTCTCCATGTTTGGGGCATTTCCTAACGGGGGCCAGATGTGGAACTATTTGTCCAGAACCGCCATTCCATGAGTGACTCCCTCAGTTTTGTCCACACCATTAGTAAGGACTGCTTTAGGCCTATGTGATCTTTTTAGTTGGGGAGGCGAGTTGGTGGTAGTAAAAACTTTTCTCATATAATTAATTTACACTAATTTATCTTATTATAGTGTTTGACTTAGTTTTGTTCGATGCCTTTGCAATTTTTTTCTGCCTACAGGTTGCTTTTATTCCTGTATGGTTTCTCATGATATCTAACCATTGTTATTTTAAAACAGTATTACAGTCAAGGCAAAGTGCTTATGGATGTTTGTTCTATTTTTTAACTTTCCTGAAACTGGAAAATTTTCAAAGTAAAAAGTTGGGGAAAAGAATGTTTAAAGAGATTTGATATTGAACCTTAAGACTGACGGTAATAAATTTGACCTTTATTACTACAAACTTTTAACTTTTATATTCCTAGGGTTGCCATCCACAAGGCTTGGCACCTTTCTGGAGAATCGTGTGAATGACTTTCTGAGGCGACAAAATCACCCTGAGTCAGGAGAGGTCACTGTTCGGGTAGTTCACGCTTCTGACAAAACTGTGGAAGTCAAACCAGGCATGAAAGCAAGGTATCTAGTGATTTTCCCTCTTCTTTTCTTGTGGGTCCACAATTGCTCATACATGGTTATGAGCACAGTTGTTGCTCATACACGACTGTTACTGTTGATTCTAATCTGAATGAATGTTATGATTTTTCCCTCCAATCTGAATTGTGTAGGTTTGTAGATAGTGGAGAGATGGCAGAATCCTTCCCATATCGAACCAAAGCCCTCTTTGCCTTTGAAGAGATCGATGGTGTTGACTTGTGCTTCTTTGGCATGCATGTTCAAGAGTATGGCTCTGACTGCCCTCCACCCAACCAGAGGTAGGACTTCTTATGGCTACCTTCTAATTTGCATGGGAGTTTGAAGCTATAAGTGAAAAAGCATAAAGGGCAAGAAATGTTTGATGTGCTTTGTTTGGAAATGCAAATTCTCAAGTGTAGTATTAAAGTGAAACAAAACAAAAACAAAATATTGCTCTTCTATGGTCATAGTAAAAAGGAAAGGGATACGAGTAGCAGCCTGAAATTGGAAATGGGAAACAGGCTCACTAGTTTTCAGAAAATGGGCTCAAATCGAGATTGTGGGATCATGTTAAGACCTTACTGAGAGGTATGTGAAAGAATATCATACAAATAGGGTAGGATGTGGTTTAGAATTTCTTGTTTCCAAAATAGTATACAGGCCAAAACAAGAAAGCTTCCAGGATACATTTGGATCCATAAATCTTGACTGATATACTGTGTTTCAGGTACTGTTAGATGCTGAGACTAGAAGAGAGCCATAGGCTCACTGAATGCCCCCAGGAGTTCACATTTACCTAACTATAACACTGTGTGATGAGCATTACAAATGACAAGATGAGCAGAGAGCACAGAAGAGAGACTGTTATTAGCTGTATCAGTAAGATTTCATTATGTGACTTGACTTGGTTTCTTTCTCCCTGTTTGATATAGGAGAGTATATATATCATACCTCGATAGTGTTCATTTCTTCCGTCCTAAATGCTTGAGGACTGCAGTCTATCATGAAATTTTAATTGGATATTTAGAATACGTCAAGAAATTAGGGTAAGCATATTGATAACAAATGCTATTTTTAACAATAATTAAACTAGTTACTACTGTGATATTATGGTGAGACATACGTTAAAACATGCAAATATTTGACTTTTTGCCTTCTTTTCTCAACTTTGGTTTTCATCTAGTAGAAGTGTAATGTCAACTCTGTTGGAGATTCTTTCATGTTAATGTTGCCAGTAGGAAAGAAAGGGATATCTTGACCCTAAGTGCACCCATCCCAAATTGGTTGTATGTTGTTCAATTCAGTTGTGAGATACAGTTTAATTTGAAAGTTGATGGTTACTCGTTTAGGGCCAGAACCTTAGACTGCATTTGATCCTTTTACACCTAGATATGAAAAATAAAAACAAACTAAGTTCTGGAGATATAAAACTTCATCAAGACTGCTTCCTTACCTTCAAGATCTATATGGGCTTGAGAATATTCACCACCTCTCTTTGCAGGTTATTCCTCTTAAGTGCATTTTGATCTGATGGTAAATTGTATACTTTGTGTTACCTTGGGGAAAATCCTTGGTTTCTGTACTCACTTCACCTTGTGATTTAAAGTGTAGCATTCTTTCCAGAATGGATGATCTTTTCTCTTGAATGTTCCTTCTCTTTGTGTTGTTAGATATACGACAGGGCATATTTGGGCATGTCCCCCAAGTGAGGGAGACGACTATATCTTCCATTGCCATCCTCCTGACCAGAAGATACCCAAGCCCAAGCGACTGCAGGAGTGGTATAAAAAGATGCTTGACAAGGCCATGACTGATCGAATTGTCCATGATTACAAGGTCAGGAGGAGTGGGAGAGAATGATAACATTGAAAATTTGCTAATCCTGCAGCTGTGTATTCTGCCATTTAACTGTCTTTAAAAAATGTTCTGTTTGTTCTCCCTCTTCCATGTAATTTATAAAATTATGCTAATTTGATAAAGTGTTCTTATGTTATTAAGATGAAGTGTATCTGGTAAAGTGTTTAAAAATTGCTAAGTCTAATCAGGTTATATCAGTGTTCAGTATTCTCTTCTCTTCTCTGTACAAACTTTCAAAGTAAGAAAAACTAGGCTTTCAAAAAGTCTTAGATCAAGAAATACCTGTTTTAAAGACGTGACTAATTAAAAATATATTCTTAATAGCCATTCATGATTCTAGGGTATCTCATGATAAAAACTTGTACTACCAAATTTCTTACCTGTTTTTTCTCATGAGGAGGAAAACATTAACTGGATATTTTCCCAGGCAGCACAGCCAATCATTCTGTAGCTATATAGTTTCCAGTATTTGTAGTTTGGGTTGTTTAGAACATATTTTTCAAGTGAAAGCTGCTGAAATTCCAAGGATGGGTGGGTGCAAGGCAGGCACTGCCTCACATCACGCCGCGTCCTGTTATCAGGAGTGGTAAAGGCCTCAGGGTGAGTGATTCTGCCTCTGCCACTAGTGCCAGCAAGATAATCTGCCACTTGGTTATGTAAAGGCAAATAATCTCCCTGCGCTGATGGGTAGAGGAAAGAGAAAACCAGAAATACTGACTTCAAATAAGACCTTTTCACTGTTTAGGAAACTGTCTCCCCAGACATGGGGCTTAGGTATGAAATCTCTACCACCTTCCAGAAGACATTTTAATCCTTCATGTTTCTTACATCCATTAGCTATGACTGCCTCTGTATGAATAAATGCTTTTTTAAAAAACAGAAATTCCTATATTTGTACCTGGGTATTTTCACAGGATATTTTTAAACAAGCTACTGAAGATCGATTAACAAGTGCAAAGGAATTGCCTTACTTTGAGGGTGATTTCTGGCCCAATGTTCTGGAAGAGAGCATTAAGGAACTGGAACAGGAAGAGGAAGAGAGAAAGCGAGAGGAAAACACCAGCAATGAAAGCACAGATGTAAGGGCTTTGCATTTTCCTTTCCAACTTCTGCCTTGATTCTCATGGATAATCCAGAAGTGAGCTGAAACTTTCATCTTGGTCTTAAAGCTCTTAGGTGTGAGAAAGCTCTTTAAATTGAGTGAGAAATATTGGCTTAAGTAAGTTACTATGGTTCTATTTCAGTGGTTTTAAACCTTTTTAGCATCAGATCCTTGTTTTAGATGGAATCTTGGATTTCCAGTAGTGGAAACAGAAGGAAGGAAACCCTGAAAAATTGATGGAAAATTACCTATTTAGAGCAAGGAGTTGGCAAGCTTTACTTTCTGTGAAGGTCCAAATTATGAATATTTTGGGCCATATATGGTCTCCAGCCCTAAACACTTTATAAATGTAAAAACTATTCTTAGCCATACAAAAATGGCCCTGGACCAGAGTTTGCTAGTCCCCCATACAGAACCTGCTTTGTAGGAGGATCCTGAGGAGCTCTTCCTGGTTAGTTAATTCCCCGTGGCATATCTAGAAGTGTCCTCAGTGAGTCTAACCTGTTAAACTCACCCTTAAATAGTCTGTTAAAGATATAGAACTTACTACAGCCTTGTAGTTTCAATTAATCATTGCTTGCTTTTCAAGGTGGTGGCGGTGGTTTTTATAGTAGACTCAGAAAATTCTAGAATGCAACTGGAAGGAAATGAAGCCATGGTCTTTGGCTCCCCACTTCCACGCACTTTTCACTACCCCACATTGCCACTTACAGTTTCCTGTAAGTCTGGGATCGGATAGATCAACCTAAGCTCTTCTAGTCAAAAAGCTAAGGCTGCCATTGTCTTAATGAAGGGTCTTAGTGCAGGGATTCTTCACTGGGAGAAAATTAGTGCAAAGACGTTAGTGACATTAGTTTACTGTAAAAAAAAAAAAAAAAAAAAACAGCCTTAAAAACGGAGTGAAGAGAGCAGCTGGAAGATTATGATCTCCGGTTTCAAAGAAAGGAGAGTCTTCTTACCATTAGTATCATTCACATCACTGCTTAACAAAAACTGTCTTGTCCCCTATGTGCTAACCTGTAGGTGACAAAGGGAGACAGCAAAAATGCTAAAAAGAAGAATAATAAGAAAACCAGCAAAAACAAGAGCAGCCTTAGTAGGGGCAACAAGAAGAAGCCAGGCATGCCTAATGTGTCCAATGACCTCTCGCAGAAGCTGTACGCCACCATGGAGAAACATAAAGAGGTAAGATGCAGCCACCAAGAACAGAAGAACCAGAGCAAGATTTCCAAGGAACTGCCCGCTATGGTTGGCATTTATGACATGAGCACCAGACCACTTGAAATGCAGAAGGAAGAACAGGGGCTGGCTGCATGGCGCTGAAAGCGAGCGATGATAAGCTTGCTTTAATTTGCAGCTGTGTTGTAAATCTAGATGGTATTGGATTGTGTCTCACAGTTTAAAAGGACAAGCATAGTTAGTCTAGCCCTGTTGTTTATACCCTCTTATGTGCGTGCCTCTGTGGCTCAGGAGAAAGGCTTGTTGGATATTTTTGTTCTTTTGTTTTAAACCAAGCTCCTTAGAGCTCCATTGGTCATTCCAGTTTGTCCATAATGGAACTTTGGCAAAACAAATGAATAAAAACGTGGACTGCTTTCCTGAAAGTGATTTGGGAAGTGGAGAAAGCTGAAGAAAAGTTCATCTTTCATACACTATGCACTTGTAACCCCTTCTCAGAGGAGTTAAAACTTCGCATTACTTTGTCCTTCAGATTGCTTGTTTGTGGTAGGTAGATTGGGAATGTAACTGGGTGTGTTGGGGTTTTTCCCTTCAGCAGCATCAGTGGTAAGCTGAGGAGTCTTGAAGGGTAGTTATGTCAGTCGTTTGTTTTGTTTTGTTTTTTTAGTTGTTTGTTTTTTTAATATCTCACTTCATTTCTGTGTTCAGGCATCTTATCGGGTTCTTACAGGAAGTGGCTATTACGTGGAGAGAGAAGTGACAGCTTGCTTTTATGTATAGACTTAGAACCAAATTGATTAAGCAGTCTTTGGGAGAGGAAATCGTTACTCAGAACCCTTTAGAGAGGTAGTTATTATAACGGTTCTTGACCTATAAGCTGTTCAGAGTGCCCTTCCCCCACATCACCACTCCACCCCCACTCCTTTTTTATTTAAGCCTAAAGAACTAAGGTCAACAGGATAGCCTGAGCCTTGCTAGTGCAACGGAAAGATTCCTTAGCTCTAGTGAGCGCCTCGCTTAGATAATTATCAACAATTAATCATTATTAGCTATGTCAAGCGATGTTTAGTGTCATAAAATTCTAGCATAACAGCAATTGGGAAAGACCCTCAGGGTATATTGTAGTAGATTTCACTTAAATTGTGAACACATTCTGTGATTTCACTTAAGATGTAGGTAGTAGTCACCTGTTAGGAATTAGAGTCTAAAGTTGTCGGTTTAGGTTAAACTCAAGTATTGTCTTAGCTGTATAGCATGACGTCCAGTGGACTCAGTCACCATAGTTGTTATTGGAGGATCGGCCATAGTGAGGATTTCCTAGGGAGTCTACCAGATGGTTTTGTTTGCCTTTATTTTGAATGGGTTGTTAACAGGCATTCCCTACTTGTTAGATTCTGTGCGTCACATTTTCAGAATGCTCTTCCTTGCTTCATGAGCGCTGCTTTGAGCCACAGTCTTAAGCCCAATTGTTACAAGGTCAGATACGCATCTCAGTTCTCCCTTGATGCTTTGAACTGTAGGCATCTCTTTGCTATGTGTCTTGTCTCAGTGTGTGCTTTCTTGTCCTATTGTTCTTTTTCTAGAAATGTAGCTTATTAAAAGACTCTTGTTTCATGCAAACGTTGCTGCCCAAGTATATCACAAGTGTTACTGCCAGTTTGCACAGATTTTCAGTCTTTAAAAAACTGGTAGAATATAGTGATTAATATAGGAGTTGCTCACAAATTCTGGATCTCTTGAAGGTACCATTTCACATTTTATTAGTTTAATAAGAGTTTATAGTTACATACTAATTAATTTCAAATACATATATAATACCAGCTTCTTGTTGCAGCCTTTACACTAATGGTTATGGGAATTAATGGTTGTGTGTTTTCAAACTTTAAAGAACAAAAATTTTGCTGCTTCCACAGCAGAGCCTAAGGTTTGGGGGTTTTATCTTTCCCACCCCCACCAGCTTTTTTTTTTCCTCTCTCCTCAAATTTACAGGAAAGTTACACAGAGGATTCCCTCCCATACCCTTCACTTAGATTCATCAGATGTTAATGTTTTGCTACATTTTCTTTACCTATTTCAGCAAGTACCTTCTAAGAAAGAAGACATCTGCATAACTATGCTATGGTTTCACACTTGGGAAGCTTAACCCAGTGCCACCATCTACTGTCTGGTCCTTAGGCTCCAATCAAGGATTGTGTTGAGTTGCCATGTCTCATTTCCCAGCTTTATTTGCTTTCACGATGTGGGCATTTTGTTGAAGAGTCCAGGCCAATTGTTTCGTAGAATGACCCTCAGTTTGGGTTTGTCTAATTGGTTTCGTTGTGATTAGATTCAGGTTAAATGATGGATTTCATTTTAAAGGAGAGCACTTGGAGGCAGAATGCCCACTGTGTATGTGTGTACCTGACCTGGACCATTCTTATTTTGAAGGAATTATTGAATGAGGTAGAAACGATAACAAGATGTAGATTTTAGACCCATTGTAGTAGTCCCAGAGAAGAGAGCAGAAATACATAGTGCAGGAGGAAGAGAGGGCTGTACCGTCCAGCCCTGTGGCGTGCGCATAAAATGCACTAAAGCGGTCAGCAGCCTCACAGGCATGCAGCCTGACTCACCTGTCTGCTGCGGCTGCTCCGGCGCCGCGTGGTGCTCTGGCTCCAGAGTCAGAATGAGATTGTCTGTCTTGCAGGTCTTCTTTGTGATCCGTCTCATCGCTGGCCCTGCTGCCAACTCCCTGCCTCCCATTGTGGATCCTGACCCCCTCATCCCCTGTGATCTGATGGATGGGCGGGATGCCTTTCTCACCCTCGCAAGGGACAAGCACCTGGAGTTCTCTTCACTCCGAAGAGCCCAGTGGTCAACTATGTGCATGCTGGTGGAGCTCCACACCCAGAGCCAGGACCGCTTCGTCTATACCTGCAATGAGTGCAAGCACCACGTGGAGACCCGCTGGCACTGCACCGTGTGCGAGGTAGGCCCCCACGTGCGGGGAGGAGAGAGCGCTGGAGGGTCCGACTGCTTGAGAGGCAGTGCAGACCAGACGCTCTGGAGGCCTTTCTGGGCTCCAGTGCCAGTGCTCAGTCACAGAATGAGGTGCGAGGGGCCTGGCCTCGTGTTTGAGTGGGAGAGGTAAAGAGGCTTTCTCTAAGAAAGGGCTTTTTAGCTCATGTAGAATTTGTGAAATGCTTTTGAATGACTTAAATCTTGGAGAGTTAACCTGTGTCTGTTTTCCCCCCAGGATTATGATTTGTGTATCACCTGCTATAACACTAAAAACCATGACCACAAAATGGAGAAACTAGGTCTCGGCTTAGATGATGAGAGCAACAACCAGCAGGCTGCGGCCACCCAGAGCCCAGGAGACTCACGCCGCCTCAGCATCCAGCGCTGCATCCAGTCTCTGGTCCATGCCTGCCAGTGCCGAAATGCCAATTGCTCCCTGCCCTCCTGCCAGAAGATGAAGCGAGTTGTGCAGCATACCAAGGGTTGCAAACGGAAAACCAATGGAGGGTGCCCCATCTGCAAGCAGCTCATTGCCCTCTGTTGCTACCATGCCAAGCACTGCCAGGAGAACAAGTGCCCTGTGCCGTTCTGCCTAAACATCAAGCAAAAGCTCCGGCAGCAGCAGCTGCAGCACCGGCTACAGCAGGCCCAGATGCTCCGCAGGAGGATGGCCAGCATGCAGCGGACTGGTGTGGTGGGGCAGCAACAGGGCCTGCCCTCCCCAACTCCTGCCACTCCAACCACGCCAACTGGCCAACAGCCTACCACCCCACAGACACCCCAGCCCCAGCCCCCCTCTCAGCCCCAGCCCACCCCTCCCAACAGCATGCCACCCTACTTGCCCAGGACTCAAGCTGCTGGCCCTGTGTCCCAGGGTAAGGCGCCAGGCCAGGTGACCCCTCCAACCCCTCCTCAGACTGCTCAGCCACCCCTTCCAGGCCCCCCACCTGCAGCAGTGGAAATGGCAATGCAGATTCAGAGGGCAGCAGAGACTCAGCGCCAGATGGCCCATGTGCAAATATTTCAAAGGCCAATCCAGCACCAGATGCCACAGATGACTCCAATGGCCCCCATGGGTATGAACCCACCCCCCATGGCCAGAGGTCCCAGTGGGCATTTGGAGCCAGGGATGGGGCCCACAGGGATGCAGCAACAGCCACCGTGGGCCCAAGGAGGATTGCCTCAGCCCCAGCAACTACAGTCCGGGATGCCAAGGCCAGCCATGATGTCAGTGGCCCAGCATGGTCAGCCCTTGAACATGGCTCCCCAACCAGGATTGGGCCAGGTAGGTGTGAGCCCTCTCAAACCAGGCACTGTGTCTCAACAAGCCTTACAAAACCTTTTGCGGACTCTCAGGTCTCCCAGCTCTCCCCTACAGCAGCAACAGGTGCTTAGTATCCTTCACGCCAACCCCCAGCTGTTGGCTGCATTCATCAAGCAGCGGGCTGCCAAGTATGCCAACTCTAATCCGCAAGCCCTCCCTGGGCAACCTGGCATGCCCCAGGGCCAGCCAGGGCTGCAGCCACCTACCATGCCAGGTCAGCAGGGGGTCCACTCCAATCCAGCCATGCAGAACATGAATCCCATGCAGGCAGGCATTCAGCGGGCTAGCCTGCCCCAGCAGCAACCACAGCAGCAGCTCCAGCCACCCATGGGAGGGATGAGCCCCCAAGCTCAGCAGATGAACATGAATCACAACACCATGCCTTCACAGTTCCGAGACATCTTGAGACGACAGCAGATGGTGGTGCCGCAGCAGCAGCAGCAGGGAGCAGGGCCAGGAATCGGCCCTGGAATGGCCAACCATAACCAGTTCCAGCAACCCCAAGGAGTTGGCTACCCCCCACAGCAACAGCAGCAGCAGCAGCGGATGCAGCATCACATGCAACAGATGCAACAAGGGAACATGGGACAAATGGGCCAGCTCCCCCAGGCCTTGGGAGCAGAGGCAGGAGCCAGTCTGCAGGCCTATCAGCAGCGCCTCCTTCAGCAACAGATGGGGTCCCCTGCTCAGCCCAACCCCATGAGCCCCCAACAGCATATGCTTCCAAACCAGGCCCAGTCCCCACACCTACAAGGCCAGCAGATCCCATCTCTCTCCAATCAAGTGCGTTCTCCCCAGCCTGTCCCTTCTCCACGGCCGCAGTCCCAGCCCCCTCACTCCAGCCCTTCCCCAAGGATGCAGCCTCAGCCTTCTCCACACCACGTTTCCCCACAGACCAGTTCTCCACATCCTGGACTGGTAGCTGCCCAGGCCAACCCCATGGAACAAGGGCATTTTGCCAGCCCGGACCAGAATTCGATGCTTTCTCAGCTCGCTAGCAATCCAGGCATGGCAAACCTCCATGGTGCAAGCGCCACGGACCTGGGACTCAGCACCGATAACTCAGACTTGAATCCGAACCTCTCACAGAGTACACTAGACATACACTAGAGACACCTTGTAGTATTTTGGGAGCAAAAAAATTATTTTCTCTTAACAAGACTTTTTGTACTGAAAACAATTTTTTTGAATCTTTCTTAGCCTAAAAGACAATTTTCCTTGGAACACATAAGAACTGTGCAGTAGCTGTTTGTGGTTTAAAGCAAACATGCAAGATGAACCTGAGGGATGATAGAATACAAAGAATATATTTTTGTTATGGCTGGTCGCCTCCAGCCTTTTTTTCCCTTGTGTGTGTGGTTCAAGTGTGCACTGGGAGGAGGCTGAGGTCTGTGAAGCCAACCACATGCTCCTGCCTTGCACCTCCAATAGGTTTTATTATTTTTTTTAAATTAATGAAAATATGTAATATTAATAGTTATTATTTACTGGTGCAGATGGTTGACATTTTTCCCTATTTTCCTCACTTTATGGAAGAGTTAAAAAAGAACATTTCTAAAACCAGAGGACAAAAGGGGTTAATGTTACTTTAAAATTACGTTCTATATATATATAAATATATATAAATATATATTAAAATACCAATTTTTTTTCTCTGGGTGCAAAGATGTTCATTCTTTTAAAAATGTAAAAAAAAAAACAAAAAAAAATTCCCCTTCCTACCCTCAAGTCAACTTTTGTGCTCCAGAAAATTTTCTATTCTGTAAGTCTGAGCGTAAAACTTCAAGTATTAAAATAATTTGTACATGTAGAGAGAAAAATGACTTTTTCAAAATATACAGGGGCAGCTGCCAAATTGATGTATTATATATTGTGGTTCTGTTTCTTGAAAGAATTTTTTTTCGTTATTTTTACATCTAACAAAGGAAAAAATTAAAAAGAGGGTAAGAAACGATTCCAGTGGGATGATTTTAACATGCAAAGTCCCTGGGGTTTCTTCTTTGCTTGCTTTCTTCCTCCTTACCCTGCTCCCCCCCACACACACACTTTCTGTAAAACTTGAAAATAGAAAGCAAAAACCCTCAACCGTTGTAAATCATGCAATTAAAGTTGATTACTTATAAATATGAACTTTGGATCACTGTATAGACTGTTAAATTTGATTTCTTATTACCTATTGTTAAATAAACTGTGTGAGACAGACCCCTGACTTTGTTTCGTTTCTTGCCATCATATCGTTGTCTTGGAATGCAGCAGTTTAAGTGCCTGATGCGTAGGATTCAAGAAAAAGCGAAAGCCCTAGCTCACAGTCTAACTGTTACATAAGATCAAGCCACAAGTAGATTTTGGTAAATTTGTCGAAAGTTAGGGAAAAACACTACAAACACCAGCAAAGTGTCTTTTGTCTTTTTTTTTTTTTTAAGTTAGGAAGATTGTTGCTGAGCTAACATCTGCCAGTCTTGCTCTACTTTATATGTGGCTCACCACCACAGTGTGGCTGACAAGTGGCATAGGTCTGCACCTGGGATCTGAACCCACAACCCCTGGGCCCCTGAAGCAAAGCATGCAAACCACTACGCCACTGGGCCGGCCCCCTAAGTGTCCATTTTATCAACTTGAATTGATTAATTCACTTTTAACAGCTTGATATAGGACCTTCTTCCATGTTCCCTATGGACGACCTCATGGTCTTCCAATCACCCTCATCTTACAGGGGTGAGAATAAGTACCTAAGGGAGATCCTGTCTGCCTGTCACAACTTGAAAAAGCACCTGAAGCCAGGGCAGCAGTCCAGCCCTACCCTCTGTTAAACACCCTTTGTTCTTGCCAACTGCCCATCAAGAAGTCAGCAGGGCGAATGAGGTGGTGGGAAAAGAAAATGGTGTGGGAATAAAACCTGGAAGGCTAAGAGAGAACCACAATGAGTCCTCCACTGCTGGGTGTTAAAAGAGTGGAGAGGTTATGATCCTTCCAACTGAATATTACATTGGCTGTGAACAAATGTGAAAAATATGTGATAGTCTGCTAAGGGCGAAAGAAAGAAGATCCTCTTGAATTAGCCAATTCAAACTGTTTGTTGTTCTTACTGTTTTACATTGTCTTAACAAAAATAACCAGTATCTTAATGTGAGGTGAACCTGAACACTCAGCGCTAATCAGAGCCCACCTCAGAAAATGGATCAAGCATCCACCTGCCTCAGGTCAGTGTCCAGCAGATGTACATGGTGAGCCCACCTTCCGTGCTAGGCCGCACAGCACACATGACAGCCCTGTCCTTAAGTAAGTTAGCTTGAGAGCTAGAAAAGGTAGAGTTATGCTTTTTAAATAGGATAAAAAGAAAGTATTAAGTGGCGTGAACAGAGAACAGTTAGAGGGGGAAGGGGGAAAACCTGGCTGATGGGAATTCGGAACATTTCTGGAAAGGATATTTAAACTGGATTTTGGAGGGGAGATGAATGGGAAAAGGGAGGCACTCTGCTCAGAAGAGTAAAGTATCCTCTTGGGAAAACAGCTTCGGATCCACTTGGGTGAGACCAGGTTGTAGAAGATGGTGAATGCCTGTTAGAAAAAGACCTTCGTTTTGCTCCCTGGTACTAGGAGCCCAGGATTGACCTGAGCTCCCAAAAGGGAAATATTTAGAATTCTAACCCATTTCCAAGCAGTGAATTCCCAGCTTTCATAGCTCTAGTTTCTTTGGCTCAAGACAGCTGGGTTGAAGTGGTAGACCACATTTTCACTGCAGTGTTGCAAGGAGGAAGTGGGGGCAGAAATAAATGGGGAGGGGCAAAAGCGCCATCCTTGCCCGGGCCAGAGTTCCTGCTAGGGAGGTTGAGAAGATACAGATTAATCCAAAGTCAGGAATACAGGAAGGTGATTTCAGTGTTTCTGTGTATTTGAAAATTATTACAATGAAAAGGGGGGCGAGCTAAAAGGCGCTACAAGTCTCCAACTGGGCTGTTTCTACCACATCAATCTAGGGAATGGGCCAGTGGGGGCGAGCAGAATTCCAGGGGCTTTCATTTCCTTAGGTTACTGAATCCTCAAAAATAGCCCCAACTGAAAAATGAGAAAACTGCAGCTCAGGTGAAATAACTTTCTCAAGATCGCACAGCCAGGAAAAGGCTTACCAGAAAGTCAAAGGTTATCGGACTCCTTTCTTCTCTATCTCCTTTATCTCCCTTACTGTTAAGAAGCCCTAGTGATGGCTGCAATTAACTAATACATACGACACAGGGGCCCTGTTCCAAGCAAATTCAAAACATACTAAAAACTGAAAGGAAAAAAAAAATAAGGAATCAAAGATAAGCTCCCAGGACTTCTCCTTTTACAACCAAGAAAAGTGATCTGCAGACAGATGGGTTCCTGGAATGTTAATGTTCATGATGAGGCCACCCTATTTAAAGAGTACACAGGCCTTGGGACCCCCCGGTGGCGGAGCAGTTAAGCTCGCACGTTCCACTTCAGCGACCCGGGGTTTGCCGGTTCGGATCCCAGGTGCGGACATGGCACCACTTGTCAAGCCATGCTGTGGTAGGCATCCCACATATAGAGTGGAGGAAGATGGGCACAGATGTTAGCTCAGGGCCAGTCTTCCTCAGCAAAAAGAGGAGGATTGGCGGCAGATGTTAGCTCAGGGTTAGTCTTCCTCAAGAAAAAAAAAACAAGCCAGCATGAAAATGAATGAAATGTTTACAAATAAATTTAAGAAAAGAAGTGTACGACTGGTACACTGAAAACTACAAAACATCATTGAAAGAAATGAAAGACCCAAATAAATGACCAGACATTCTTGTTCATGGATCAGAAGACACAACACTGTTAAGAAAGTGTCCCAAACTGACTGAGAGATTCCCTGTGATCCCCGTCAAAATCTCTGCCAGCTTTTTTAAGCAGAAGTTGACATGCTGATCCTAAAATACATTATGGAAATGCAAAGGAGCCAAAATAATCTTGAAGTATAAATCTGGGGTATTCATACTTCCCAATTTGAAAACTTGAATAGTCAGACAAAGCCACAGTAGTCAAGACTATGGTAGGGACATAAGGACAGACATTAGACAATGGAATAGAGAGTCCAGAAATAAACCCACACACTTATGGTCAATTGATGTTCGATAAGGCAGCCAAAACAACTCAATGGAGAAAGAAGAGCTTTGGACCAGATAGTGCTGGGACGGTTACCCAGAAATCCACATTCAAAAGAATGAAGTTGGACCTCTAACTCACCCCAACTATAAAATTTAACTCAAAATAGATCGTAGACCTAACTGTAAGAGCTAAAACTACAAAATCCCAGGAGAAAAGACAGGTATAAATCCTCACGACCTTGGATTAGGCAATGGTTACTTCAATATGACACCTAAAGAACATGCAGCCAAAAGAAAAAGTTGGACTTCATCAAAATTGAAAACTTTTATGCATCAAAGGATGCTATCAGGAACGTGAAAAGACAACCCACAGAATGGGATAATATATTTGCAAATCATATCTGACATGGGTGTGTCCAGACTACATAAAAACTCTGACACTCAACAAGAAAAAAGACAACCCAATGAAAAAGTAGGCAAAAGATTTGAATAGATACTTCTCCAAAGATGATATACAAATGGCCAGAAAGCACCTGAAAAGATGCTCCACGTCATTAGCCGTCAGGGAAATGCAAATCAAACCACAGGGAGATACCACGTCACACCCCCCAGGATGGCTGTAATCAAACACACAGACAATAACTAGGCAAGGGTGTGAAGGAATTGGAACTCTCATCCACTGCGGGGAGTTACATCAAACGGTGCAGCCACTTTGGAAAGTTGCAGCAGTTCTAAAAAGTTAAATATTTGTATTTTTAAGAATGATTTGCACACCGCAGAAAGTTTATCGCAATAAATATTTGTCCACAACGACAACAACAGAAGTTATAGTTACAATACTAGCCAGCAATTCCACTCCTTGGTACATACACAACAGAGCTGAAAACATATGTTCACACAAAAACTTATGCACGAATGTTCATAGCAGCATTATTCATAATAGTTGAAATAACAAGCAACTCAAATGTCCATCCACTGATGAATGGATACGCATACAATGGAATATTTTTCAGCCATAAAAAGGAATGAAGTACTGATTTATGCAACAACATGGATGAACTTTGAAAACATTATGCTAAGTGAAAGAAATCAGACACAAAGGTCATGTTGTATGAGTCTATTTATAGGAAATATTCAGAATAGGCAAATCCACAGAGACAGAAAGTAGATTAGTGGCTGCCAGGGGCTAGGTAAAGGGGAGAAGGTGGGGTGACTGCTAACCGGGTTTCTTTTTGGGGTGATGAAAATATTCAGGAATTAGATAGTGGTGACAGTTGCACAAGTCTGTGAATATGCTAAAAACCAATGAATCGTAGACTTTACAAGGGCAAATTTCATGGTATGTGAATTACATCACAATTCAAAAGGAGGCCACGGAGCAGCTGGAGGGCCAGCCAGGAGAGTGCCGTGTTGGGGCCACCTCCCAAGAGCCCCACCTGAAGCTTTAGAGATGTGTATCCTGCAGATGGGAAGCCTGAAAAGTCAAAAAGGATGAGTCTGAAGGACGAGTAAGAAGACTTGTTCTCAGGTGGAGGCTCCAGGAAAATTTGTGCCAGGATAAGGAGCGCTGCCTCGGGAGGTAGCGAGCTTCTACTGAGAGTAGAAGAAACTGAGAGACCTTTAAAGATCACCTTCAATCTTTTGATAAAGATATAGATAGAAAAAAAAGTGAGTAATTCACTTTATAAATGGATGCTCAATAGTTATACAATCATCTCATCTAAGCCTGAGGTTTTCTGAGGGGGAAGTTTATCATCCTTCTTGCTCACTATAACGAAATTAACCCAAAAGTGAGACCAAGCAGCAGATACTATCTCCCAACTCATAACCCTAACTTGACATCAGTCATTTCCCATGTATGAAGCATCGAAGGCCTACTGTGTATGATAAGCTCTGGTGACAGAAGAAGGGAGAACTAAGAAAGACAAAATCAAGTGGTGGTCAGAGTAAACTATAAAGTTAAAAGGTGTGTGAAACAACCTAAGTGTCTGCCAACAGATGAACACATAAAGAAGATGTGGTGTATAGATACAGATATAGACACATAAACATGATGGAATATTATTCAGCCATGTAAAAGAAGGAAATCCTGCCATATGCAACAACATGGATGGACCTTGAAGGCATTATGCTAAGTGAGATAAGTAGACAAAGAAAGACAAATACTGTATGATTTCACTTATATGTGGAACCTAAAAGAGCCAAACTTGTAAAAACAGAGAGTAGGATGATCGTTCCCAGAAGCTGGGGGTGGGCGAACTGGGGAGATGTGGTTTAATGGTACCAACTTGGAACTAGTAGATAAATAAGTCCTGGAGATCGACTGCACAGCATCGTGATTACAGTCAACAATACCGTATTATCAACTTCAAAGGCACTAAGAGACTCACTCTTAATTGTTGCCATCACAAAACAGAAATGACAATTATGTGACACGATGGAGGAACTAGCTAATGCCACAGAGGTGGTAACCATATTGTGATATATAAACGTATCAGACCAACACACTGTCACCTCAAACTTACACAATGCTGTACGTCGGTTATATTTCAATTTAAAAAATCAAAGGGTTTGGACTAATGACTACGGAGAACGCAACAGTTCTATGGCCTTAGGCAAGTAATTTGACTTCAGTTGTCTCATCCGCGAGATCCTCCTACCTCACTGAGCGGTTGTAAAGATAAACGAGTAATGGCAAGGATGCGAAGAAATCAGAACTCTTGTAGGTTGCTGGTGAGAATATAAAATGGAACAGCCACTGGGGAAACAGTATAGGCGTTCCTCAAAAATTAAACATAGATCTATACAATCCAGCAATTCCACTTCTGGGTAAATACACTAGAGAATTCAAAGCAGGGACTTGAACAGATACTTGTGCACCCACGTTCCTGGCAGCAGTATTCACAATAGCCAAAAGGTGGAAACAGCCCAAATGCCCATCGACGGATGAATGAATAAACAAAATGTGGTACACACCTACAATGGAATATTATTCCTTCAAAAGGAAGGAAATTCCAACACATGCTACAACACAGATGAACCTTGAAGACATTATGCTAAGCGAAATAAGCCAGATACAAAAGGACCAACATTGTATGATTCACTTACGTGAGGTGCCAAGAGCAGTTTCATAGAGACAGAAAGTAGAATGGTGGTTTCCAGGGGCTGGGGAGGGAGGGGACTGAGAGGTTATTGTTTAATGGGTGCAGAGTTGAGTTTGTGTTTCAAAACAATGTGAATATATTTAATGCCACTGAATTGTACACTTAAAAATGGTTAAAATGTTAAATGTTATATGCATTTTACCATAATAAAAAGATTACATAAAACTGTGTTAATGAAAGTATGTTGTAAACTGTGAAGTACTGATCCATATGTTAATTTTTTCTCTCCTGGATGCTGTCATATATTATGACAGCCAACTATATATTATTCCCTATAAGGATGATGGAAAGATTTCTGGCCACGACTTCTAGTCTTTCCTCCTGGTTCACACACAGAACAGGGCCTAATAGAAGAGCACTGGAAAAAGGACGGGGAGAGAGCGCTGTTTGCGTCCTACAGCAAGAGACAGGATGACCACTATTTTCCATACATGGCTCGTGATGAGAACAACATGAAATGAAGCGGTAGCTGGGGTCTGTCTCGTATAAGTTACACAGAACAGCGGCCTCACCACCTCAGGGCTACCAGGTGGTCACAGCCAGAAAAAGACAGGAGAGAAGAAAGAAAACAGCACATCTAGAGGGTATGCGATTGGGCATTCCCACTCGTGTAGCAAGTATGGAGCTGAATGGCAAGGACAGGCCCATGCTGGATGCTGTCGTGAGGGTGGGGTTAGTGGGGAGACACTCACAACCAACAAATGGAGCTTCTAGCGATGAAAAGTACAAGGTCTGAAATGAAAAATTCACTGGATGAGATTAACAGAAGCTTAACTGCCACAGAGAATGACAATGGGTGAACTTAAAGATATGACAATAGAAACTACCTAAAATGAAACAGCGAGAAAAAAGACTGAAAAAAATGACCAGAGCCTCTGTGGGACAATATCAAGCAATCTAATATTTGTGTAATTAAAGCTCTAGAAAAAGGGGTTGAAAAAATATTTTTTGAAAAAATAATAGAAAATTTTCCAAATTTGATAAAAACCATAAGCTCACAGATCCAGAAAGCTCAATGAACCCGAAGGAAAATAAACACATAGAAAATCATACCAAAACACATTATAATAAAATTGATGAAAATCAGTAACAAAGACAAAATCTTAAAAACAGCCATAAGATAAAAGGACACATTATGGAACAAAGATGACTATAAATTTCTCATCAGAAACTATGCAAGCCAGAAGACAAAGAAAAAAACTGTCAACCCAGAAATCTATAACCAAAGAAAATAACCTTCAGAAATGAAGGCAAATAGACTTTTTCTAATGGAATTTTAAAAATTACTAAGTTAATGCAAAAGATAGGCAAAGGGAAAAAAAGTAACACAGAACAGACAGAAACACAAATAGCAAGATAGAACATTTAAACTCAACCAAAATGGTAATTATAGGAAATATAAATGTTCCAAATACTCCAATTCAGAGGTAGACATTATCAGATGGCAATTTTTAAAGACAAGACCCAACTAAATGCTCTCCATGAGAAATCCACTTTAAATGTAAAAACAAAGGTAGGTTAAAAGTAAAAGGATGGAAAAAGATATACATGCAGATGTTGAACAAAAGAAAACTGGTGTAGCAACATTAATATCAGAAAAAGTAGACTTCAGAACAGGAATGTCATCAGGAATAGAGAGAGATGTTTCCTCATGATAAGGGTGTCAAGTCACCAGGAAGATGCAATAATCTTAACGTATATGCCAATATATCTGACAATTTATATGAAATGGAAACTTTCCTTGAAACACAAAAATTACAAAAATTCATACCAGAAACATAAAAAACCTGAATACCTCTAAGTCTATCTAAGAAACTTAATTCATTATTAAAAGCTTACCAAAGACAAAACTCCAGACCAAGACTATTTCACTGATAAATTCTATCAAACATATAACGAAGAAATAACATGAACCTTACACAAATTATTTCAAACAATAGCAAGAATACTTGCCATTTTATGACATCAATATTACCTTAATACCAAAATTTTTAAAAATTATAAGAAAACTGAAGATCAATAGCCTTCACGAACATAGATGTAAAAATTCTAAGCAAAATATTAGCAAATAAAGTCCAGCAAGGTATAAAAAGGATACTCTACCATGATCAAGTGGGGTTTATCCCAAGAATTCAAGGTTGGCTTAATATTCCAAAATCAGTCTAATTCACCAGATTAACAGAATAAAGGAGATAAACAATATGATCGGCTCAATAGATGCACCCATTCATAATGAAAAGTCCTCAGCAAATTAGGAATACAAGTGAACCTCGCAGCCTAAAATGAGACCAAAAAACCACAGTTAACATCCTATGTAATACAATGAAAGAGCAAACGCGTTCTCCTAAGCTCAGGAGTAAGGCAGGAATCTCCATTCTCACCGATTCTTTTCAACATTACACTGGATGCTCTAGCCAGGAATATCAAGTAAGAAAAAGAAATCACAGACAAAACGGTTGGAAAGAAAGAGGTAAAACTGTTTTTATTCTGTCATGATCATGTAAATAAAAAGCCCTAAGGAGCCACAAAAAAGCTACTTGAAATAATGAATTTAGCAAGGTAGCAGGAGACAAGAAAAGTTTACAGAGACTATTTGCGTTTCTATATACGAGCAATTAACAGAAAGTGAAATCTATATATTCTGCTTACAAGTCTTTTGTCAGATATTTGGTTTGCAAATATTTTCTGCCAGTTTATATCTTGTCTTTTCATCCTCTAAACAGGGCTTTTACAGGGCAAATGTTTTAAATTTGATGAAGTCCAATAACATCAATTTTTTTCTTACGGATCATGCTTTTGGCGTTAGGTCCAAGAACGCTTCAACCAAACCCTGGGTCCTGGAGACTTCCTCCTACGTTATCAGATAAAAGTTTTAGAGTTCTGGGGCTGGCCCCGTGGCTCAGTGGTTAAGGTCGCACGCTCCACTGCAGGCGGTCCAGTGTTTCGTTGGTTCGAATCCTGGGCGCGGACATGGCACTGCTCATCAAACCACGCTGAGGCAGCGTCCCACATACCACAACTAGAAGGACCCACAACAAAGAATACACAACTATGTACCGGGGGGGCTTTGGGGAGAAAAAGGAAAAAAATAAAATCTTTAAAAAAAAAAGTTTTAGAATTCTATGATTTACATTTAAATTTATGATCCATTTTTAGTTCATTTTTGTACGGAAGTTTAGTTTGAGGTTCTTTTTCTTTTCCTTTCTTTAAAAATTTTTTGCTTATGGATATCTAGTTACTCCAGCACCCTTGGTTAAAAAGACTCACCTTCCTCCATTGAATTGTTTGTGCACCTTTGTCAAAAATCAGTTGGCCATACTTGTGTGGGGCTATTTCTGGTTTTTCCATTTTGTTCCACTGATGTATATGTTTATCCCTCTGCCAATACCACCACAGTCTTGATTAATGTAGATACGTCTACATGTAGAGAGACTCTTCCCACTTCATTATTCTTTTCCAGAATTGTTTTAGCTATTCTAGTTCCTTTGCCTTTCCATATAAATTTAGAATAATCTTGTCTATATTTAGAAAAAAAATCTTGCCGAGCTTTTGGTAGGAATTGTGCTAAACCTGTATGTCAAATGGGGGAGAAGTGACCTCTTTACTATGTTGCATCTTCCAGTCCATGAACAGAGACTGCCTGTTTATTTGGATCTTCTGTGATTTCCTTCAGCAGTGTGTTGTAGTTTTCAGCATACAAGTCTTGTACATGTTTTGCTACATTGACACCTAAGTATTTCTTTACTTTTTAGTGATTGTATTATACTTTTAATTTTGATTTCCATTTTTTAGGTTTTTTTATTTGTCTCATTGAAAGTATACAGAAATACAATTGATGTTTCGGTGTTGATCTTGCATCCTGTCACCTCAGTGACCTCACTATTAGTTCTAGTGGGTTTTTGTTGGTGTTGATTCCATGGGACCTTCCACATAGACCATCACGTCATCTGCAAAAAGAATGTTTCATTTATTCCTTTCTGATCTATGTCTCTTTTATTTCCTTCTCTTGCCTTGTTGCACTGGTAAGAATGGCCAGCACCATGTTGACTAGCAGAGGTGAAAGTGGACATCCTTGCCTTGTTTCTGATCTTAGAGGAAAAGTATTCAGTGTTTCACCATTAAGGATGGTGTTAGTTGTAGGTTTTCTGTCGATGTTCTTTATCAAGTTGAAGCAGTCCCTTTCCTAGTTTCCTGAGTTTTTATCATGAATGGGTATTGAACTTTGTCCAGTGCTGCTTCTCTATCAATTGATATGATCATATAATTTTTCTTCTTTCACCTATTAACATGATAGATTACATTGATTTATTTTCAAATACTGAATCAGCCTTGCAACTCGAATAAACTCCATTTGGTCGTGCTGCATAACTCTTAAATATTGCTGAATTCTATTTGCTAATATTTTGTTAATTTTTAAATCTATATTCGTGGGTGATATTGGTCTGTACTTTTTTTCCTTCTTTTTTCTTTTGTAGTGTCTTTGGTTTTGGTACCAGGTTAATACTGGCTTCAGGGGCCAACCTAGTGGGCATAGTGGTTAAGTTCCTGCACTCTGCCTTGGTGCCCGAGGTTTGCAGGTTCGGATCCCTGGCGCAGACATACCACCGCTTATCAAGCCACACTGTGGTGGCATCCCACATAAATAGAGGAAGATTGGCACAGATGTGAGCTCAGTGACAATCTTCCTCAGGCAAAAAGAGGAAGATTGGCAACAGGGCCAATCTTCTCACACACACAAAAAAATACTGGCTTCATATAATGAGTTGGGAAATGTTTCTCCTCTTCTATTTTCCAAAAAAAAAACTGTGTAGAATTGGTGTTAATTCTTTAAACATTTATTAGAACTCTCCAATGAAACCATCTGGGCCTGGAGATTTCTTTTTCAAGAGATTTTGAATGCAATTTCCTTAAGAGTTAAACAGCTATTTAAATTATCTATTTAATATTTGATGATGTGAGGTAGTTTGTACTTTTTGAGGAATTGGTCCATTTCCCCTAAGTTGTCAAATGTGTGCGTACAGAGTTGTTTGTAGTATTCTCTTATCATCCTTTTAATGTCTGCAGGGTCTGCAGCGATACTCCCTATTTCATTCCTGATAGTAGTGATGAGGTTTAGCAATTTTGTTAATCTTTTAAAAGAACCAGCTTTTTGTTTCATTGATTTTTTTATTTTTTTTTTGTTTTCAATTTCATTGATTTCTGTTATCTTTTTTTTTCAGGTAACATTGGTTTATAACATGATATAAATTTTAAGTGTACATCATATTTCGATTTCTGTGTAAGCTACATCATGTTCACCAACCAAAGACTAATGACCATCCATCATCATACACGTGTGCCTAATCACTCCTTTTGCTCTCCTCCCTCCCCCATTCCCCTCTGGTAACCACCAATCCAATCTTTTTCTATGTGTTTGTTTGTTTGTTGCTGTTAATTGTTTTTATCTTCCATTTATGAGTGAGATCATACAGTATTTGACTGCCTCAATCTGACTTATTTCACTTAGCATAACACCCTCAAGGTCCATCCATGTTGTCGCAAATGGCAAGATTTCATCTTTTTTTTATAGCTGAGTAGTACTCCATTGTGAATATATACCACATCTTCTTTATCCATTCGTCCCTTGATGGGCACTTAGATTGTTTCCAAGCCTTGGCTATTGTGAATAATGCCTTAATGGATGTAGGAATGCATATATCTTGACACATTCATGTTTTCATGTTTTTTAGATAAATACCCAGTAATGGAATAGCTAGATATACGGTAGCTCTATTCTTAATTTTTTGAGGAATCTCCATCCTGTTTTCCATAGTGGCTGCACCAGTTTGCCTTCCCACCAGCAGTGCATGAGGGTCCCCTTCTCCCCACATCCTCGCCAACATTTGTTATGTCTTGTCTTGTTAATTACAGCCATTCTGACAGGTGTGAGGTGATATCTCATTGGAGCTTTGATTTGCATTTCCCTAATGATTAGTGATATTGAACATCTTTTAATGTGCCTGTTGGCCATCTTTATAGCTTCTTTGGAAAAATGTCTGTTCAGATCTTTTGCCCATTTTCTAATTGTGCTGGTTTTTTGTTGTTGAGATGTATGAGTTCTTGATATATTTTGGATATTAACCCCTTATCAGATATATGGTTTGCAAATATCTTCTCCCAGTTGTTAGATCACCTTTTCATTTTGTTGACGGTTTCCTTCTGCTGTGCAGAAGCTTTTTAGTTTGATGTAGTCCCATTTGTTTATTTTTCTTTTATTTCTCTTGCCTGGTCAGACATGGTATTTGAAAATACACTGCTAAGACTGTTTTGAAGAGCATACTGTCTATGTTTTCTTCTAGAAGTTTTATGGTTCAGGTCTTACATTCAAGTCTTTAATCCATTTTGAGTTAATTTTTGTGTATGGTGTAAGATAATCATCTACTTTCATGCTTTTGTAAGTGGCTGTCCAGTTTTCCCAGCACCATTTATTGCAGAGACTTTCCTTTCTCCATTGTGTGTTCTTGGGTCTTTGGTTGAAAATTAGCTGTCCATAGATTGTAGATTTACTTAGATTTTATCTTTATTATTTCTTTCCTTCTGTTTGATTTGGGTTTATTTTTTATCTTTTTCTAGTTTCTTGAGGTGGGAGTATAGATTACCGATTTGAAACTCTTCCTCTTTTCCAATGTAAACAGTTAGTGCTATAAATTTCCCTCTCCGTTCTGCTTTTAGCTGCATCCTACAAATTTTGATACGTTGTATGTCATTTACATTCAGTTCAATTCTTTTTAATTTCTCTTGAACTATGGATCTTTAACCTATGGATTAGTTAAAACTATGTTGTTTAATTTCCAAGTGCTTGGAGATTTTCCTGGTATTCTTCGGTTACTGATGTCTGGTTTGATTCCAGTGGTCAAAGAACATATTCTGTGTGAGTTCAATCATTTTAAATTTGTTGAGATTTGCTTTATAGCCCAAGATATAATCTACCTTGGTATATGTTCCATGGACGCTTGAAAAAGAATGTGCATTCTGCTGTTGTTGGTCTATAATGTGATTGGTCTATAATGTCTCTAATGTCCATTAGATCCTGTTGGTTGATGGTGTTATTAAGTTCTATAGCCCTGCTGATTTACGTCCAGTTGTTCATCAGCTGTGGAGAGAGGGGTGTAAGTCTCCAGCTGTAACTGTGGAGATGTCTATTTCTACTTTCAGGTCTATCAGTGTTTGCTTCACATATTTTGCAGCTCTGTTGTTTGACACATACCCATTTAGGATTCTATGTCTCCTCGGTGGATTGACCCTTTTATCCTTATATAATAGCACTCTCTGTCCCTGGCAATTTCCTTTGTTCTAAAGCCTACTTTATCTAATGTTAATATAGCCACTCTTGCTTTCTTTTTATTAACGTTTGCATGTATCTTTTTCTAGCATTTTACTTTCAATCTACAGTTATATTTAATATCATTAAAGTATATTTGAAGTGAATTTCTTATAAACAGCATATAATTGGGTCATGCTTTTAAATCCATTCTGACAGTCTCTGTCTTTTAATTGGTATATTTAGACAATTTCCACTTAATGTAACTATTGGTATGTTAAGGTCTAAGTCTGCCATTTTATTTTTTGTTTTCTGTTTGTTCTCTCTGCTTTTCAATTTTGTTTTATTTTTCCTGCCTTCTGTGGGTTGCCTGAACATTTTTATTATTCCATTTTGATTTATCTACAGTGTTTGTTTTTGATCTTGGGGTTTTTTTGGTGAGGAGGATTGGCCCTGAGCTAACATCTGTTGCTAATCTTCCTCTTTTTGCTTGAGGAAGATTGTTGCTAACACCTGTGCCAGTCTTCCTCTATTTTATGTGGGATGCCACCACAGCATGGCTTGACAAGCGGTGCTAAGTCCGTGCCCAGGATCCAAAACTGTGAACCCCAGGCCACTGAAGTAGAGCACACAAACTTAACCACTACACAACTGGGCTAGCCCCTATCTATAGTGTTTTTTAGTGCATTTCTCTGTATAGCTTTTTAGCGTTAACCCTAACTATTACGTTATATACACATAATCTATCAAAATCTACTGGTGTTCACATTTTACCAGTTTGAATGAAGTACTGAAAACTTACCTCCATTTACACCCCTTTATTCTGCCTCATTCTAGTATCTTCCTCTACATACATTGAGAACCACACTAGGTAATACTACAGTTTTTGCTTCAACTGTCAAATTTAATTTAGAAAACTCAAAAAGAGTAGGGGGGCCAGCCCGGTGGTGCAGCGGTTAAGTGGGCACATTCCACTTTGGCAGCCCGGGGTTCGCCGGTTCGGATCCCGGGTGCAGACATGGTATCGCTTGGCACGCCATGCTGTGGTAGGCATCCCACATATAAAGTAGAGGAAGATGGGCACGGATGTTAGCTCAGGGCCAGTCTTCCTCAGCAAAAAGAGGAGGATTGACAGCAGTTAGCTCAGGGCTAATATTCCTAAAAAAAAAAAAAAAAAAAAAAAAAGTAGGAAAGTCTATTTTTCACCTATATTTTTGCTCTTGCAGTGTTCTTTCCTGCCTGATGTTCTAGGACTCCATTTTCTCTATCATTGCCTTTCTGTTTAGACAACTTTCTTTAGCCATTATTTTGGGGTAGGTCTGCTGGTGACAAATTCCCTTAGTCTTCCTTCATCTGAGAACGTCTTCATTTCCTCTTCATTCCTGTCTTGCTAGGCTGCTCTGTTCCTGGGCCTTTGGTTTAAGGATCTTTTTTTTTGTCTGTGCCTGTTGATGTCTCCAAGTTCCAGGTTTCTGGCTTCTCCAGATCCAGTCTGCGAAATGTGAAGCAAAAAGAAAACTCGGGAACTGACCACCATATTATTTCTTGGGTCTGAATGTCCCTATGTGATCTGCTCTTCTCTCCACTTTTCATAGTCTTCTTAAGTTTGTTCCATATACAGTCCCTGTGTATACGGTGTCCAGGGTTTTTAACTGTATTTAGCAAGAGAAATAGGGAAAGCTGCATCTACTCCATTTTCCTGGAAGAAGCCCAGAAAATGATTTTTTTAATAATAATATTTATAACAGCATTTAAAAATGAAATACTTCAGATAAACCTAAAAAATAAGTAAAAGCCCTGTACACAGAAAACAACTAAACATTAGTGAGAGAAATTTTAAAGGCCTAAGGAAATGGAGAGGCATGCCACGTTCATGGATTGGAAGACTCAATATCGTTAAGACGTCATTTTCCCAATGTTGACCTCTAGAGTCAATGCGATCACAATAAAACTAAAGGGTTATCTTCTAATTGACAAGTGATTATAAAACTTATATAGAAATTCAAAGGATATAATAGTCAAAACAATTTTGAAAGGGAAAAAAAATTATACACCCACTTTTTGAAAAGTTCAAGGACTTACTCTACCTGATATCAATACTTACTATAAGGTATAATAATCAAAATAGTAAGATACTATTGTAAGCATGAACAGGCAGATGAATGGAACAGAACAGAAAATACCCACATATTCATGGACAACTAGTTTGCAGCAAAGGCACCAAGGAAATTCAACAGTGAAAGAATAATCATTCTAATAAATGGTAGTGGAACAATCAGACAGTTATAAGCAAGAAAATAAACAATAACTTTGATCTATACATCAAACTATATTCAAAAATTAATTCAGACCAGGGGCCAGCCTGGTGGCATAGTGGTTAACTTCACGTCCTCCACTTTAGCAGCCCGGGGTTCATGGGTTCAGATCCTGGGCCTGGACCTACATGCTGCTCATCAAGCCATGCTGTGGCAGTGTTCCACATACCAAAATAGAGGAAGATTGGGATGGATGTTAGCTCAGGGCCAATCTTCCTCAACAAAAAATAGAAATTTAATTCAGACATAAAAGTAAAAGCTACCACTATTGAAAATTCTAGAAGGAGACATAGTAGAAAATCTTTGCAAACCTGGGGAGGCAGAGATTTCTTGGATAGGACACAAAAATGAATCATAAAAGAAAATTGTGACTAATTTGACTAAAATACAATTTAACACTTCCCTTGAAAAAACACAATTAAGAAAATGAAAAGGCAACTCACAGACTGGGAGAAAATATTCACAACACATTTACTTAATATACTTGATAAAAGACTGGCATCTAGAATAGATAAAGAATTCCTACAACTTAATAAAAAGACAAATAATCCGGGGCCAGCCCGGTGGCACAGCGGTTAAGTTTGCACGTTCCGCTTCTCGGTGGCCCCAGGTTCGCCAGTTTGGATCCCGGGTGAGGACATGGCACCACTTGGCAAGCCATGCTGTGGTAGGCGTCCCACATATAAAGTAGAGGAAGATGGGCACAGATGTTAGCTCAGGGCCAGACTTCCTCAGCAAAAAGAGGAGGATTGGCAGCAGTTAGCTCAGGGCTAATCTTCCTCAAAAAAAAAAAAAGACAAATAACCCAATTAGAAAATGGGCAAAAGATTTAAACAGACACTTCACATATGATATGATATGTGAATGGTCAATAAGCAAATGAAAAATGTTTAACATCATTAGTCTTCAGAGACATGCAAATTAAAACCACAATGAGATACCATTATACACCCACTAAAATGGCTCAAACTAAAAAAACTGTTGGGGTCAGCCCCATGGCCGAGTGGTTAAGTTCGTGCGCTCTGCTTCAGCAGCCCAGGGTTTCACCAGTTCAGATCCTGGGCATGGACCTGGCACCGCTCGTCAGGCCACGCTGAGGCTGAACAACCAGAAGGACCCACAACTAGAATGTACAACTATGTACTGGGGGGCTTTGGGGAGAAGAAGAAGAAGGAAAAAGATTGGCAACAGGTGTTAGCTCGGGTGCCAATCAAAAAAAAAAAACAAAATAAAAAACTGTCAATACCAAGTGTTGGTGAGAATAGGAAACAAGTAGAATTCTCCTACATTGCTGTTTGCCATGTAAAATGCCAAACTTTGGAAAACAGTTTGACACTTTTTTTTTTCCCAGATATTTTTCCTTTTTCTCCCAAAGCCCCCTGGTACACAGTTGTGTGATTTTAGTTGTGGGTCCTTCTAGTTGTGGCATGTAGGACGTCGCCTCAGCATGGCTTGATAAGTGGTGCTATGTCCGCGCCCAGGATCCGAACCAGCAAAACCCTGGGCCGCTGAAGCAGAGCACGTGAACTTAAGCACTCGACCACGGGGCCGCCTCCAGTCTGACAGTTTTTATAAAGCTAATCATACCCTTAACATGAGATGCAGGAATTCTATTCCTAGGTACCTACCCCAAACGTTTGTCCACACAAAGAACTGGATATGCATTTTCACAGCAGCTTTATTCTTAACAGCCCCAAACTGGAAACGACTTAAATCTCTGTTCCTAGGTAAATGGACATCCATACACTGGAATACTGTGCAGCAATAAAAAGAAACAGCCTAATACATGCAACAACACGGGTGAATCTCAAAAAGAACTTTTAGGCTGAGTGAAAAAAAAAGCCAGATATAAAAGCATATACAGTATGACTCCATTTATGTGGAATTATTGAAAAGGCAAAGGTAATCTATTAGTAGCAAAAATCAGAATGGTGGTTGCCTAGGGCCAGAATTGCGGGTGGAGTGAGTTTGACTGCAAAAGGTTATGAGGGTACTCTTTGGGATGGTGGAAATGTTCTATTTCTTGTTTGTCGTGGTGGTTACTCATCAAACCGTACTTAAAATGGATGCATTTTGGGGCTGGCCCAGTGGCACAGTGGTTAAGTTCACACGTTCCACTTCAGTGGCCTGGGGTTCACCGGTTCCGATCCCGGGTGCGGACATGGCACCACTCGGCAAGCCATGCTGTGGTAGGCGTCCCACATATAAAGTAGAGGAAGATGGGCACAGATGTTAGCTCAGGGCCCAGTCTTCCTCAGCAAAAAGAGGAGGATTGGCAGCAGTTAGCTCAGGGCTAATCTTCCTCAAAAAAAAAAACTTTGCTTTGCAAAAAGAATGAAAAGACAAGCCACAGACTGGGAGGAAATATCTGTAAATCACATATACAATAAAAAAAGGTATCCAAAAAACCAGACAAATGCAACAGAAAGCAAAAATAAACAAGTGGAACTAAATCAAACTAAAAAGCTTCTGTACACCAAAGGAAATCGTCACCAAAATGAAGACAGCTTACCAAGTGGGAGAAAATATTTGCAAATCATATATTCTGATAAGAGGTTAATATCCAAAATATATAAAGAAGTCACACAACACAATAGCAAAAAAAACCAATCCAACTAAAAAATGGGCAGAGGGTCTGAAGAGACATTTTTCTGAAGAAAACATACAGATGCCCAACAGGCACATGAAAAGGTGCTCAACATCACAATCACCAGGAAAATGCAAATCAAAACCACAACGAGATATCACTTCACCCCTGTTAGAATGGCTATTATCAAAAAGATAAGAAATAACAAATGTTGGCGAGGATTTGAAAAAAGGGAACCCTCGCGCACTGTTGGTAGGAATGCAAACTGGTACAGCCACCGTGGAAAACAGTATGGAGGTTGCTCAAAAAATTGAAAATAGAACTTCCATATGATCCAGCCATCCCACTCTTGGCTACTTATCTGAAGGAAATGAAAATACTGACTCGAAAAGGTATCTGCATCCCCATGCTCATTGCAGCGTTATTTACAAAGGCCAAGACATGGAAACAATGTAAGTGTCCATTAATCACGGATGAATAGACAAAAAAATGTGGTATATATACACAAGGGAATATTATTCGGCCGTAAGAAAGAAGGGAAGAAATCCTGCCATTTGTGACAACACAGATCGACTTTGAGGGCATTATGCTAAGTGAAATAAGTCAGACAAAGAAAAGTACCGTTTGATCTCACTTACATGTGGAACCTAAAAACAAAACTCACAGATACAGAGGAGAGATTGGTGGTTGCCACAGGAGGGAGGTGGGGGTGGGCGAAATGCGTGAAGATGGTCAAAAGGTACAAACTTCGAGTCATGAAATGAAAAGTCCTAGAGATGTGATCACAATACGGTGACTGTAGTTAACAATACGATATGATATATTTGAAAGTTGCTAAGAGAGTAGATCTTAAAAGTTTTCATCACGAGAAAAAAAACTGTAAATATGTGTGATGATGGTGTTAACCAGACTTACTGCGGCGATTATATTGCAATATATACATGATATCAAAATCATTATGTAGCATACCTGAAACTAATATGACGTTATATGTTGATTATATCTCAACATCAAAAAAAACGGGTATCCAGAACATATAAAGGACTTATATCTCAAAACAAAACAAAGCTAACAACCTAATTTTTCAAAATGAGTAAAAGATCTGGACACTTCACCAAAAAAGATATACAAACAGAAAATAAGCATAGGAAGAGATTTAACATCAGTAGACATTAGGGAAATGCAAATTAAAACCACAATGAGATATCACTACACACCCGTTAGAATAGGGGGCCAATACGGCAGTACTGAGAGGTGGGAAGGATGTGGAGGAATTGGAACTTTCAGACACTGGGAATGCAAAGTGTACCACCACTCTGGGAAACAGTCTGGCAGTGTCTTATAGAGTCAAACATACACTTACCTCATGACTCAGCACTCCTACGGCTAGCTATTTGACCTAGAGAGACGCAAACTTATGTTCACACAGAAACCTGTACACGAACATGCATAGCAAAATTATTCATAATCACCAGACAGTGGAAATCAGAATTAGTGTTTTTTTCTCTTGCAAAGTTTTTTTTAATTCTGATAAAATATGTGTAACATAAAATTAAACATCTTAACTATTTTTTTGTTTTTTGAGGAAGATTAGCCCTGAGCTAACTGCTGCCAATCCTCCTCTCCTTGCTGAGGAAGACTGGCCCTGAGTTAATATCCATGCCCATCTTACTCTACTCTATATGTGGGACGCCTATCACAGCATGGCTTTTGCCAAGCGGTGCCATGTCCACACCCGGGATCCCAACCGTCGAACCCCAGGCCACCAAAACAGAATGCATGAACTTAACTGCTGTGTCACTGGGCCAGCCCCAACATCTTCACTATTTTTGTGTGTATATTTCAGAAATGTTACATACATTCACATGGTTGTACAACCAATGTCCTGAACTTGTTTCATCTTGCCAATCTGAAACTCTATACCCATTAAAGAACTCTTCATCCCCCCTCCCTCCCAGCACCTGGCAACCACCATTCTACTTTCTGTCTCTCTGGGCTTAACTGCTCTGGGGACCTCATATAAGTGAAATAACAGTGTCTTTTTCTGACTGGCTTACTTCATTTAGTATAATGTCTTCAAGATTCATTCACGTTGTAGCATGTGTCAAAATTTCCCTCCTTTTTAAGGCTGAATAATATTCCGGGGGGGGGGTGTGTGTGTGTGTTCACGAATAATGTATTTATTTATCTACCAATGGACATTTAGGTTATTTCCATTTGGGGCTATTGTGAATAATACTGCTGGGAATATGGGTGTACAAATATCTCTGCAAGAGCCTGCTTTCAATTCTTTGGGATGTACACCCGGAAGTGGCATTGCTGGATCATATTCTATTTTTTGTTTTTTGAGGAACCATCGTACTGTTTCCCGCAGCAGCTGCACCATTTCACGTTCCAACCAGCAGTGCAAAGGGTTTCAATTTCTCCATTGCCTCCCCAACACTTGTTATTTTCTACTGTGGTTCTGATTTGCATTTCCCTAATGATGAGTAATGTTGAGCATCTTTTCATGTGTTTGTTGGCCATTTTATATCTTCTTGGAGAAATATTTATTCAAGTCCTTTGGCCATTTTTAACTGGGTTATTTAGGGGTTTTTGCTGAGTTGTAGGAGTTCGTTATATATTCTGGATATTAACCCATCAGACATATGATTTGAAAATTTTTTTCTCTCATTCTGTAGGTAGCCTTTTCACTCTGTTGACTGTGTCCTTTGATGAACAGAAGTTTTTAGGGGCCGGCGCTGGGGCTGAGTGGTTAAGTTCACCTATTCCGCTTCGGCAGCCTGGGGTTTTGCTGGTTCGGATCCTGGATAGGGACCTAGCACCACTCATCAAGCCATGCTGAGGCGGCGTCCCACATAGCAGAGCCAGAAGGACCTACGACTAGAATATACAACTATGTACTGGGGGACATGGAGGAGGCGGAGGGGGAGGGGAGGGGGAGAAATTGACAACAGATGTTAGCTCAGGTGCCAATCTTCGGGAAGTTTTTAATTTTGATGAAGTCCAGTTTATCAATCTTTACTTTTGTCGCTTGTGCTTTTGGTGTCATATCCAAGAAATCATTTCCAAATCCAACGTCATGAAGCTTTTCCCCTATGTTTCCTCCTAAGGGTTTTATAATTTTAGCTGTTAGGTCTTTACAGTTAGATCTCTTTATAGTTAGATTTCTTAGGTCTCTCAGGTCTGCGATCCATTCTGAGTTAAATTTTGTGTATGATGTAAGGTAAGGCTCCAACTTCGTTCTTTTGCAAGTGGATATCCAGTCTTCCTGGCACTATTTGTTGAAAAGACTCCTTTCCCCATTAAATGGTCTTGGCACCCTTGTTGAAATCGTTTGACCACGTATGTGAGGGCTTACTTCTGGGCTCTGTATTCCACTGGGGAGTTAGTATGTAATGAGCACAGAGTTGCAGTTTGAGAAGATGAAAACATTCTGGAGATTGGCGGTGGTGATGGTCACATGCACAGCAGCGTGAACGTGTCTAACGGCATAGAACTGTACACTTTAAAATGATGAATTTTATGTTATGTGTATTTTACCATGGCTTAAAAAATGTTTCTTTAAGAAATAAAGGAGCCGGCTCCGTGGCCGAGTGGTTAAGTTCGCGCGCTCCGCTGCGGCGGCCCAGGGTTCGGATCCTGGGCGCAGACATGGCACCACTCATCAGGCCACGTTGAGGCAGTGTCCCACATCCCACAACTAGAAGGACCGGCAACTAAGATATACAACTGTGTATGAGGGGGGTTTGGGGAGATACAGCAGGAAAAAAAAAAAAAAAAAGATTGGCAACAGTTGTTAGCCCAGGTGCCAATCTTTAAAAAAAAAAAAAAGAAAGAAAGAAAGACATTTCAGATAAGGGAAGGCTGGGATAATCTGTAGTCAGCAGACACTCACTCCAAGAAACGCTAAAGCAAATTCTTCAGGCTGGAGGGAGAAATGAAAATTCAGAACAATAGGAAGGAAAGCAGAACACTGAAAATGGCAAATATGTGGGTAAATATAAAAAACCATTGTTCTTTTCTTAAAGTTTTAAAAAAGTCAACTGGCTGTTTAAAGTAAAAATAACAGTGCGCTGTGAAGTTTATAACATTTATAGAAGTAAAATCAATGACAACAGTACAGAGGACAGTAGAAGTGTAAATATAATGATATTGTCGTAAAGGTTTTCATTAAATATGGATCAGCTATGATAAATTAAGGATGTCCACTGTAATCTCGAAAGTAACCACTTCAAAAACAATCCAGGGGCCAGCCTGGTGGCGCAGCAGTTAAGTTCACACATTCTGCTTCGGAGGCCCAGGGTTCGCCGGTTCAGATCCCGGGTGTGGACCTACACACCACTTGGCAAGCCACGCTGTGGCAGACATCCCACATATAAAGTAGAGGAAGATGCGCACGGATGTTAAAAAATAAAATTATTTTTAAAAAATGATCCAAAGAACTGGCTATAAAGTCAATAGAAAAGAAAGAATGAAATACTTAAAAATACTCAGTTAACCCAAACAATACAGGAAAGGAAGAATAAAGAAACAAAGAACAGAGGGGACAAAGAGAAAACAACTATGAGATGGCAGACTTAAAACCAATCGTTTCAGTAATTATATTAAACGTAAATGGAATAAGTCCAATAAAATTGATGAATCTCTGATTAATTAAAGAGAGAAAACATAAATTACCAACATTAGGAATGAAAGAGAGGAAATCTTTACAGAACTCACAGAATAGCAAGACAAAATATGAAAAACTTTAGGTCAATCAATATATTTAACAACTTAAATGGATAAATTTCTTGAAAAATACAATTTACTAAAACATAAGGAAATATTAAACAGTCCATTATCTATTAAAGAAATTGAATTGATAATTAACAACCTTCCCACTAGAAAACTCCAGGCCCAGATGGCTGCATTGGAGAATTATACCATTTAAGGAAGAATAACACCAATCTTATACAAACTCCTTCAGAAAGCAAAAACTTCCCAACTTGTTTTATGAGGCCAGCATAACACTGATACCAAAACCTGATACTATATAAAAAGAAAATTGCAGATAATATCATTCACGAACATAGAAAAAATTCACAAATTAACAAACATTATTACTGACAGGGCCAGCCCGGAGGCACAGTGGTTGAGTTCGTGCGCTTCACTTCAGCAGCCCGGGGTTCTCAGATTCAGACCCCAGGCGCAGACCTACCACTGCTCATCAAGCCATGCCGTGGCGGCATCCCACACAAAACAGAAGAAGACTGGCACACATGTTAGCTTAGACACAGTCTTCCTCAAGCAAAAAGAGGAAGGTTGGCAACAGATGTTAGCTCAGGGCCAATCTTCCTCACACAGACAAAAAAACATTATTACTGAGTTGTAAAACAAAATATTAGCACATTGAACCCAGCAATATGTTAAAATGCTAATCATATCCATGCAAAGTTTACACCAATAATACAAGGTTGGTTCAACACTTGAAAATCAATCAATGGAATCCACCACATTAATGAAATAAAAGAGAAAAATCAGATACTATCTCAATAAATACAGGAAAAGTATTTGACAAAATTCAATACCCATTCAAGATAAAAATGCTCACAAAGTAGGAACGGCAGAGAATTACCTCAAACTAATACAGAGGAGCTATGAAAACCTATAGTAACAACATCATACTTCTTGATAAATAGTGAGTGCCTTCCCCTTAGACTGGGAACAACAAAATGATGTCTGCTCTAAACACTCCTATTCCACATTGTACCAATGGCCCTAACCAATGTAATATAAGAAAAAGAAATAAAAGCCATAACAGTTGGATATAAATAAGTAAAACTGTATTTATTTGCAGACTACATGATTGTATAAATAGAAAATCCTAAAGAATCTACAAAAAAGCTAGTAAAATAAGTGAATTTAGCAAAGTCACAGGATACAGGGTCAATATTCAAGACGATGTGCTATCAGTGTAAAGTCAAACAAATCAATAGAAAAGATGAGAGACATCAAAAATTGACTCATATTTACGATCAAGTGATTTTCAACAAAAGCACCGAAATAATTCAATGGTGAAAGAACATTCTTTCCAACATATAGTGTTGGAACAACTGGATATCTACACGGTAAAGAATTAACCTTGACCCCTGTCTTACACCAAATATAAAAATTATTTAGAGATGGATTATAAAACAATGTAAAAATCTAAAACCATACAATTTCTAGAAGAAAACAAAGGGGAATATCTTTACAATCTTAAGATAGGGAAAATTTTCTTAGAACACAAAAAGCACTAACGATAAAAGAAAAACTTGATAAACTGGACTTCAAAATCAAAATTTTTGGCTCATCAAAAAAAAATGAAGAGCCAGCCCTGCTTGCCCGGTGGTTAAGTTCAGTGCACTCTGCCTCAGAGGGCCCAGGTTCAGTTCCCAGGTGTGAACCTACAGCACTCAGTTGTCACTGGCCATGCTGTGGTGGTGGCTCACATACAAAAAGAAGAAGACTGGCAGCAGATGTTAGCTCAGGTCGAATCTTCCTCAACAAAAAAGAAAAAGTAAAAGAAAAAAAGGAAGAGGCAAGTCTTGGATTGGGAGAAAATATTCATAATACATATTATGGCAAAGGACTTATATTCAGATTATGTTAAAAGAAAAACTCTTACAATTCAATTTAAAAAAAGACAACAACCCAATTTATAAAAATGGGCAAAAGACCTGGACACTTCACAAATGAAGGTATATAAATGGCCAATAAGCACATTAAAAGATACTCCATATCGTTTGTAATTGTGAAAATGCAAATTAAAACCCCTATGAGCTTCTACCACATGCCCATTAGAATGGTCAACATCAAAAAGACTGACAAGACCAAGTATTGTTAAGGACATGGAGCAAGAGGAACTCTCTCCCACTGCTGGTGGAAATGTAAAACGGTAGAACCACTGTGGCAGTTTCTTAAAAAAGCTAAAATACACTTACTATACCACGCAGCAATCCCTCTTCTAGATATTTACTCAAGAAAAAGAAAAACCTGTGCCCACACAAAGACCTTCATATGAATGTTGACAGCTGTATTCACAATAGCCAAGCCACGGAAACAGCCTGACAAATGATGAACGCATAACCAATTTGCGATCTCTCCGTACAGTGCAATCATGAGGAACAAACTACTGATAAACAACACACGTGTGAATCTCACAAGCGTTATGCTAAGTGAAAGAAGCCAGATGCAAAAGACCAAATACTGTATGAAATTCTAGAAAAGACCATGCTGTAGTAACAGAAAGAGGATCAGTGGTTTCCGGGGGAAATGGCTGGAGAAGGGCATGTGAAAATTAATAAAGGGAAACCTCACTTAAAATGGAGCTGGGAGGCAAGAAGGGGGAGCCCTCAGAGCACTACCGCTCCAGGTCAATTACAGGAAGGATTGTCAATTACCGACAACAAAAGAAGTCCACCAAGAATGTCAATTACAGGAAGAGATGTACATTGCATCCCCCACAAGAAACCCATTCCTGCAGCAACTCAGCCGATGAGAAACTGTCACCGTCCTGAACTATCGCTTTCCATCGATGGACTTTTGTTCAAAACAACTCCCCATTTCCTCCTTTTTCTCTATAAAATAGCGTTCTTCTCCTTTGCTTGCTGGACTTGCGTATGGCTTTTGCTACAGCTGGCTTGTCCCCAGTTGCAATTCCTTTGCTATTCCCAAAGAAACCATTTTGCTGGTAAAATAACTGGCTGTTTTATTTTGTCAACAGGCAAGAGGCACAGAGGAGCTTTCTGGGGTGATGGAAATGATTCCGGTGGTGGTTACACAACTGTATACATGTGTCAAAACCCACAGAATTATAGATTTTTTTTCTTTTTCTTTTTTCATCTGCTGCTTCTCCCCAAAGCCCCCCAGTACACGGTCGTATATTCTAGTTGTAGGCCCTTCTAGTTGTGCCGAATTGTAGATTTTAAATGGATAAATTTTATTATATGTAAATTATACCTCAATAAAGTTTACTTTTAAAATGCCACAATGAGACACCAGTTCACATCCACTAGAAAGGTTAAAATGAAAAGACTGACAATACCAAATGTTAGCAAGGGCATAAAGCAACTGAAACTCTCCTACAAAGCTGGCAGAGAAAAAAGAATAAAACCATCTTATGGGGCCAGCTCCGTGGCTGAGTGGTTGAGTTCCCACACTCTACTTCCGTGAGGTGGCCCAGGGTTTCGCCGGTTCAGATCCTGGGCGCGGACATGGCACCACTTATCAGGCGATGTTGAGGCGGCGTCCCATATGCCACAACTAGAAGGACCCACAACTAAAATATACAACTATGTACCGGGGGGAATGGGGGAGAAAAAGCAATAAAAATAATAATAATAATAAAACAAAACAAATAAAACCATCTCAGAAAAAAGTTTGACTATTTCTTAAAAAACTAATCACATAATTTCTCTATGACCCAGCAATTCTACTTCTGGTATTTATTCAAGAAAATGAAATATTTGTCCACAAAAAGAATGTTCATAGCAGCCTTATTCATAGTAGCCTGGAAACCTGGAGCCATAAAACCTGGAAACCATAGCAGCCATAAAACCTGGAAACAATTCAATTGTCCCTCAACAGGTGAACAGATAAACAAATTGGTACAACAGGCCACTACACAACAATAAAAATGAATGAACTGCTGATAAATGCACGAACATGGCTAAATCTGAAAAACAAGCTAAGACCATTACCCACGCGGAGCAATCATTCTAGTCAGTAGAATCAGACAGCAGACGTGTGAACAAATAATGCCAACTAGAGATTAGTTGTATATTTTAGTTGTGGGTCCTTCTAGTTGTGGCATGTGTCTTCCTCGTCAATATATGCCTAACACACAGTGGGTGCTCAGTAAATACTCTGAATGAATCAAAGAACTTCCAACTTCAAGACAATCCTTTATTTCTCACAGCCACTTGACAGCAACCACATGTATCCAAGTGCTCAGGCCAATACTCAGGAGTTAAGGCCAGCTCTACTTCACAGAATTTCCAGACTCACACTCTCCCACCACCTCCATGATTACTCTGGCCTCCTGACCTCCTGCCCAATTTTGCCAGGCCTCCTACCAGATCTTCCTGCTTCACCCCTTGCCCCTCAACGCCCCCAGGCTATTCCCAACACAGCAGAGTATAAGTCAGATCTCGTTCCTGGGCTAAACAGTGGTGGCCCACATTTCACTGAGAGCCAAAGCCCAAGACCTCACAGGCCTCACAGGAGCCGGAAGCTGCCTTCCCAGTCTCTCACCAACCACAGACGCCGCCTATGCTGTAGTCTATGCTCCTGCCTAGACTGTTCCTTCCGCAGAGACCCACTGGGCAAATTCCCTCACCTTCTTCAAGTCTTTACTCAAATCTCGCCCTCTCAGTCAGATTTACCCTGACCACCCTATTTAAACACGCATTCTGCCCCCTTCTTCCACAAACACACAGCGCTTACTATGCACCAGGCATTGTTCCAAGCCGTTTCGCCTTTTTTCCTGGGTCCCTTGTGCCAAAACCATCTTTCTCTCTGTCCTCTCCACCAGGCTCCCCACACCCATGCCTCTCCTTAAATGAAACCCTGGGAGGTTGTTAAACAATCACTAGCCACCTGCTGAAGTCCCAGGGGAATCTCTCTGTACTAATCACTAGGACCGGCTTGAAAAAGGGCTGCTAGGTTTCCATTTGCCACCCAAAGGAGAGAATAACCACCAGTGTTACAGCTTCCTGGAGGGCCAGGTGTCCTTAGTGACGGGGAACCACGTGCCTCCTGAGTAAACTCTCCTGAAGAATCCTTAGCCAGGGGAGCAACTGTTAACACTTTCTGAGACCACACAGGGACCCATGAGTAAAAAGACCCTCAAGAGAAAGCTAGCTGACCTCACCCCCTGCCCCACCCCTACCTCCTACCCGCCTTCCAAAGCCTGACTCTTAGAATTTGAGAAGTTCTGGACGGTTGACTGAGTACGTTCTTACACAGAGGACACTGCAGAGAAGTACCGGAGAGAACTGAGAGGAATCTGGGCTTATTCTGAGAGCCCCAGATAAATTCCCGTAGGCGGTGGCAGCAGAACCATCTTTTCAGAGATTCCCTTGACCTATTTCAACACAAGGCACCCTTTAGCTTTATCTTCTCAATAAATAGATACGTTATCTTCTTCGGGCTTAACCGTTCTAATTCCTCTAGTCTGTCTTCTTGGGTCCCATGTTCCAAAAACATTTTAAATATTTTTAAATATTAATAATTCTCCACTGGGTTCTAAGGCCCCCATCTGGCTCCTTAAATCTGAAACTTGTGAAATGCTCGTCATAGGAAGTGAAAATCCCCAGGGGTTCCTTTCTAATCCTTGCTCAGATTCTAAACCATCTTTTTGTTCCACTATATACTTTCAACAGGCAGGAACTAAGTCGTTCATCCCACAAAGCAACTTTAATAATCTGTCTTTGTAAAGCACTTTATAGTTTACAGATGGTTTTTTTACATTCCTTCTCTCATTTAAGGCAAATAAGATGTTACATATCTGCTGGAGAACATGCCATTAACAGTGGACACTTTTTCTTGGCCTCTGAACTACAGATACAGAGATGGAACAGAGTGGTGGGGTTTTAAAGTCCATTTGCAAGATGATTTATCACAGTTCAGGGCAAAGAACCAGACTTTCAGCTCCGCAGGGACGATGTCTTATGTTTCTCTTGTATTGTCCCGTGTCTTTCAATAGATAGATGCTTGTTAAAGTATTTTTGATTAATTAGAGAGTTACGTACTTTGCAAAGCCCTCTTTTCACTTCACTAAGTGGATAATGCTACTAATGGAGAATACACAAACTTGTTTATTGACTTCTAGATACAAAATTTTTTTCACGTCAGACAGGTAATGTGCCAAGGTCGTAACAAGGTTTGAGGGAGGCGCATCTCACACAATAGCATGAACACCCAATCATCATGTTTATGAAGCATAAAAGGATTTACAAAATTTTTTTATCAGACTTTACTTTTTAGAGCGGTTTTAGGTTCACAGCAAAACTGAGCAGAAGGTACAGAGATTTCCCATACACCCCGTCCCCACACATGCACCACCTCCTGCATTATCAACATCGCCCATCAGAGTGGGACATTGGTCACAATTGATAAACCTACGTTGACACATTATTGTCACCTAAAGTCCACAGTTTGCATTAGAGTTCACTCTTGGTGTTGTACGTTCTATGGGTGTGGACAAATGTATGACATGTATCCACCATTATAGGATCATACAGAGAAGTTTCCCTGCCCTAAAAATCCTGTGCTGTGTCTATTCACCTCACCCCCGCTCTAGCCCCTGGCAACCACTGATCCTTTTACTGTCTCCATAGTTTTGTCTTTTCCAGAATGTCATATAGGTGGAATCATACAGTATGTAATCTTTTCAGATTGCCTTCTTTCACTTAGTAATATGCATTTAAGTTTCCTCCATGTCTTTTCATGGCTTAATAGCTCATTTTTTTTTAGCACTGAATAATATTCCATTGTCTGGATGTACCACAGTTTACTTATCCATTCACCTCCTGAAGGACTTCTTGCTTGCTTCCAAGTGTTGGCAGTTATGAATAAAGCTCCTCTAAACATCCACGTGCAGGCTTTTGTGTGGACATAAGTGTTCAGCTCCTTTGAGTAAATACCAAGGAGCACAACTGCTGGATCCTATGGTAAGATTATTAGTTTTGTGAGAAACCGCTAATCTGTCTTCCAAAGTGGCTGTACCATTTTGCATTCCCATCAGCGACGAAAGTTCCTGTTGCTCCACATTCTCACCAGCACTTGGTGTTGTCAGTGTTCCAGATTTTGGCCATTCTAATAGGTGTGAAGTGGTATCTCAATGTTTTTTTAATTTGCATTTCCTTGGTGACATATGATGTGGAGCAGCTTTTTTTTTTTTTTTTTTTTGGCAAGCCATGCTGTGGTAGGCGTCCCACATATAAAGTAAAGGAAGATGGGCACAGATGTTAGCTCATGGCCAGTCTTCCTCAGCAAAAAGAGGAGGATTGGCAGCAGTTAGCTCAGGGTTAATCTTCCCCAAAAAAATAAAAATACAAAGTCATTGCCAAACCCAAGGTCATCTAGATTTTCTCCTATGTTATCCTCTAGGAGTTTTTTGTTTTTGTTTTTGTTTTTAAAGATTGGCACCTGAGCTAACAACCGCTGCCAATCTTTTTTTCTTTCTACTTTTTCTCCCCAAATCCTCCCAGTACATAGTTGTATATCTTAGTTGCAGGTCTTTCTAGTTGTGGCATGTGGGACACTGCCTCAACGTGACCTGATGAGTGGTGCCATGTCTGCGCCCAGGATCCGAACCGGCGAAACTCTGGGCCACCACAGCAGAGTATGCAAACTTAACCACTCAGCCACAGGGCCGGCCCCTAGGAGTTTTTGTTTTTTTGTTTTGTTTTGTTTTTAGGGATTGGCACCTGAGCTAACATCTGTTGCCAATCTTCTTTTTTTTCCTTCTTCTTCTTCTCCCCAAAGCCCCCCAGTACATAATTGTATATTCTAGTTGTGAGTGCCTCTGGTTATGCTATGTGGGACGCCGCCTCAGCATGGCTTGATGAGCCGTGCCCTGTCCGCATCCAGGATCCAAACTGGCAAAACCCTGGGCCACCAAAGCAGAGCATGTGAACTTGACCACCTGGCCACGGGGCCAGCCCCTTCTAGGAGTTTTATAGTTTTGCGTTTTCCATTTAGGTCTATCATCCATTTTGAGTTAACATTTGTGAAAGGTGTATGGTCTGTGTCTAGATTTATTTTTTTGCACGTGACTGTCCAGTTGTTCCAGCACCATTTGTTGAAAAGACTATCTTTGCTCTATTGCATTGCCTTTGCTCCTTGGTCAAGTATCAGTTGACTATTTTTATGTGGGGTCTATTTCTGAGCTCTCCATTCTGTTCCATTGATCTACTTGTCTATTCTTCCACCAATACTACACTGTCTTGATTACTGTAGTTTTATAAGAAGTCTTGAAGTTGGGTAGTGTCAGCCCTCTGACGACATTCTCCTTCAATATTGAGTTGCTATTCCGGGTCTTGTGCCTCTCCATACAAACAATTAGTTTGTTAATATCCACAAAATAACTCAGTAGGATTTTGACTGGGATTGAACTGAATCTATAGATCAAGTTGGGAAGAAGTGACATCTTGACAATATTGAATCTTCCTATCCATAAACGTAAGAGTATCTCTCCATTTACTTAATTCTTCTTTAATATCTTTCATTAGAGTTTTGTAGTTTTCTTCATATACGTCTTGTACAACATAAAGTTTTTAAATGAAATTAATGTATTCAATATGGACTTTGTCCATGTAATGCTATCTGCCTTTTTTTTAAAAGACTGGCACCTGAGCTAACATCTGTTGGCAATCTCTTCTTCGGCCTCTTCTCCTTCTTCTCTTTCTTCTTCTTCTTCTTCTCTGCAGAGCCCCCCACTACATGGTTGTATATTGTAGTTATGGTCCTTCTGGTTGTGCCATGTGGGACGCCGCCTCAGCACGGCTTGATGAGCGGTGCCGTGTCCGCGCCCAGGATCTGAACCTGGGAAACCCTGGGCTGCCGAAGCAGAGCGCACGAACTTAACCACTCGGCCACGTGGCCAGCTCCAATGCTATCTGCCTTTGAGGTCAGGGCCATGTCTGCTTAAGTAGCAGATGGCCATGATAACATCTGCAGGTGTGGGTATCATAAATGCTGATAAGGAGGAGGAGAATCTGATGGATTCCATTAGAAACTGGATTCTAGTCCCATCTCAGCCACTAACTTGCTATATGACCTCTGGCAAGAGATTTCCCTTTCTAGGCCTTAATGAAGGGGTTAGGCTAGACCAGTGGATTCCCAAACTGACCCAGGTTCTTGTACTCAAGTCCCCAATATTTTCTCCATAGGTCTTGGGTGGGACCTGCAGAAATCTGTATAATTAAAAACTTCCCCTGGTGTTCCTGATCTCCGGGATCCACTTCCTTATTTGGAGTAAAGGTTCCCAAATTTTCTCCATTCACGTTGCCTTTAGGGTTTCAGTAATTGTTCATGATGCCCTAGGCCTACAAGAAATACCTCACAGTTCTGTTCATTAAGTAGAAAGCCCAAATGAATTCATTAAGTGTTTATGTCCTAACAACTTAATGCCTTTTGGGCACCGCACACCTTCCCAAAGCTTGGAACCAGACAGGGCACCACCCCTCTCATTTCCTGTTCCACATTGATATACACACAGTACTTACTTTTTATCACAACCTTCAAAACCTCAGCTTTGCAAAGATATGACGATTGTCAAAAGGAATTTAGTGGGAACTAATGTTGAAATAGCTCAAGCTGGCAGTTTGTGCAGCATCAGACAGATGTCGCCCCCCGACCTGCCCCCTCCAAAGTCATGTATTGAAATCCCAAACCTAGTACTCAGACTGTGATTGTATTTGGAGTCAGGGCCATGAGAGAGGTAATTAAGGTAAAATGAGTCACATGGGTGGGCCCTGATCCAATATGACCGGTGTCCTTATAAGAAGTGATTAAGACACAAATACGTGTGCACACAGAGGAAAGGCTATGTGAGGACACAGGGTGAAGGTGGTCATCTGCAAGCCAAAGAGAGAGGCCTCAGAAGACTTGAAACCTGCCAACACCTTGATCTTGGACTTCTAGCCTCCAGAACTGTGAGAAAATAAATATCTGTGGTTAGGCCACTCAGTCTGTGGCATTTTGTTATGGCAGCCTAGCAACTAACACATTAGGTTTCCCCTAAGATTTTAAAACACCCCTTAGCACCCCTGTGAGTTCCCTGTCATGTCTGAGAGCACCTCAACACACGGTTGGAGAACCACAGATCTAGGGTCTCAAACATTCCATGAGTCTGACCCTACTCAAACCAGTAATGGAGATAAATGGACATATTGCTAAGGTATAAGTCAGCTGGCAAATTTTCATTCAGCATAAATAAACATTTCTGCCTTAATAACACACCTGATTCTTTGCTTCGGCAGATGTCAATCACCAGTTAGAAGAGTTACCCTCAGATTTAGGTATCCAGTTGGGAGGTTGTTGGCGGTCGTCTAGGAGAAAGCCATTCGTGAACTGGACGAGGACGGTAGCAGTGGGAATGCAGAAAAGTGGACATATTGGGATACGTTTTGTGGTAAGAAATAGTTCAGAACTTGCAGATGGATCTCGGAGTGGGAGCGAGCAGAATCAAGGATAATTCCTAGGTTTTTGTTCAGAAGGTAGTTCTGTCTCTACTGTGACTCTCATCTTGCATTTCACAATTTTTATGGAGAGCCTGCTAAGTGCCATGCCACGTCCAGGGTGGTGGGATACAGAGGTTGGAAAGATAAGGCCCCTGCTTTCACTTGATTAAGAGTGTGGATGCTGGAGCCAGGCTGCCTGGGTTCAAATCCCAGCTGTGCCACATAGAGTTGTGTGACTTTGGGCAAGTTACTTAACCTCCCTGAGACTCAGTTTCCTCATCAGTAAAATGTATCCACCTCCTAGAATTTTATAAAGATTAAATAAGTGAATATATTGAAGCACTTAGAATAGTGCCTAACAAAGAGAAGAGTCTATAAGTTTTAGCTATTACAATTCAGGGAGCTTTCATTCTACCAGAAGGAGGCAGAAAAGAAACAAACACTGAATAGTATATTTTGATGAGTTCAATGAAGAAAATTAAAAGGGTGATATGATAGAGAGCTTCATGAAGTACTTTAGACTGAGGGCTCAGGGAAGGCCTCTCTGAGGAGACGGCATTTAAACAGAGACCTAAATGGCAAGAAGGAGCCAAACATGAGATTATCTAAGAAAAGAACATTCTAGAAAGAAACAACAAATGCAAATTCCCCAAGGCAAGAACAAGCTTAACATGTTCCAGTGACAGAAAGAAGGGCAGTACGGACTGGTGGCGTGGTGGTTAAGTTTGCATGTTCCGCTTCTCAGCGGCCCAGGGTTCACGGGTTCGGATCCCAGGTGTGGACATGGCACTGCTTGGCAAAAGCTATGCTGTGGTAGGCGTCCCACATATAAAGTAGAGGAAGATGGGCATGGATGTTAGCTCAAGGCCAGTCTTCCTCAGCAAAAAGAGGAGGATTGGCAGTGGTTAGCTGAAAGCTGATCTTCCTCAAAAAAAAAAGAAGGGCAGTAGGGCTGGAATTCAATGAGAGAGGGAGAAAATGACGCAAAATGAAGTTGGTGAGGCAGGCAGCTGACAGATCACACGGGCCCCTATAGGTCAGAGTAAGGAATTAGATTTTTTTTTTTTTTTTTTTTTTTTTAAAGATTTTATTTTTTTCCTTTTTCTCCCCAAAGCCCCCCAGTACATAGCTGTATATTCTTCGTTGTGGGTCCTTCTAGTTGTGGCATGTGGGACGCTGCCTCAGCGTGGTCTGATGAGCAGTGCCATGTCCGCGCCCAGGATTCGAACCAACGAAACACTGGGCCGCCTGCAGCGGAGCGCGCGAACTTAACCACTCGGCCACGGGGCCAGCCCCAAGGAATTAGATTTTAAGAGCAATGAGGAGCAAAGGGAGTGTTTTAAGGACGAGGATGGCATGGTTTGACTTACATTTTAAGAGATGAGTCAGGCTGTTGTGTGAAGAACAGGTTTCAGGGTGGCAGGAGAGGACACAGGGAAACTTGGGGTGTCCTGTAGGCCTGTGGGCAAGAAGTCACGGTGACTTCATCTGGGTGGTAGGAGACAGAGGTAAGAAGACAGATTCGAGACGTCTTCGATGGAGAACTAGATGCTGTACAAAGATCTGGATACCCTGCCTAGTACTAGGCACAGGTGGGTAAATTTGCAGCACAGATTTAGATTTAGATCTGTAGACTCAGGGCTCTAGATTCACACAGACACGGATTTGAATTCTGGCTCCATCACTTAGTCATGATATACCTAATATAAGTCATCTTCACAGCTTCCTTCCCTGTAAAATGGAGATAACAGCACTTGGCTCAAAGGGTAGTTGTAAAGGTAATAAGATAATGCACGCAGAGCACTTCACACAGAATCTGGCCACACGGTGGGGCTCAATGAATGGCAGCTGTTATCATTTTTTTCAGTTACTGGACATTTCCACATCCATTCCAATGAGCAAACTGCAACGGTTCCTTTCCTGGCTTCCCCGCCCCCAGTTCCACCTGCTCTACTCCATTCTCCACTCTGATGTGGGACTCTCCCTAACATAGAAACCAATCACGTCACTCCCCTTTCATAAACACTGCAGACGGCTCCCACTGCCTACAGATTAAAACCCAAATGTCTCAGAACAACCTCCACGCCCCTCATGCTCGGGACCCCGTCCGCCAACCTAGCCAGCCCCTTTCCACATCCTAGCCTCTGGCCATAATAAATGATTTCAGTTCCCTGAATAAACTACTGTTCCAACTTACCATGCTTTTCCCTACCCCGTTTCTTCTGCTGAACTATCCTTTCCCTTTGTGTACCCATTAAACAATTACTCATCTACCACGACACAGCTTAAATATCGCTTATCCTGACGCCTCCCTTCCCCTCCGCCTGGCCAGAACTGCTCCCTCCTTTCTATCATCATTGTGCATTGCACATAATTCCCGTGCTTCACTGATCACTCCAAAACTCTCTGTAATCTGCCCCCGTGAATTCCCGGAGGGGGAGTACTTTGATCCCTCCTGTAGGTTCCCGAAACCCCCCCCGCACAGCAGCCGCTCAGGAAGCATTTCATGAATGAATGGGGAATAGGCGTAAGGAGGAGACCTTAACAAATACACTTCTTCAGGGGAGTATGTTTAGTTCCTAACCGGCCATCTTCTCAGGAAGGCTTTACCCTGAGACAGTTAGGAGAAAGGGCTTTGGAGTCAGAAAGAAAACTCTTGGAACACTGGCTCCACTTCATACTCACTGTATGACCTTGAACACATTACTTAAGACTCAGTTTCTCCATCTGTAAAATGGGAATGATAATTACCTCATAGGGTTGTTGCAAGGATCAAAAGAGAGAATTTATGTAATGCGCTCAGCCAAGTGCCTGGCATATATCAAGCACTCAGGAAACGGCAGTTTTTAAGAAGTGCAAAAAGTATAGAGCAGACTGTTAATGGTGAGTACAGAGTGTGGGGGGGATACATTTTGAGGGAGTCTAAATTTCCATTTTACATATTTTTATGTACTGTTTGAAAATCAGAAATATAAAGATATAGCAAATTTAATCATAAAAATTAAAAACAGATCCAGGTCTCCTAATCCATATCCAGTGTTTTTCACATGCTCCTAGACCTTGAAGAGAGGGGTGATGTTTAAGAACACGCATGGGGCCGGCCTCGCGGTGCAGCGGTTAAGTTTGTCCGTTCCCCTTCTTGGCGGCCCGGGTTCACCGGTTCGGATCCCGGGTGTGGACATGGCGCCACTTGGCAAAAGCCATGCTGTGGTAGGCGTCCCACATATAAAGTAGAGGAAGATGGGCATGGATGTTAGCTCAGGGCCAGTCTTCCTCAGCAAAAAGAGGAGGATTGGCAGTAGTTAGCTCAGCGCTAATCTTCCCCCCAAAAAAGAAAAAGAACAGGCATGGCCTTGGGCAGGCAGGGGGCTTACACTGGGAGAAGAAAACAGTTTCTTAGGACTCCTTTGCCCTAGGTTGTCCATTCTAAACCACAAGTAAGACAGGGGTCCAGGGTGACAGGTCTGTTCTGGGATGAGCATCATGCAGACAACAAATCAGCAGTCACACACTCACCTGCTCTCAGCGGCCAGATGTGAGTACAGACGCTTGAATCCTGTAAACAGTGAGGACCAGCAAACTGAAGAGGACGACGCCTTCTAGAGGAAACAGAGCTAGCGGCTCCAGCGGAATGCTGCCCACCACGTAGGCAGAGAAATCCGGTATCAGCTCATCTTCTAACTCTGTTTTAAGAGAGAAGCTGGAAACCCAGATTATTTTTGTAAAATTTTAAATACTACTTCAAAAACTTTTATAACCACAGTCCAGGCCAAACAAAACACTTCTGCGGGCTGAATTCAGCACATAAGCCTCCGGTTTCACCACTCTTTTCAACAGGATTTCTTAGGAAACTGAGGCTGGGGCAAACCATAAAAGTGAACGCCTCCCACAAGGTGCCGTTCCTCCATCTTTGCCTGATGGGCCTGTCCTCACACCTCTCCCCGTCGACAATAACGCTGACAGTCTTTTTTTGCAACGTAGCTGACACTGCACTCCACATGCATCAGGGTAAACAGAAAAAAGTAACTTCCAATCATGCTTCACAACCCAGCTCATGATACCTTCTTCAGGAATCTTTCCCCGGATCCTCTGCCCCATCACTCACCATGCACTGCAGTACTAACACACACTTGCAGAGCACACTCTGTGCCAGGCCCTGCTGGAAGCACTTTACCTATAAAAACCCATCTAATCCTCTCATATATATGAGGTGGCTAAGACTACCATCCCCATTTTACATAAGATTAAGTAACCTGCAGAGACACATGGTTTAGACAGAGCAGGACCAGGATCTAACACCACTTTCTCCTGCACTCGATGCACAGCTCCTTGAGGACTAGCATCTCACCTTAATCATTTTTGAACCCACTTTTCAGTACTTTGGCATGAAATGTTCGTGAGTGAATGGACGAATGGGTCACTCCCCACCCGTGTATGTGTATATGGTATGCTCTGAAGGGTGACCTTGACAACACAGGCATTAACTCAACAACCATTCTACGCATCAGACCTGTTGGGTTCTACACATGAAGAGGTCACAGTTAGAGGGCTCACAGGTTGGTGAGGGTACCAGATGTGCACATTAAAAACAATAACAATGTCAGTTGGTTTTGCTTGGACAAGTCAGGGAAAGCTTCCCGGCAGAGGAGATGCTCAAGCTGAGTCCTGAAGGAAGAAAGCAAGTGTCCCCCAGGCAGACAAGGGCAGGAAGGAGAGCCCGGGCAGAGAAGCAGCATGTGCAAAGGCACCGAGATGACCAAGACCGGGGCTTTATTGAAAGTCCTGCAACCAGCTCTGGACAGTTCACACGCAGGGAACATGCTGGGCATGCTGGGAGAGGCTGGAGGGTGGGCACCTGCTGAGCGTGCAGGGCCTTGACTGGGTAAGAGACGGGGACCAGAAGGGGTTTTGCTTATTTTTTAACAGTTTGACTGAGGTATAATTTACATGCCATAAAATGCATCTCTTCCATGCGTACAATTCAATGATTTTTAGTAAATTTACAGAGTTGTATAACCATCACCACAATCCAGTTTAAGATTTCAATCACCCCAAAAAGATCCCTCCTGTCTGTTTGCAGTCAATGCCTGTTCCCACCTCCACCCCAGGCAACCACTGATCTGCCTCCTGACTGTCCAATGTGCCTTTCCTCTAAAGGCAGCAAAAAAAATGACCTGAGCAGATTTATATTTTTTAAAAAGTCACTCAGAGTCGTAGAGGTCAGTGGGAGGAGGGTTAGGACTGAAGGCTGCCTCTGTCACTCTTTCCCTCAATACCCTTTTAAGAATCTACAAGTCACCTTTCTTGCTGGCGACGTTGGAATTTCCATTGGATGTTTTTTTCATAAGTAGCACCTAATTGGTCCAAGTATCAGATGGATGGTTAGTCCCATTAATCAACATTGTGTGCATTTATCACAGGAAAACTGTAGCATTTTCAGATTCGACTGTCATCAGTAGAAGAAAATGCTCTTGCAATTCAATTTCTTACATAAGGCCCACATTTTTGTTTAGCGCCACTCCTTCTGAGATGTCAGGATTGTACTAAGGGAATTGCTGCTGTTGGTATCCCCACAGAACCACGCCATATTTAAAAAGGGCGGCTATAACATTACCATGGATTTACAAATGCTTATCTCCTGTCCTGTATGAGGGAGGGGGCTACTTGTTTTCAAAGGCTTGCTAATTGATTTCAAGGTGATCAGCTGAAATGAGCAAAAGGTATGGTGAGTTATCACGAGAAGTGAATAAAATACTCAAAAGCACCTGGCAAAACTTCATTACATATTTGTTGACTCTGAACCTGGATCAAAAATGTGAGAACTGTGGTTTAGGGAAAAGTTTTTTCGGCATCGACAGGGTTGGTTTACTTAACTTTCCTAAGCTTCAGTCTCATTTCTAAAAAGGATAAGAACTCCTCCTGCCCCTTAAGTCTGTTGTGAGGATAAAGGAGATTACAGGATAGGTGGAAACACAGCCCAGAAAACACCTGGCACATATGACAGCCACTAGGAAACACTTGGCCCCTCTTCCCTTTCACAGGCCTGTGGGGACTGAAAAGAAAACCGCGTCTCTCAGTGTACTTGTCAGTATTTGTGGTAGCGGACTGCCACCTGTGTAGACCTCTCCGCATGTATTAGTAAATACACTCCTCAAAAACTGGTATTTGATAAGCACCTGCCAATTAATTTTATACATCCAGGAACGGTATCACCAAATTCCCATTATTCTATAAATAAGTTTGCTTCCTTTACCGGATACTTCAAAATCCCTACTTACGTTTCTCATGTTCCTTCCAATAATTTGCTAGGAGGTGGACCTGTCAATAGGAAGGACAAAAATTATTATTTATCACCAATGCCCTCAAAATAATTATTACTTAGAAAATCCAAAACAACCAGTTGGAAGTTTCAGAACTCAATCAACCCTGCCCCCCATCCGACCCCCTCTCAGTTTTGACTTGCCCAAGGACTCCTCATAGTTGGTCCAGCCCAAACCAGTAAGAAACATTAAAAAAATAATAATAATTAAAACTGCTGTGTCGTGTTGATCTGGGTTGCTGGGATACAGTGGTTGGTAGTTAGGGAGGCCCAGCAAGACCAGTATTTTAAACCAGTAGCCAGGAGCTCGGATGATGAGGTCACAGGATGTGTCAGCTTCCAAGCTTTGTGCTCATCTAAGGCAGTTATCCTGAAAAACCTTGGATTTATTCAGTAGTAACCCTCTGTCGCTACTCCCTGATCTAATTAACCTGTCTACGACACAGTTTCTTCATCTGTAAAGGGGGCTAATAAAAACCCTTACTTGGTGTCTTAATTGTGAGGCTTCATCTATGACAACACAATTCAAAGTGCTTTACACATTGCAAAGCACTACTTACATATTAGTTACTCGTTTTCCTAAGTGCGGCCACTTTTACGGAGGAGGAAAGTGCGCCCACCAAGATCAAACGTCTTCCCGAGGTCTCACGGCCATGAGGGCAGAGCTTGCTCCGTTACCTGCACCCATCAAACCCTCCCCAATTTTCAAAGCCTGGTTCAAGCACACGTCTTCCTCAGCCTGGCGCAGGGGGCCAAGAGCCCCATGTCCCAGGTTCGTATCCCAGCGCTGCCTCTTCCACAATCCTAGGACACATGCCTGTGCCCTGTGTGCCTGGGCTGCCACCGCGGGACAGAAGGGGTGGTGACGGCGCCTGGCCAGCCTGGGTGCTTAATAATGGCAGTTACCCTTTGTCGGCCCAGTGACCACTCCTTTCCTGTGTTCTCCCCGCGCCGCGGTTGCAATGTAGCCGGGACACTTTGAGGGTCGGCGGGGCCAGGCACTGTATAGTTGCTCCGGCCCAGCGCAGCCCCTTGCCTCAGAGTAACTAAGACAAAGCTGGGGGGCAGGTCTCGCCATGCCCCTCCCCGACTGGGCGCAACCCCGGCCGGGCGTCCCAGCTCCACACTTCTCCAGTCTCGCTGCCCGCTCTGCGCCCAGCGCCTCCCTCCCTGCACGGCGGTCGCTGCCCCACCCAGGCTGGACCTCGCCGTCTAGCAGTGCCGGCGAGCCCGCGCCGCGTTCCCGCCACTCGGGCCGGGCTCGCACCGGCAGGGGCCGCAGCCTTCCAGCCCGGGCAGGGGGGGCGCGGGGCCGGGGGCGGGGCGGGGCGGCCGGCAGTTGGCGCTCGGAACCGGCGCGCGCCGCCCGGCCACCTGACCTCTGGGCCCTGCCCCCCGCCCCGGGCCCGGAGTGGGCGGGGATGGGATGGGGCGGGGCAGGTGGTGCGACCGCCTCTCTCCTCAGCCTGCACCCCCGCCCCCTAGCACGGGAGCGCCAGGGTCAGGAGCTACCCACTGTGATCTCATTTTGCAGATGAGGCGCACTGAGGCCTGCCCAGAGTCACAGGTGGCAGGCTGGGTGTCAAAGCGGTTAGCACCGCGCCAGCTCGTTGTCGGCGCCCGGAAGCGTTGGTCTCCTTTCCTTTGGATCCTGTTGGAACGGAAGCTCTACGAGGGCAGGAACTCTGCCTGTGTCGTCGTCCCCTCCTCCCCCTTACCCGCCCCCCCGGCCCCCCTCGTTCACTGTTGTATCCACAGTGCCCAGAGCACTGGCAGTGGGCACGCAGTAAATTACTTGAATGAGTAACTCTTACTCCGGCCCTTCCGTAACTCTCTCACCTCAACTCGAGTCACCCTGTCCGCTCCCCAAAGGTCTTAGAGAATAACTGGGGGAAGGCCAGACAGAAGGGAGTGATAGGATATAGAAGAGAGCACCCAGCCTGCAAATCACTGACGCAGGGGAGTTACTCGATCCGCTTTAAGTGCTGGGTAAGAGAGGAGACCAGCTAGGAGGCTTCAGTGGGAATCGGGAGGAGGGGTGGTGGTGGTCTGGATTCAAGTGGTGGCAGTAGGGACAGAAAGAAGTGGAAATATTTGAGGTAGGTTTTGGAGAATTAAAGGGATTTGCTGATAGATTGAAAGTGAGGGATGGAGAGGGAGGAATCAAGAGGAAGCTCCGGGGTGGTTGGTAGTGCTGTGTCCTGAAATGAGGAAAACCAGAAGAGAAATAGGGTTGGGGTAAGGGAATAAAGTGCTCTGTTTTGGTTTATGATGCGATATCAAGTTGTCAAGATGGGTATATGAATTTGGAGCTCAGAGATGTGAATTTGGGGCATATAAATGGTATTTACAGCGCTAAGAATAAAAGACATCACTTACGGTGAGAAGTAGAGGAAAAAAAAGCAGGCCCAGGACAGATCCCCAGAAAATGCCAATATTTAGAGTTCAGGTAGAAGGGCAAGGCCCTGCAGAGGAGAGAGGATTGGCCAGAGAGACAGGAGGAAAACCAAAAGGGACCCAAGAAAAGACAGTGTTTCAGGAAGGATGGAGTCATCAGTTATGTCAAATGCCACTGAGAGAAGAGAGCCACGGCTGTACATCAGAGAAACTGTACGTGAACTCGACAAAGCAGTTTGGGTGGAGCGTGAGACCAGACAGAGAAGTGAGGAGAAGCAGAAGTGGAGGCAGTGTGTGCAGACAAGTCTTTCAAGAGATTAGGGTTGGAATAGTACAATGGCAGGGGACAGAGGATGTGGGCTCAGGGGATTTATTCGTATAGTATGGGTGACACAAGAGCCCATTCAGGTTGTTATTGGGAATGATGCAATAGCGAGCAAGAAATCAGTGATCCCAGAGGGAGGAACAGAGACTCATGGAGGGTAGGCCCTGAAAAGAGAGGAGTACCTGCGATCCGTGTGTAGAGGTGTGGCTCAGACCAGCCACAAAGGGTACCTTTACTGCAGCATGAGACCCAGGCCCAGAAGCTCCGCAGCAGAAGGAATGGCCACACTGTTGCCGAGGGTCACTGTTGCTTAGCAACCTGTGTTTAATAGGATGTTTCAACTGAATTCCTAATTAACGGCCATTTCAACTTACACTAACAGTTCCTGTCACTGGGGTCCCCACTCTGCTTCTTTCCCTCCCCCAAAGTCTGGTACCTCTGACTCTTGTTGAAATGCTACGAAACTGGAAAGCTCAGGTTTTTACTTTCTTATACTGTTAATAATATATGCATTGATACGTGAAAAATAATACATCACAGAGAAGATGGATTTAGGGACTCATTCAATTTTAAGGAAGGATGCCAAAAATTGCAGGATTTAGATCTCCAGTTGAGGGCTCTCTGATGAACTCCAACTGCCTTCTTGCCCTCTTGCCCACAGGCATCTCAGACTAAGCAGAACTCTTAATTCCCTCTATTCAACCACCCAAACTCACTCATTCCTCTTACAGCGTTTAAGCATTGCAGAACATGGTCCCACCGTCTACCCATCTGACATGTCTCCCCAGAGTCATTCTGGATTCCTCCCTCTACACATTCCATACAATTAATTACTGCCTCCAATACATTTCTCAAGTTCTCCTTTTCTGCATGCCTTCTGAGTCTGCCCTGGTCCGAACCACCATCATCTTTCGCCTGGAGCCTTCTAACTGGTGGTCTTAGTGCTTCTCTTGACCCACCTCCAGCTAGAGAGGGAGCTTTTAAAACCTAATCAAATCAATTCATTCCCTTGTTTAAAACCTTCAAAGGGAGGCTGGCCCCATGGCCAAGTGGTTGGGTTCGCGCTCTGCTTCGGTCGCCCAGGGTTTCGCCGGTTCAGATCCTGGGTGTGGGCATGGTGCCGCTCATCAAGCCATGTAGAGGTGGTGTCCCACATGCCACAACCAGAAGGACCTGCAAATAGAATATACAACTATGTACTGGGGGGCTTTGGGGAGAAGAAGAGAGAGAGAAAAAAGAAGATTGGCAACACTTGTTAGCTCAGGGCCAATCTTTAAAAAAAAAAAACCTTCGAAGGGTTTCCCATTACTTTCTCCTGCCAGCTGGAGTTATTCACCTCCTTCCCTGAATTCTGTGTCTTGGCCTGGAATGCCCTTCTCTCAACAATCCTCTTCTCCTAACTGGCTCCAAGTCAAGGATGTTTGTTTTCTGTGTAGCAGGCCTTCCCTGACACCCCTCCTGGGAGCTCCCTTCCCTGTTCCCCATCAGGCACGTGGCCAAGTTCCTTTTCGCTTGGAACTAGATGTTTAAGTTTTCACTGTCTCCCTGCAGGAGGCGGTAAACTCCATGAGGACAGAGCTGTTCACCTGTTTCCTCCAAATCCAGCACGGTGCCTGGCACAGTAGCCATTAAATAAATATTTGATGAATAAAATGCTTTGCCATGAGCAGATTCTCTGCCTGTGAGATTCATGGTTCCATTTTTATAAAAATTAATAAAAGATCAAGCAACTCATGAAGGTTATTCTTCCCAGCTCATTTACTCTTCTGGGTGCTGCCACTCTAGTGTCTAATAGGATCGTAATAACTACCACTTACTGTGCCCAGTGCGTGGCAGGCACTGCACAACCCAGTGAGGTGGCCCTATTATTCCCATTTTACAAATTAAAACCTGGACTCCATCTGCTCATCATTCTTGATGTTGAATCTTGAATTGTTTATTGCACCTTGAAATCATGGAATTTTTCAAGTGGAAGGAGATGTAAGCCAGTTTACTTGATGCAGAAGGTAGGGTGCAGAGAAAGAAAGCCTAGCTCTCCTCGCGGAGGAACCGGGCCTGGAATCCTGTTAATGGTAAAACAAAACTGTTCATAAGGGTCAGACTAGCAAGCTACCCAATCCACTGCTCTGCCTTCGAGAACAGCCTGCTGCAGTCCTTGAAGTCTTATTGTCTAGCTCTTTGAGCCCTGAGCACCTAGTGTATGCTAGGTTCCGTTCTTGGCTCTGGAAGTGCAGCAGAAAACAAGAAAGGCTAAAGCCCTGCCCTCATGGGGTTGACACTCCAGTGTGGGAGATAGGCAGTAAAGGAAACAAATGAACAAGATAATTTCAGACAGAAACAAGTGCTATGAAAGACTATCAAATGGTAAAGGCATACAGAGTAAGTAAAGGGAGCAACTACTTTAAATAAGGTCCGTGAGGAGGTGACTTTGAGCTGAAATCTGAAAAATGAAGGGCCATCCATGAGAAGAGTCACAGGAAGAATGTCCCACACAAATTGAACAGCAAGTGCAAAGCCCCTGAGGCCAATTCAAGCTTGGCAGTCAAGAACAGGAAGGAGGAGAGTGGACGGATGTAGGGAAAGGTGGTGAGGATGGTACAAGAAGAGGTTGTAGAGAAAGCCAGGGTTAGGTCATTCAGGGTCTTATGGAGTGTTTGGATTTTATTCAAAGTGCAAGGGGAAGCTATTAAGGGTTTTAAGCAAGAGAATGAATACGACTTGGTTTATGATTTTAAAAGATCACGTGTGTAGATTAAAGAAGGTGATGATCCAAACAGGGAGACCAGTTGGAGGGCTATTGCAGTGGACCAGTAGCTTGTATTAGGGTGGTAGTGGTGGAGGGATACAGAATATATTTTGGAGGTAGAAGAACCAACGGTACTTGTTGATAAGGTGGATATGGGGTTGGGGATAGAAGGGATTTAAGGAAAGAAAAAAATTAAGGAGGACTTTCACATGTATGTGGTGAACCTCAAATTTAGAAATATATTTAATATATATTCAGCCTCCACTTACATTTTTTTTTCCTTTTTTTTTTGAGCAAGATTAGCCCTGAACTAACATCTGCCTCCAATCCTCCTCTCTTTTTGCTGAGGAAGACTAGTCCTGAGCTAACATCCATGCCCATCTTCCTCTATTTTATGTGGGACACCTGCCACAGCATGGCTTGCCAAGCGGTGCGTCTGTCTGTGCCTGGGATCAGCGAATGCTGGGCCACTAAAGCAAAGCGTGGGAACTTAACCGCTGTGCCACCAGGCCAGCCCCTTCATTTAATTTCGTAATTTATTGGAGCACGGCATAGCATAGGAAAAGAATTTGGATTAAATCTTAAATTCCAGTCCTGCGTAATCTTGGAAAGTGTCTAGTTCCGCAGAGCCACTGTTTCCTCATCTTTAAAACCATGATTGGATGTCTACGGATCTGAGATGTTTGCAAAGCTCTACAAGACCACCTAGAACTCAGAGCGCGTAAGAAGGCTGTGGGAAATCCAAACGAGCTGAGGTGGAGAGGCTCATATTCGAGGTTTTTTTTATTCAGGAGATGGTGATGGAGAGTGCTGCAGGATTTTGAGCGTGCGGGACATTTACAGCATCTGGCATAAGAGTATTCCCGTCGGCCTGAATCGGAAACAAATCTCTCTGCTAGGCATTCCGGCCCAAGGGCACCTTAAATTTCTAATCACGGAGAATACGAGGTTATTGCTGGAACCTGGAAGCAGTACCTGACCATCGTAGGTGCTCAATAATTGTTTAATGAAGGATAGGGTCGGCACGAAGGGAAAACGTTGGCGTAAAGGTAGGAGAAGCTTCCGCGAGAGCCGTGGCCAGCCCTAGCGCCGGGATTTTCGTGTCGCTATAGCAACGCTCCGCTCCACGCCCACCCACCCGGGAACTACAAGTCCCACAAGCGCCCGCGGCTCTCCTGCCCCCCCCCCCCCCCAACAGGGGAGAAGGGGCGCGGGCGAGCGCGGAACCGGCTTTTCCTCTTTCCTGCACCGTGATTGGTCCGTGCCTCTGGGAGACGGCCAATGAGTGCGCTCAGGAAGAGCGGCGAGGCCAATATGGCTTCCTGCACCTGGTGACCGTTGAAGACACTGTGTTCGGTCTCATGGAGAAGCCCAGGGGTGTCGAGGTGAGAGGGAGCGGGCTTACCGTGACTGAGAAGAGGAACCCCCAGAGCCTTGCTCGTGGACCCGTTAGGCCTTTTGGCGACGCGTGGAGGGCGGAGGGTGGAAGGATGGATAAACGGAGGTAGTTAGCGTGAGCAGGGCCAGAGGCGGTTGGTGTTGCCTGTTGCTCCCGTGCTGCCGGGGCGACGTCGGGCGAGGAGTTCAGGGAGAACAGCCTCCCTGGCCTGGGGGAAGGGGAACTGGGTTGAGGATGAGAGCCGCCTCGTGGTCGTGTTCTTTAGAGATGGTGAGGCCTGTCACATCGCCGTGGGAAGTGAAGGGAGATTAAAGTTTAATAAACAGTCCGGCTGGAGCGTTCACGTGCGTCATCTCCCAATCAACTCACAACAGTCCTGTTAGTGTTTCGTTTTTATGGTTAAAGTGGCGGAGGCTTAGAAAGGTGGTGCGTCTCCCAGGAAGGTCACGCAGCTGATAGAGCGTCAGGTTCCCAAACTCCAGCTGTTATGCTTTTCTCACTCTGCTGCAACCTGTAAGCCACTCACCCCGTTATCATTTGGCCTCTGGTCACCTTATATTTGAATTCGGTTTCCTTTCCAGCACATTTGCATGTGTAGTTGTAAATATAAAGTGGAATAGCTCAAAAATTGTACAGGGGTAAAGGAGAATAATAAGAAGTAGTGAATAAGAATAATAGCTCACAGGTTTAGAGCTGTCCCTAACTGCTGGAAACAGAACCAGGCTTTACACATCTTATCTCCGTCTTCATAATCCTCTAAGGAAGCCTTGTTATTATCTCCTTTGTACTGGTGAGGAAACCGAGTAGCAAGGTTAAATATCTTGCATAAAATCACACAGTTAATAAGTGGTAGAGACAGGAGTCAAACCCAGGCAAATCTGGTTTGAAAGCCTAGGCTTTTAAGCAGGAATAATTGCCAACATTTACTCCACACTTACTACGTGCAGGCCACTGTTTTGAGTGGTTTACCTGTGTTAACCCCTACTTATCCCCCAAAGCCTGTGAAATAGGTGGTATTATCCTCATTGACAGATGCAGAAACTGAGGCACCGAGGGATGGACTTGCTGCAGATCATAAGCAGTAGAGATGGTATTTGAGCCCTGGGCTAGAACCCAAACTCTTCACGCCTTTTCTCCTACATGCCAGTTAGAGCCATATACAGCATCTCATTTACATTTCACATGCTGTGAGCCAAATATTTTTCTTATCTGATAGATGAAAAAATTGAGGCCCAGAGAGGTTAAATGACTTGTCCAAGGACTCACTGCTAGTTAGGATCAGAGCTGAGTCGAAAGCTATGGTACATACTGCTATGCTGTAACTGTTGTGTCTTTTGCCTCCCAAATCCTCCTTAGGGCAGTCTGGGTCCCAAATGAACTTTTCTATGACTTAAATTGTTTTTGAATTGAAATTATTTTGGTGTATAAATGCTGAAGGACGAAGAATGACTTTCTAATAAACGTCTTTCCCAGAATATCTTCAAGAGGCGCCTTAGGATATTTTCATATCATTGTATTCTGTTTGAATCATGTTAAGATATAATTTATAAATTTGCAGAAGGAGCTTAGTGAATTCCTAATACATGTTTTCTGTCTTGTTAAGCTATTCTGTTGAGTTGCAGTTGAGAAATGTATAAACGAGAAATGATCCTGCTGTTTGCAAAAGGGGTATTTGATTCTGCCTGCCACTTTGCCCAAAAGTATTGACTTGACCAAGAACTGGAAAGGGAGCTGGTAGCAGATCTGCAGCCTCCCTCCCCACACGCTAAGCCAACCGTGATTCTTTCTGCCTGTTTTGTGTCATCCTTTCACCAGGAGACTCCATCTTCAGAACCAATGGAGGAAGAAGAGGAAGATGACGACTTGGAGCTCTTTGGTGGCTATGACAGTTTCCGAAGTTATAACAGCAGTGCGGGCAGTGAGAGCAGCTCCTACCTAGAGGAGTCAAGTGAAGCAGAAAATGAGGATCGGGAAGCAGGGGAGCTGCCCACCTCCCCACTGCATTTGCTCAGCCCTGGGACTCCCCGCTCCTTGGATGGCAGTGGTTCTGAGCCAGGTGCCTTCAGAGTGTCCCCGGAAGATGGGCAGGTTTCAGGAGGCTATGGAGGAAGAGGGAGGTATAGCCTTGTGGGCAGAGCCGTCCAGGTGCAAAGGGCTGTTTGATCAGATGTCTAAGGACTGTGAGAGAGACAGAGCATCCCGAGTAGCCCCAGGGGCCATTTCTTCTGCAGCAGTCTGATTTCAAACTGTGATTTCGTTCATACGACTACTGTGTATTCACGTTAGATGCCAGTCATTAATGTGGTGTTGCTTTTACATTTGTGTGAATAACTGGTAGATTTCTAAGCCTGGATGTTGAGAAGATAGAACACTTGTTCTAGTTACTATCTGGGTAGGGACAAGAAATAACTTGTGGGTTGGAAGTGAGGGGGAGGGAAATATAGAATAAAGTGACCCTCAAGGAAGAGGATTAGGGTGGAGGTGGGCAGATAAGAATCCCCATGGATCATCTGGAAGCCAGTTGGCTTCAGAGATGTGATGCTTGGGCAGCTGCTGGACCCCAGTGTCAGGGCCTCCAGTGTGTGGACTGCCTGTGGAAAGAGGCAGGCTAGGCGGTCTCTGACGAGGCTCCTTTTGCTTGGTACCCAAACTCTTCAGAAGAGAAAACTCTTTGCCAGTTGATCTTACTTCCTTTCTATTCGTCCTATTTTCTCTTCCTCTCTCCTTTTTTATTTTTTTCCCTTCTCTCTTCTTCAGCCATTCTCTTAGAATCTTAGAACTTTAGAACTAGAAGGAAGATTAAAGACCATCTAGTCCAGGGGTTCTCTGGCCTAGCTGTGCATTAGAATCACCTAGGGAGCTTTTAACAAACTACAGACGCCTGCGTCCCACCACAGACCTGTTAATTAGAATCTCAGGCTTGGGCAGTTTCAAAAGCTCCCCAAGTGATTCTAATATGGTGTCAGGGTTGCAACATTGGTTTAGTTCAGTCTCCTTATAGATGAGAAGAAAATAGCCCCATAGAGGGGTAGGCCTGTTGGTGCAGCGGTTAAGTTCGCACGTTCCCCTTCTTGGCGGCCTGGGGTTCACCGGTTCAGATCCCAGGTGTGGACATGGCACCACTTGGCAAAAGGCATGCTGTGGTAGGCGTCCCACGTATAAAGTAGAGGAAGATGGGCATGGATGTTAGCTCAGGGCCAGTCTTCCTCAGCAAAAAAGAGGAGGATTGGCAGTAGTTAGCTCAGGGCTAATCTTCCTCAAAAAAAAAAAAAAGAGACCCACAGAAGTTAAGTGATGTGAGCACTTTTTCCTTCTCATTTTCGTCTTTGCAAACTTTCCAACACACCTGTTTCCCCAGTCATCCTCATGGATTTTCCTTAGCCCCACTGTTGACACATAGAGCCAAGGGATGCCAAGCAGCTTATTTTAGGTGAAATAGGTTCAGATGTACATACCTGAACTTCCTCCTTCTATTCCAGTTCTGTCAGCCTTAGTGGGGCTGGGAGTTACCTGGTTAACGCAGTGCCCCAGGTTTTGAAGGGCCCATCACTTTGTTTGATTTGGGGTGACTGTATCAGGTGAGTCATGTGCTAAGTTCTCTTCCCAGCTGTCTGTGAGATGTGTGGTATCGTGGGTACAAGAGAAGCCTTCTTCTCCAAGACCAAGAGATTCTGCAGTGTCTCCTGTTCCAGGAGCTACTCCTCCAACTCCAAGAAAGCCAGTATCTTGGCTAGATTACAGGTGAGAGGCAGTCATTTGGAAGACCCTTCCCGGGGCCCTGGGTGCTGAGACACCAAGTTACTGATGGCAAGGGGCCAAGAGGGCTTAGGAAGGACCTGGCTTCTGGCTGTCTGAGGTTGTAAATTTCCTGGTATTTTTTATGTTCTCAAACCGTAGAGGGCAGAGGAATCCATTTATGGAGCTTGTTAAATTGCAGATTCCTGGAGCCTCCCCTCCATTCCCCACCCTCACCCCTCAGAGTCTGATGTGTCCAGTAAGTTTTAAACAAGAACCTTGAGGGAGTCTGACGCCCCTGGTCTTCACACCATACTTTTATAAATACTCTGAAAGGAGGATGGCAAACAGGCACAAGGTTCACCAGCCACAGTGGGTTTAGGAAGTTGATGCATCGTCTCTGACTCCATGTCGTAGGCAGCCACCTAGAAAGTCTTACCACCTCTAGTTAATTATTGACATTCATAGAATTTTTAGGAATGGAAGTATTCTTAGAGATGTGTTGTCTAACCCACACATTAATTGATAAATGTGCTGAGGTTCAGAGAGGAAGAATGACTTGCCTAGGGGTGGCTCTGTAGGAAGACAGCAGCAGAACTGAGACTGGAACCTCATCTCAGGTGCCTAGCCTTGTGTCGTTGCATGGTAACTATGGCCACGGTCCCCAGCACCGGTTCTCAGACTGGACTGCACATTGGCATCACCTGGAAAGTTTCTAAAATATTGATGCTTGGGCTGGCCCATGGCCGAGTGGTTAAGTTCGCGCACTCCACTTCAGCGGCCCAGGGTTTTGCCAGTTCGGATAGTGGGCGCGGACATGGCACCACTCATCAGGTCACACTGAGGTGGTCTCCCACGTAGCACAACCAGAGGCACTCACAACTAGAATACACAACTATGTACTGGGGGGCTTTGGGGAGAAGAAGAAGAAAAAGATTGGCAACAGATGTTAGTTCAGGTGCCAGTCTTTAAATAAATAAAATAAAAATAAAATATTGATGCTTGGATCTTATGCCCAAAGATTCTGATTGAATTGGGATGGAGCATGGCCTGGACATAGGGTCTTTAGAGAGCTCCCCAGGTGGCTCTAATGTGCAGCAAAGTTTAAGACCCACTGCTCTGACATTTATTGTGTTAAAAAAAACCAAACCAAAAAAAAAAAACTGAGTAAATTTGAAAATAATTGGCTTTATTCAACAATTCATGAATCAGACAGCATCCCAGCTAGCAGATAGACGGGAGCACCAAAGAGCTGAACAAGATGAGAGATTTTATGGGCAGAAGAGGTCAGGGACAAGGAAAGAGCAGATTACCTCATCTTTCTTTGGGGGACAGATGGGATCCAGCAGGTGGGTTACCTCACTGGTGCCGACCAGGAAGTAACAGATTTACTTGTTTGAGGTTGCGTTCCTGGGAGAGGTTGAAACTGCTGTTAGGTTAGCGATTAAGTCCTGGTTTGCTGACATGGGGCTTAGCACAAGTGACTCCAATTTGGTCTTGTCTCTTTTTTATCAATTGAAGTTTTGTCGTGCCAGCTCTTTTGCTTAGTGCTTCATCCATTTTCTCTCTCCCCTCTGTGGGACAATTACTGCTGTTTCCCTCATTCTGTGGATTTTAGTCAGGGCATAGAAAACTTCCTCTCCTCAGTGAGCTAATAATAATATTGTTAATAGCTACAATTTGGGGGTACTTGCTAAGGACTTGGCACTTCAGTCCAACCAATGATGTCTAAAAAATGAATTTTAAAAAATTCCTATTTTAAAGGCTCAAAAATTGTTAGTAACTTACAAAGACACACAAATAAAATTGGAGAGCAGGGATCAGACCCCAAGTCTGCGTGGGATTAAACCCAAGTTTCTACTTTACTGATCTCTTTAGTAAGTTCTCTGAGCCTTTCTGATCAGTGCTTACATCACAAACTACAGACCAGATCAGTGGCTTTCACTTTGGGGGACAACCCCTCTGAGCACCTGATGAAAGCCAGGGACCCTATCCAGAACATTCATGTGTGTACAAAATATTGCCTCCTGATTCAGCTCATGGACCCTCTGAAGCCCACTCTGCCATAAATCTGTAGGAGCACCGGAGGAAGGAGATGGCTGAGTTGAAGCCACTAGGAAGAGGTTCCTGGAGGAAGCGACAGCTTAAAAGATAGGACTTGTGTCCCTCCCTGTTTGCCCCCCCACCCCCATCCCCCCAGCTGGACACTAGCTGAGCACTACTGAATGCAGGGCACAATTCAGTAACTCCCATCCCTTCTCCCCTTTCTGAGCTAAGCACTGTTGTTTTTATCATCTTGGTTTACAAATGAAGAAAGTGAGGCCCCAAGGAGATTAACTGAACCAATGCCTGGATAAACCAGGCAGTCCAAATCCAGATCCGTGTTCTTAACCATTAGGCTATACCCGTCCTCTCCTCCTCCCTCCAGGGAAAACCACCAACCAAGAAAGCCAAGGTCCTGCACAAGGCCGCCTGGTCTGCCAAAATTGGAGCCTTCCTCCACTCTCAGGGGACGGGACAGCTAGCAGATGGGACACCGACAGGGCAAGATGGTAAGACAGCAGAGGACTGGTGCTCAGGAAGTGCTGGGGGCAGGGGTGCCAGGACTGGGGTGGCCCTCCCTAGGAGCCGGGAATGGAAAAGGTGACCAGCTAGGAAGTGCCTGGCGCAGGCTTACTGAGGAGTGCATCCTCCTCACCTGGTAGGTATTGTGGAAATTACCCCAGAAAATTCCTTCAGTCGCCCTTAAATTGCCCTACCCTTGATGTCTTAAAAGCCAAGAATTGGCTGCTTTTGTTTTGCATTGCTTTTAGCCCTATGGCTTTTTTCCCCTAGAGACCCAGATCTGGCCTGAAGAGGGGTGGGGAGAGGGGTCATGGGATAAGGAGAGGAAACTTTCTTTCTGAGTGTGTGTAGCAATTTCTAAGCAAATTAAATGTAGGCATGGAGCAGCTCTGCTCTAGATGGTCTGTGTTTCCCACAGAACTGGAGCTCCACAGGCATGAGGGTTGAGGGTTGGAGGGGCCTAGGTGTGTGTACCTCCCAGCCGTTTAGACTGGCTGTGGCCAGTGAGAAGCTGGGGGACGTCTGAGGAATTTAAACCCAAGGGTCTTTGAATTTCCTTCCTTCTCTGGGGAAAGAAAGGTCAGACATTTCCTTCTGAATGTCTCCTTGCCTCCTGAGAGTCTGCGGCCTTTGAATAAGGTCCTCCCCCATCCTGATGGCCACTGGTGGGGCAGGTACAGGGCTGCTGAGGAGAAGTGGCCTCCTGTGGACTTGGGATCAAGGTTGCTGCTGGGGTGGGAGAAGGACCTACTTCTACAGGCTCTGCAAGGGCCAGGTTCCTGGAGTGGCTGCTGCTTGAGCGCCCAGCCTCAGTTCTCCTCAACTCTCTTCCTCTTTCTGCTCCACAGCGCTGGTCTTGGGCTTTGACTGGGGGAAGTTCCTGAAGGATCACAGTTACAAGGCTGCTCCTGTGAGCTGTTTTAAACACGTGAGTGCCCTGGAGATGAGGGAGGGAGAGCAGGGAGCCCCGGTGCTCACCCCCGTCTCACCCAGCTGCGTCATGAGCACTGTTCCAGGCTGGATGTTGGCACTGGGGGAAGAACAGTGGTGAGGCCTGGGTGGTCAGAGCCCAGCTTTGCCATTTGTTCCAGTTTACCTTCCTGCCCACTGCTTTTCAAAAAGGCCTCCAACAAATCCTCATTGAGGGCTTCTGGTACAGTGCTTCCCCTCTGAGGCCCCCACTTTGCTTATTTACCTGATGGAACTTTGTGCTAGTTGATGCCTAAGAGCCAAGTCGGAAATCTTTTTCTCTTTTCATCCAATTTTTGGTGTTTTCCCATTGAAAGCTTGGTGCTTCTGAACTGCCCTGGGCCCCTTGGTCCTCCCTGGCCCCTATCATTGAGAAGCACCAGGAGGGTGAGCCTTGGAGGGCTGGGCTTGGAGTGGAACTCAACACGCAGCATCCGTGGCCCGTGGTAGGCCGCAGGCCAGGAGAGAAGCTGAGAGCAGCACTCTTTTTTTGTCTTTCAAGCTGATTTCCTAAACCCCAGGAAATCCAGGAGGAGGCCCTTTTACTCTTGGAGTCTTCTCACCAGAGTCAACCCACTTCCTCACCTCTCTCTGAACTGCTGCTGAGCTTGGAGGAGTGTCCTGAACAATGAAGAGTTGGCGCTCCAGCAGCTTGACTCGCTGACTCCTCTCCTCTCTGAGTTACCAGTGAAAACGCACCTGTCTCCTAGTGGGGAAAGCTCCTTTGCCCTGAATTCTCTAGCCGTCCTGGCATTTTCATTGCAGGGCAGTTACATCATACTTGCACTTAACATATCTCATCCAATATGCGCTGTAAAAAGCCCACCTCTTTGTGCCTGGGTAGCATAATCATTTCTAGGTTCTGTGATGAACCCCATCTCTGTGGCCAGGGAGATGGAATGAGATACCCCGATTGGCTTAAGCCAGGGCTGAGAATGAAAAAATGGTCAGTTTACCCAAAGGAGATTCAAGGTATTCTTGGCAGCAACATGAGGATTAGATATTGGGAAGGCAACTGACAGCAGTCCATTGCAGACAGGGCACATTTAACAGGAGGAGAAGACCAGTTGGAGAGGTGAAGAAAGAATGTGCCAGAAATAGTGTGTGGTTAAACACCTCTGTGAGAGCTGGCATGGTAGTAGCTGAGAGACGAAGGAGTCATGAGCCTCAAGGCCCGGATTTGAGTGACAGTTGAGAGGTGATACTTGTGCCGGAGACAGTGCCTGGCATGCAGTGAGCTCTAGAAAGTGTTAGGCTGGCACAGGTGTGATGTGCCCAAGATGATACAGCTAGGAGCTGCTCCTGTAAAGATTAGCACTCGGGGCTGTCCGACTCTGGACCTCAGACCATCACCCCCCGCCCACCACCCCTCCATTTCCTGACCCAGCTCTTTAAGGACACTGGACACATCTTACTCATCTCTTTATCCCTAGTTCCGTGCCTGGCTTTTTGCACACAATGAGTGATGTGAAAAGCTGAGGTGTAGGGGAGAAGGAAGCAACGACTCGTGAGGCAGCCAGTCTTTCCTGCCTGTCCAGGCAGCTCACTGTCCCTCCTTGAATGCTCTCATCCCCACACAGGTCCCTCTCTATGACCAGTGGGAGGATGTGATGAAGGGGATGAAGGTGGAGGTGCTCAACAGTGACGCTGTGCTCCCCAGCAGGGTGTACTGGATCGCCTCTGTCATCCAGGCAGCAGGTGGGTGTTCCATTGGCCAAGCGGGGTCAGGGTCTGGAGAGTGATATCTCCAGATGGGTGGGCAGTGTTGTAGGCAGAAATTGGCTTCACAAAACAAATAAAAAACCCACCCACTGGAGTTTCTGCCTCTCTTCTTGGGATTCTCCTCCCTTCCCTACCTTAGAGGGGACCTCAGAGCTTGGCAAGTTTGGAAACTCGCATTTTTTAAGTTTATTCCAGGGATGATCAGGCGATAGAAAATTCTCACCACTATGCCATATTGCTTTCCAAGTAAGTGGCATGGGCCTGTTTTGGCTCTGACTGTGGTGGACAACAGGGACTCAGCTTGCCTGGAAGGAATTCTTGGAATAGGCCACGGAGAGTCCGGTGTAGGCTGGAGAAGAGGGAAGGCCTGAGAATATACCTTTCCCTGTCCCACTCTCCCTCCTGGTGCCCTTTCCCTTCTTTCAGGGTACCGGGTGCTGCTACGGTACGAAGGCTTTGAAAATGATGCCAGCCATGACTTCTGGTGCAACCTGGGAACCGTGGATGTCCACCCCATTGGCTGGTGTGCCATCAACAGCAAGATCCTGGTGCCCCCACGGAGTGAGTTGACGAGACAGTTCTCTGTCTTGGTTCGTGCAGGGCCTTTGGCAGAAGGGGGAGTCCTCTGTCTTAGGTTAGACCAGAACAGAACCCACTTGCCTCCTTGCTTCCTGTTCTCCCCTGACCCAGAGGCAGATCCAAGTTGTGCAGCCCAATTTTATAAGATGAGATGATTGCTGGCCTGCTCAGGCAGATATAAGTTGTTTAGTCCCCTCTGCTGATCTCTGGGGGCCTCTGCCCCCCTGTTGGTGGGAGTGTTGTCAGTCTGTGTAATCTGCTTGTCTCTCCACAGCCATCCACGCCAAGTTCACTGACTGGAAGGGCTACCTCATGAAACGGTTGGTAGGCTCCAGGACGCTCCCCGTGGATTTCCATATCAAGGTCTGGCAGTGAGCCCTTTGGGTCTCCTAACTGACCTCCTTCCTGCCCCTCTCCCATTTTATCTATCCTTTGTGCTACTCATTGGAGTATTTTTTCTAAGACTCCCTTGCTTGCTAATTTAGCGGCTCCTCCTCTCCACCCAGACTCTTTGATCCAGCCGTTTGCTCTTCCAGACCCTGACCTGTGCTCACAGCATTTTTCAGGAGCGTCCATTCAACAGATTTTCTTAAGCACTTGTTGTAAACAAGGCACTGTAGGAAATACAGACCCTGCCATCCAAGACTCCCCAGTCTGGCAGAGGAAAGGAAGTCATGCATCTGAGTAATTATAAAATAGCCTTGGTTCTGACCCCAGGGATGTGCCTCAGAATCATCTGTGTGGCATTTAATTTTACTTAAAATCATTTCGTTTAACTTAAAACATCATGCACGTGGTACAAATTCAGAGGGATCACAGGGTGCAAGCAAAGACCTAGTCCCTCCCACCTCTGTATGCCAGACCCTCAGTGTGGGGCTTGCTCACACAGGGCCTGGCCGCGCCTGAGGTCCCCTGACTCAGCCGCTCATGGGTGTGGGTCCCATGTTGCCCTGGGTAAGTGTCACAGCAGTGAGCGAGGGAGTGCAGGGCAGATGCTGACATGACACGAAACTGAACAGGCCTTGTGGCCTCAGGAGGCAGGCATTGAGGAAGGCTTCTGGAGAGAATGGCATTTGAACTCAACCTTGACAGCTAGGGTGTGGGTGGCCTGGAAGCCAGCAGTGGAAAACAAGGATGGAGTGGGAGTTGGGGCCCTGTCACCTAAGGCACCAGATGCCGGAAAAGGCCTTCAACAAGGAATGGTTCCAAGCACCTCAAGGACACATTCTCTGGCTTTTTTTCCTTAAAGTAGAATTGATTTTTCCCTTATTTGAACTCGCTGGGTGCTACTCATTTGCTGTTTATCTCCCTATATGTTGTTAATTATCTTTTCATGTTCTCTTTCCATCAAAACTGCAAGCTTTTTCTCCTGTGTTTCCCATTGTGCCTCACACAGTTGGCAGATAGGGCGACTGACGATGATCATTCCCTCTCTCTCAGCTGGCCCTAGTCTTAAGATGAGGCAGATGACTGTGGGTGGTGCAGGCGACTAGGGGTATCGAGGTGGCCTCCTTTCTGCTTTAATTAATAGGAGCTTGATTCTGGGTGGCAGAGCAGGGCTCCCTGTGGACCCACCGGCAAGCACCCGCTGACTCGCGGTCAGGTAGCCAGTCCTGCGGTGCGCGCTGGAGGCAATACAAAAGCGGCTGCCCCCGAAGATGGGGGTGTGCGGGCTCCGGGGGGGGCGGGGCGGGAGGAAGCGCCAATCCAGACGTGCCCTTTGATGCCGGCATTGTCATAAGTGCTTAGTAAAATGTTTGCATGAGTGACCCATCCGCCCAGGGCAGGTGTGTAGACATTTGCCTGTTAGTCGAGAAGAAACATTAAGTGAGCACTAACTGTGCCTAGTTCCGTGCTTGTAGCTGAGAATGTAGAAGCGAATCAAGGCGAACCTCCCTTCTGCCCTTACAGAGCTCCCGTTCCCACAGGTGGCCGGGACAGCCGAGGGCAGCGAAGTAGTGTTGGGTTGGGGCTGTGCCGCTGGGTGCACAGGAAAGGAGGGTGACAGGAGAGGCTAGGTGGGAAGGCACCAGCCAGGCAGTCGGTGTCAGGTGTGCTCCAGCCCTTGAGCTGAGGGCTGGAGGGCCTGTGCTGTAGGACTCTGTGTCACCTTTTCCCGGTGGCTGCCTTGTGACCTCAGACTCCCCTCTGGTGGGATTTGAAATGGCACTGCTCAATCCCCACCATGCCCAGGCTGGGGCTGGTTCCCCCTGAACCAGCAGTGCCCTGGGGCTAGAAAAGCTGTGCAGAGCTGGCCATACCCATTCCCCTACCCAGGCGAGATGGCACCGACGGCACAGCAAACAAAAGGAATCTCCCACCCCCTCACCCATGCCCCACTGTCGGGGCTCTAGAGCAGCTTGCGGTCATCTTGGTCACTGGCCCTTGCTGGGTCAGAGGGTGCAGGCTTTGCTACTGAGGTGATATGAGAGCCGTTCTGAGCTGCAGCCCAGCAGGGTCAGAGCTGGAATTCGGCTTATGGAGGCACAAGGGGACTCAGTTCTCTGGACACGAGGCTTCTGTGTGCCATCGGCAGGGGGCTGAGAGGTAGAGGGGAGTGTGGGGTACCTGTGGGATCAGAGTGCAGATCCCTGAAAGAGCACAGGGCTAGACACCGGGACCAGGTTTGAGGCTCAGCTCTGGCGCCAGTGCATCTGTGTGACTCTGGGCAAGTCACTTGACCTCTCCAGGGCACCTGTTTCCTTAGTCTGAAATGGGTTTGTGATTCCCATCCTATTGCCTATCTGGCATTTTGGCGCACACGCTGTAGGCTATGCACTGTCCCTCAGTATCATCCTGGAGAATCGGGGACCAGGGTGGAACCTGTTAGGATAGGAGGGCTCATCTGCCTGCTTCCTGACTTAAGTGTTTGGGGTACTTCCACCCCACCTTCCCTGTCCTCTGGTTACTTTTGAGAGACAGAACAAGAATGTGGGTGGAGGGTCCTCATGACCACAACAGGCCTATGTTCTGATGTCGCTGCAGATGGTGGAGAGCATGAAGTACCCCTTTCGGCAGGGCATGCGGTTAGAGGTGGTCGACAAGTCCCAGGTGTCACGGACCCGCATGGCCGTAGTGGACACAGTAATCGGGGGTCGCCTGCGGCTCCTCTATGAAGATGGTGACAGTGACGATGACTTCTGGTGCCATATGTGGAGCCCCCTGATCCACCCAGTGGGTTGGTCACGGCGTGTCGGCCATGGCATCAAGCTGTCAGGTGAGCAGAGCCCCAGGCCAGTGTGACCCCAGGCTCTGCTGCCCCAAGGCGTGCGTGACAGCACCTTCTCTACACCCCACAACAATGCTGTGTGGTAGAGTGATGATCATCTCTGCCCTGCAGATGACAATACTGAGGTCCAGAGAGGTTGAGTGACTTGACCAAGGTCACTCAGCTTGTAAGTGGTAAAATCAATTTGAATCCAGAGGCTACAGGCTCCATCCTCTCCCTTGTCATGTGGGAAGAGTCTGGGTCTCAAGGGTTGAAGAGCTCCTGATGTCTTCTGTCTGCTAGTTTAGGTGGGGGCTGGGGGTGGTGCTGCGATACAGATTAGAGCAGGCCAGCCCCCACATTTCTGAGGGAGGCGTGGTGATGGCCCTGTTAGCAACCTCAACACCCTTCTCTTCCTCACTCCTTCTGCCATCTCCCCAAAAGAGAGGCGCAGTGACATGGCCCACCATCCCACCTTCCGGAAAATCTACTGTGATGCTGTTCCTTACCTGTTCAAGAAGGTGAGGCACACCCCTGGGCACGTTCCCCTCGGCCGTAGGGCCATTCCAGGCTTGAGGACCCTGGCTCTTCCTGGGATGCCCCTTTCCTTCCCCGTTTCCTTCCCAGGCCTACAGCAGGTGAGGCCTCCTTCTCCCTGGCTTCCCCAGGGCCGGCCTAGCGATGCCCCAACTGCCCCGTTCCTTTAAGGTTCGAGCTGTCTACACGGAAGGCGGTTGGTTTGAGGAGGGGATGAAACTGGAGGCCATTGATCCCCTGAATCTGGGCAACATCTGCGTGGCAACCATCTGCAAGGTGAGCCTGGGGCTGGCCCTACAGCTGCCAATATGGCTGTCTGAGGGGACGGAGAGGGCACAGAGCTCTGGACTCCACGTCCTTCCCACCTGCCGAGCAAGGGTTGCTCCCGGGGTACCTGATTTTTGTGAGTAGGGGACTTATCTGCTTCTTGCTCAGAATCTGCTTTTATGTCCAGGTCCGAGACGAGTTGGACAAGTTTTTTTTGAGTACCTGGCCTGAGCCTGGTCCTGGGTCAGTTGTAGGCCCTGCCCTGTCACCTGACTGTGGGCCTTCCCACTGCCACATGCCATCTCTTTTGAGTGCTGGCCTAGCTGAGAGCCACAGCCACCTCCATTATTGCTGCAGCCTGAGGAACAAATGCCCGCCCCTCGGCCCTCCTGGGGGACATGCTGATTTGCCCCTTTAACGAATCTCCAGGCTGGGCCTTTGTGCTCCCCACTGAGAATACTGTGGCAAAAAGACAGATGCAGTCCCTGCTGGCATGGCGTTTGCTGTCTAGTGAGGACGGCAGTAATCTCGCAGGTGCAGGTCACAGGAGTGCTGAGTGCTCTGAAGCAGAAACTCAGGGAAGGCTGGGATCTAGCTCCATTTGGATCCACCAGCCTCGCGTCCCCACCGTGGCCACCTTACCCTGGGATAAGGGGTAAAGTTCATGCTACCATGTTCTCTGTGTGCCCTGCCCCCCCCCCCCCACCCCCTAGATTCTGCTGGATGGCTACCTGATGATCTGTGTGGATGGGGGCCCCTCCACAGATGGCTCAGACTGGTTCTGTTACCATGCCTCCTCCCACGCCATCTTCCCAGCCACCTTCTGCCAAAAGAACGACATTGAGCTCACTCCCCCAAAAGGTAAGACTGGCCTTGCAGTTGGAAGGGACAGGGTAAGGCCATAAACCCAGAGTCCTGACCAAGCCAGACCCCTGGAGCTCAGAGTCTCAGGGTGGATAGGAGAGGTGACAGAGCCATCCAAGGGGACCACTAGCTGGTGTGTGATTTGGTCCCTTTGGGCATTGAACAACCTGTACAACAGGACCAGGGTCCTGGAGCAGGCAACAGCCTGGGGAGAAGAGAAGGCAGCTGCTGGGGAGTCCCCAGGCTGGGTCCTGCGCAAGCTCCAGGCGCCCCTTTGGCAGTGCGCTCCTTTTCTGGACTCCCTCCCGCTCACCCGCCTCTCCCTCCACACCTGTGCTTTCTGTTCCTCCAGGCCACGAGCCACACACTTTCAACTGGGAGACCTACTTGGAGAAGACCAAGTCAAAAGCGGCTCCATCGAGACTCTTTAACATGGTGAGGAGACCCAGGATGCAAGGGGCTGGGGGCGGCCTCAGGACTGGCCCTGCTCACTGCCAGGGGTGGCAGTTCCAACCCCTTCTCTTTTCGTGAGTCTCTACTGCTGAGATCGGCCACTGGGGGGGAGAAGTCCCAGCTGTGACATGGGCACTGTGCTGAGCAGTGTAGCCGGTCCCTTTCCCAGAGGGGCTGGGGCATGGGAAGAAAGTGCAGTGGGGTCATTGGTCAGAGGAACTTTCCCCTGAGGGCACTCAGCCCCACTCCCTCCGTCCAGTTCTGCGCCGCCCCCCACCCCGACCCCGGCAGGGAGCTGGCTGGCTTAGTCACTGCCTTCTTCCCCCTCACCAGGACTGCCCCAACCACGGCTTCAAGGTGGGCATGAAGCTGGAGGCCGTGGACCTGATGGAGCCCCGGCTCATCTGCGTGGCCACAGTGAAGCGGGTGGTGCATCGGCTCCTCAGCATCCACTTCGATGGCTGGGACAGCGAGTATGACCAGTGGGTGGACTGTGAGTCCCCGGACATCTACCCCGTCGGCTGGTGTGAGCTCACCGGCTACCAGCTCCAGCCACCCGTGGCTGCAGGTCTGGGCTCTTGCGGCCCTAAGGGGCTCTTGACTTTCTTCCTTTTTCCTTCCTGCCGACCACTCCCCTGCCCCATGCCCACCTCATTCTTTGGCATGAGATCGAGAAGTCTCCTGGGCCACCTCTGAGTAGCGTGGCCCTTGTCTCCCCTCCTCCCGCTCCTGACTTCTCTGTCTCCCTCTCCCTCTGGCCTGCAGAGCTCCTTCCTTGACCTTGCCCACTCTGTCATATGCTCGTGCCCTTGTGCACCCAGGTAAACTATCCAGGTCCCTCTGAGCAGCCCTGGTGACGAGGGTGGGCAGAAGGGACAGCCGTTCTCCAGTCCCTCCCCTCACCTACCCCTGGTTCTCACTGCCCAACTTTGGATTTCCTTCTTGGGATGTCCTGTAAGGGAGGCTAGTGAGGGGCGGTCAGGGGTCTCGGGATGTGCCTGTACCCCATGTCTTCTCTCAACTCTTCTCACCTCCTGCCCTTGTCTTTGAACAACAGAGCCGACCACACCTCTGAAGGCCAAAGAGGCCACGAAGAAGAAAAAGAAACAGTTCGGGAAGAAAAGTAAGTGATGCTTTAAAGCAGCCCTGGGCTAGTGGGGACCTGGGAGCGGAGGGGGGAGTTGCCACTTAGGTGGTGCTCTTCATGGTCCCTCCATCTCCTCTCCCTCGCCCTTTGGCCCCATGGGCCTGTCACCCTGAGTATTCAGGGACCCAGAGCATAAACAGGCAGTCTTCAGTCTCTGGCGATAGTCAGAATGCTAAGGAAAAGAGACAAGATTGTAACTGAGAGGGGAGGGACCGCATCCCTGCTGCCCCGTGGTCAGAAATCGGCATGGCTTCCTCAGCAGTGCGCAGCTGCCGTGTTTGAAAGTGAAAAGGCTGGGAGGAATGGAAGCTGCTCCCCAAGGCTGTCCTTCTTCCTTCATGACCCCCTGAGGGGTGGGAGCAAGGGCAGCCACCAAGCTTCTGTGTCATGTCCCTAGGCGGGGCCCCCCTCTCAATAGGTGCTAAGCTCAGTGTGGCCTCAGCTCAGGCAGCAGGGTGGAGGGGGCAGGGATTGGAGGGGGCACAGCCATCCTCCAGAGCTGCAGGCCTCTGGTAGTGAGGTGGTCTCCACGACGTGGCACCACCCAGAGAAGAGGATGTCCAAAACAGGGACAAAGGAAATGCATGCAGTCCCTGGGGAAGATCAAGATCCTGTGAGGATATGAGTTGATCAAGTGGGAGGCCCCTGTGCTGTTCAAAACACGAGGCTGGGAAAGGCACGCTTTACAGGTGAAAGAAGAAAGGATTGGAGAAGGGAAGGACAACAGCCATGTGGGGGACGTGGCATTAATCCGCTATTGGAGAGAATCTCTCTGAGCCTCAGGCACACTGCCCTGAGATCAGAAGTCAGAGTTCAGGCCTTCTGGTCCTCCAGTTGGCACCTTCCCCTCTGCTGGATGAGATCCAGCCTTTGAACCTCACATGGATACAACCCTATGCTGGTTTAATTCTGTTTTTATTCAAAGGGAAAAGAATACCACCCACCAAGACCCGGCCCCTCAGACAGGGGTCCAAGAAGCCCCTGCTGGAGGATGACCTGCCGGCTGCAGAGAAGATCTCGTCAGAGCCCGTTCCTGATGAGAGTAAGAGCCTTCTAGGGTCGAGGCAGTGCTCAGAGGCGGCCTCTCTCCTTCCCCACCTGGGCACAGAAGAGTAGAGAAGTTTAAAGAGAGTTTTCTGGGCACCAAGCAGTCCTTCTCGGACCACCGGGCCTGGAGAGCTTCCCAAACATCCACCCCAGCTCTGAATAGAGCCGAGCATCTCTAGCCGGGCCCTCTCCATCTCTGCCCCCACCTCACGTGCTTGGCAGAGTGGGCGGCAGAGAGGCAGGTGCCAGTGACTCTGGCACAGCCTGCCTGGCTGGGGTGTGACAGGGCCCTGGACCTTCTCTGCTGTCTGCCCCCACAGACGGGGACAGGGCTCTCCCTGCCACATCCTGAGTGCCCCCACCTGTAAGAAGCCAGAGCCCTTCCCTAGATCCTGAGCCCCTGTCCGTCCCAGTGTTACACAGCCACTCACTCTGTTCTCCCTGCCCACCTCCTCCTCTAGTCATTGCTGTGCGTGTGAAGGAGGAGCACCTTGACATGGCCACGCCTGACAAGGCCCCCAGTCCAGAGCTGCCTGTTCCCATCAAGAACATCAAACAGGAGACAGACGACTAAGCCTTCCCCACTGCCAGCTGGCCACCTAGCTGGAAGCCAGCCCAGGCCCCTCTCTTGCCCCCACCCCACTTTACCTTGGAGCCTGAGCCTTTTTGCATAGACTCTGCCTGGTGCCGCGAGGGTGAGGGCTGGGCACTGAGGGAGCAGCTGGGGGCTCCTTTGACCTGCCCTGTTGCCTCTGCCCTCCTCTGTGGCAAGGCCTACGTGACTGGGGCTGCCTGAGGCCCCCAAACCTGTCTGAGCAACTGCCTCTCCAGCTAGAATTCCCAGAGCGCTCCCTTACGGTATCCTCCTCTGCACCCACCATATCCCTCAATTGCCAGGGGTGGCGGGCTGCCCCCCAGTCACACTGGAAGACAGTGGGTGAAGTGTGTGCGTGCGCATGCCCAAGCAAGTCATCTAAAGGCCCGGAGCAGCTCTCTTGAGGGGGAGATAGTCACCTATGCTTGCTGGACGGGGTGCTGACTGGGTTTGTGCAGGGCCTGGGCTGTTTGGTGTCATCCCAAAGATGGAGCAACAAGCCCAAGGGGAGTCGATTTCCAGCTGGTTCAGAGAGAACTTGATCCTATCTCCTTTGCTAAAGGCACTAGGCAGCCTCACATGGTGCAGAAACGAGGCCCAGACAGCAGCCTGTTGGTGCAGCCTGAATTCTCCAAGAAGTGACTGGGTTTGGATCACAGTGAAGACCGAGGATAGAGGCAGGTCTCAGGACAGGGGCCGTGCCTCTCCCCACCATTACACACACACCCCACCCCAGACTTGAGCAGTGACGGGTCAGTGAGCCCCCAGGGGAGGACCGTGGCCTGCTCATGGAGCCCTGCTTCTGCTGAGGGTGACGTGCCTGGTTAAACCAGTGCATTGTCCTGGCTGCCCTTGCAGTTAAGGGATCCAGTTCTGGCTGAAGAGCTTCTGGGAAAACTGGACTCTTGCACTTTGGCCTTTAGTTCCCTCCTGAATGAAGAAGCCATGCGTACAGGTGCTTTGGGCACAGAAGCCCCAGCATCCGGATGGCAGAGGTGGAAGACAGGTTTAGCTGCCCTTCCAGCCCTGGACTGGCTCCCCAGACTTCTTGTCTGAGACAATTAAATCCTCCCCTTGCTGAAGTTCAGTTTGTCATATTTCTGTTCCTTACAGCAGAGTGTATTCTGATAGGCCACCTCATAGTATCAATTATGAAGGTTAAGTGAATGCAATGTGAAGGTGTGTGCAGAACAATAAAGAATAAATGTCGCCTGTCATCTGAGCGCCCTGTCTCCATAGCAACCACATGCTGTATTATCTTTTATGTTTCTGCCGTTTCCTCCCCCCAAGACCCTGAGTTCAAAATCCGAGCCCGGGTCGTCTGCCCCTCGGGCCTGGCAAGAAGTTGGCCCCAGTGAGTGTGTGTGATGTGGAAGTGT